>NC_142354.1:44834508-45199508 GCF_059441175.1 Urocampus carinirostris
TTGTCTTCAGGCTCTTTTTTTTAGTGGAGGTGTGTAGGAGGGGCAGCAAAAAGCTTTATCCGTCGCTTTTGCAGGCAATGCGTCAACTTCCCTTTTTTGTGCGCTTGGATAACTTTTGTGTGCCGACATTGCTTTGTCTGGGAGATTAATCACCTTGAGAAAGAAAGCAGATCTGGAGGCAAGCGCCGACCCAAATACGGCAAGGAAGGGGAGAGTTTTTCTTGACTGCGTTTCAGAGAGGTTTTCTCTTGGATGGCACGGGCAGTGTTTTTTCTTAATCTCGTTGAGTTGATCTTGGAATATTTGTTCCCACGATTTGTCAAAATGCTACCATTTGCTCTTGCTTACCCGTTCCAATAAAACATTGACCTTCTCTCAAGGATGCTAAACCAAAAATGAAATTGATTTCGGACAGGCTAGGATTCCCTCAGTAGACTCATAGCTAACAAGTCACACGATGGATTTTCTCACCGATGTTCAATATTAAAAGAGCTATATGCCGTAAATTCTGGATTATAAGCCGCTACTTTTTTTCCCAAACCTTCAACCCTGCGGCTTATTCAGTGATGCGGCCAATTTATGTCATTTTTCTAACGGCCGCCAGTGGCGCTCGAGTACAAAATGTAGAATATATGTGCCGAGGAAGACTGCAACTTCTTAGCTTGTGCACAAATTAAATTAGCGTAGACATATCCTTATCATGCAAATTGCAGAAAGAAAGGCACATGACGCAACTTTCAAGCTAAATATAATCGAGCAGTCCGATAAAGAAGGAAACAGAGTTACTGCACGTAAACCTTGCTTTGCGAGTGTGTTGCTAGCGTATTTTTGAGTAAGGGAGCGCGGGACGACGCCTACATGACAAGGTCTCTTTCCGATAATGGGGAAGACAACTTTGATGACTTCAGTTACAAGAAGGAAAATGGACGATTTACCTTGATTTCGACAAGTACCGTACATTTTTCTTAACAGACTCGTTTACTGTGTTGCAAGCGTGTTGCTAGTAGCGCTTTGCTACTCTTCACAGGCACGGTTTGGGATGAAAGTTATAACATTATTATCAAAGCTTTGAAAACTCTCTCGGTGTACCGTCTTTCTTTGTAAATATGTCTAACCATGTATAATATGTATTTGCAACTGTATATTTGTGTAATGTATTTATTTTAGAAACTTATTCTGATATGTTTTCCACAGGCGAATCAAAAACGGGGGCTGATGGGAAGTGGAGTAAAAGGTGAGACGTGTTTGTGGACGCAGCGGCCAATAGTGGATATACATTTTTTGGGAAATACACTTTTTTTTTTCCCTTTGATTATTTTCAACCGGACCTGGACTCTGCAGGTTTGCATCAAACCTTAAGTACCGGTATCATTTTTTTGTTCATTTTGCCGGCTGTGATTTTTGGACTGTGTACTTTATATTCAGATAAAATCGCGGGTCGGGTCATGTGGGCGCATGCGGCTTATGTACAGGTGCGGCTTGTGTAAGTACAAAAGCGGTTATTCTCTTAAAATGTGGTGGGTGCGGCTTTTAATCAGGTGCGCTCTATAGTCTGGATTTTACGGTATATATATTATATATAACGTATATGTATATTTGTTGTATATATTTTTTCCTTTTTCCCACATGATATTGTGTTCATCTTTTGCCCAAAGAGAGCGACGTAATCACTCAAAAAGTAAAAGGATTGCCCACTGTATTCAAGCACATTCCCCCCTTGTTTTCTCCTTAAAATCATATTTAAGAAAGGTTGTTTCTTAAATCTTCTTTGCATTTTCAATTTTGAAAGAACCGACACTTCAAGTTTTTCCCTATCCCAACAAAACAAATTGCAAGAAAAATAAAAGGATTGCTAAAAGCTTCAACTATAAATCAACAATCACAAATTGCTCTAGCGCGTTTTTTTTGTCTATTTTGTGAACAGCCCTTTTTATGTAGTCAACGGATCTCTGAAAGTGGTCCTTAAGTGCAAAATTTAATTCAATAAATGAGCTCTGGTCATATTTTATTCACATCTCCAATCGCTCTGCACATTACAAACAAGAAAGTAACAAATATGGACCTCTGAAGAGGACAATGACCACAGTCCCTTCATGCATCGATTTGCTATCACTCAAACATAAAGTTTGAATTTACCAACTAATGCCTATAAGCCCGAATAAATTGATTTGTGGCGTGTTGTTGTAGTAGACCACAGGTGTCAAACAGGCGGCCCGCGGGCCATATCAGGCCCGCTAAGGGATTGAATCCGGCCCGCGAGACAACACTCAGAGAAGCGCAAGAGAAAAACGAGCTGCAGGTTGAAATATGTCAACTTGATGTTGCCAAAGCCAGGTGCCTCGAACAAAGACACTGTACTTGTCTTTATCTCTCTCTCTCTCTCCCCCCCTCTCTTTCTCTTTCTCTCTTTCTCTCTCTGTTTCTTTTCCACCCCTTTTCTCCCACTCTGTCTCGGTCTCTTTCACTCTCTGTGTCTCTTTTTCTCATCCTTTGTTGCTCTCTGTCTCTTTCTCTCTGTGTTTTTTAACCTCTTTTGCTCTAACTTCCTTTTTTCTTTTTCTCTCTTTTCTCTTTCTCGCTTCATACCCTTCGCGCTTTCTTTTCTTTTTTCTCTCCTTCTATCTTTCTATTTCTCTTTGGATTTCTTTCTTCTTCTCCCTTTCTTTTCCCCCCTCTCTCACAACTTTTTATCTTTTGTTGCTCACGCTCTCTTCCTCTCTCTCTTTTTCTTTCTTTGTCCTGCAATCTCTCTCATTTTACTTCACTCTTCCTTTTATTTCTTTATCTCTTTTTCTTTCTCTTGAATCTACTAGTCCGGCCCCCGACAGAATGTTTGTTCCATCGTGTGGCCCCCGAGTTAAAATGAGTTTGACACCCCTGTAGTAGACACTCAAAATAAGGAGAGATGAAATCGATGGATTTTTAACATGCAAGGAGAATAAGGAGAGAAGCCAAACCTCAGATAAGAGATTCCAAACGGTTCTACAATCACCTAAAATGCTCTTTCTTTTTACTCGATTTTCTATGTTCCACAAGTAGAATCGTCCTAAATGGTGTCGGTTTCGATCAACAGCAACATAATTGCCCGATGTGGATCGTGAGTGACAGTTCATGAAAATCAAAAACCTTCTATTATTGCATAACGGAGTACATGGAACGGCGAAAATGATGTTAACAAGCTGCTTGGATTTATTTTCATTTTATTTCTGTCGCATTTGATGTTCGTTTTGCCGGAGATCAAAGAGATCAAAGCCAGATGAGAAAGCTTACCACGTGGTGTGAGTCATCATTTAATTCATATTTAGTTTCTTGTCTTTTTTATTAGCATATTTGGTATTGGAGTAATCCAAATGTAATTGTAAGTAAACAAGTTAAAGTAACCCTACCCAGCTCTGGAGATAGATATAGTGGGATAGAGAGAGATATAGAGATATAGAGATAGATAGAGATAGAGAAATAGATAGAAATAGAGAAAGATATATATATATAGAGAGAAAGATATAGTGGGATAGAGATAGTGGGATAGAGAGAGAGATAAAGAGAGAGAGAGAGATAAAGAGAGAGAGGGAGAGAAAGAGAGAGAGAGAGAAAGAGAGAGAGAGGGAGAGAAAGAGATAGATAGAGATAGAAATATAGAGATAGAGAGAGATAAAGAGATCGTGAGATAAAGAGATAAAGAGATAAAGAGATAGAGAGATAGAGAGATTGATAGAGGGATAGAGGGATAGATAGATAGATAGATATAGTGAGATAGACAGGGTAGGGTAGGGTTACTTTAACTTGATTACTTTTAATTACTTTTGGATTACCCCAATACCAAACATGCTAATAAAAGACAAAAGAAACTAAATATGAATAAAATGACTACATTTTGTGCGGCTTTGGGGAGTAACGGAATACACGGAACGGCAAAATGGATGTTGGCAAGCTGTTTGGATTGATTTTCATTTCGGTTCTGTCGCATTTTATGTTAGTTTTGCCGGAGATCAAAGAGATCAAAGCCAGGAGAGAAAGCTTACCACATGTTGTGAGTCTGAATTTTATTCATATTTACCGTAAATTCCGGACTATAGAGCGTACCTGATTATAAGCCGCACCCACCACATTTTATGAGGAAAACCGATTTTGTACTTACACAAGCTGCACTTGTATATAAGCCGCATGCGCCCACATTAAAACATGTAACACAATCAGAAAATTAACCCAAACCCAACTTTGAGTCCCGCGATTGTAACGGAATATAAAATTCACAGTCCAAAAACCACAGCCCGCAAAATGAACGGAAAATGACACCGGTACTTAAGATTTGATGCAGACCTGCAGAGTCCGGGTCCCGTTGAAAATAATCCAAGGAAAAAAAAATGTGCATTTTCAAAGGTAAAGGTGGGAAAAATATATATCCACTATAGTCTGCTGCGTCCACAAACACGTCTCACCTTTACTCCACTTCCCGTCAGCCCCCGTTGTTTTTTGCCCCTTCTTTTTGATTCACCCGTGGAAAAACATATCAGAATAAGTCTCCAAAATAAATACGTTACAAAAATATCCAGTTACTAATACATACTATACATGGTTGCACATATTTACAAAGAAAGACGGTACACCGAGAGAGTTTTCAAAGCTTTAATAATAATAATAATATTAATATTATAACTTTCATCCCAAACCGTGCCGGTGAAGGGTAGCAAAACGTTACTAGCAACACGCTCGCAACACAGTAAACTGGTCTGTAAAAAAAGCATACCATACATGTAGAAATCACGGTAAACCGTCCTCATCTTCCTCCTCATAACTGACGTCATCAAAATCGTCTTCCTTCAGTATGGGATAGAGACTCAGTCAACACGCTCTCAAAGTAGAGTTTACGTACAGTAGCTCTGTTTCCTTCTTTATCGGACTGCTCGATTGCGTTTAACTTGAAAGCTGCGTCATGTGCCTTTCTTTTTGCAATTTGCATGATGAGGATATGTCTACGCTAATTTAATTTGTGCACAAGCTAAGAAGTTGCAGTCTTCCTCGGCGCATATATTCCATCGGTCTAAATCTTAGCTTTTGTACTCGAGCGCCGCTGGCGGCTGTTAGAAAAGTTACATCAATTGGCCGCATCACTGAATAAGCCGCAGGGTTGAACATTTGGGAAAAAAGTAGCGGCTTATAGTCCGCAATTTACGGTAGTTTCTTTTGTCTTTTATTAGCATGTTTGGTATTGGAGTCATCCAAAAGTAATTGAAAGTAATCCAGTTAAAGTAACCCTACCCAACCCTGCCTGGCATATGCAATGTCCTTTTGCAGGTGCCCAATATCAACAAATAACACACCTATCAGCATCACAGATGGAACAGATGTGTTATTAAAAAAGCTTTAACCTTCAAAGTGCAAGGTGATGCTGCAATATTAAAGCACAAATAGGGAACACTAATCCTTGATCGCCTTTAGTGATGCACCACATTTTTGTCACTCATTCAGTGTTCTGGTTTGCCCGCGTCCCTGAGTCCTAGAGACATCATTTTTGCTGGGGACGCATTGTGTGAAATCAAGGTGCGTTCCCGGGACGCAACTTTTTTGACACCAAATTGTCATTATTACCCGATTACTTTTTTTTTAAACAAAGATTTACCGCACTCCAAACTTTTCGTCAGGCAGATCCGCCATTGTTGTTTTGGTCTCGCGCCGATCTCGGCAAACGGGATCTCGTTGCTTCGAGATCACGTCATTGTTTTGGTGGTTGTCGGGTGAAAGAGAAGTATGCCTCCGTAAAAACTGTTGGTTGAAATATGTCAACTTGATGTTGCCAAAGAAAGGTGCCTTGAACAAAGACACTGTACTTGTATTTCTTTCTCTATTTCTCTCCCTCTTTTCCACCCCTTTTCGCCCACTCTCTGTCTCTTTCACTCTATGTGTCTCTCTTTGTCTCCTTCTCTCTCTGTCTTTTTAACATCTTTTGCTCTTACTTCCTTTTTTCCTTCTCTCTTTTCTCTTTCTCTCTTCCTACCCTTCTGTCTTTCGATTTCTCTTTGGATTTCTTTCTTCCGCTCTTTTTCTTTCCCCCTCTCTCATGACTTCTCTTTTTATCTCTTTTGTTTCTCATGCTCTCTCCCTCTCTCTCTTTCTTTTTCCCTCCCTCTTTCTCTTATTTATGTATCTCTATTTTTTCTTTCTCTTTAATCTACTAGTCCGGCCCCGACAGAATATTTGCTCTATCGTGTGGCCCCCGACTTAAAATGAGTTTGACACCCCTGCTTTAGACTGTGCTGACTACCGCACCATTGTTTTTGCCATCATCATTCACTCTAGTTTTCACGTCAATATTCACTGTGCTGTCCAATAAAAGTTAGAATCCTCACCCAAGAGCAGGCAGACTGTTCAGTGAAGTAGCTAAAAGTGTCACGAAACGCAACGGGAAGCAGAAAGTAGGAACTCATTTGCGTGGATGTCCTCACACTTTAATTGAGAAAGCAAAGTTGTCCAAAACACAAACGGGACCGGACCAAAAAACAAAACAGGTCAAACACTGGCAAAACTACAAACTAGGCATTTCCAGAATTAAACAGAACTTGCAGGAATCGCTCAGAATGTTACACCGAAGTCCAACAAGCACAACAAGTATAACCAAGCATAAACAAGTTTTCAACATCGATCTGGCCAAGCGCAGTTCAAAAGAGCCCACATAAGTAATTGGTAAATGCAAGTCAGCCGGTGTCAAGGGGCGGTGCCAGCTGGGCGCCATGGCAACCGTGCAGAACCTGACAAAAAGTGGTATATTTTTGACTATGACCAACTTCTCAATCAAAGTTTTAAAGTAGAATGAACTGGCTTGTTTTGTTTTTGCATTCTATGCCTCAGTCAGAATGCTTTAAAGGCACTTAACGACCTTTTTTTGTTTGTTAGTGGATGTATTTAAAGGCAAAAGACAGGTAGTCGGTTATAATTTTATAGTATTTATTTAAGTCAGTAAAAAATAAATGTTCTTGAAATATTATGAATGATTATTATTTTAATTGCATTTTATTTTCCCTGTTTCAGCCGAAGGTTTCACATTTTCAGTTTCCGCCACAAATAACCAGGGTTGGGTAAGGTTACTTTAACTGGATTACTTTCAATTACTTTTGGATTACTCCAACACAAAATATGCTAATAAAAGACAAAAGAAACTGAATATGAATAAAATTACACATTTTTTTGTGCAGGCTTAGGGAGTAACGGAACCCATGCAACGGCAACGGCAAGCTGTTTGGATTTATTTTCATTTTGTTTCTGTCGCATTTTATGTTCGTTTTGCCGGAGATCAAAGAGATCAAAGCCAGGAGAGAAAGCTTACCACGTGTTGTGAGTCATCATTTTATTCATATTTAGTTTCTTTTGTCTTTTATTAGCATATTTGGTATTGGAGTCATCCAAAAGTCATTGAAAGTAATCCAGTTAAAGTAACCCAACCCAACCCTGTCAATAAACCTCTATTGTGCTTCAAGTGTGAACATTTAAGTAGTGATTTTGCCCTAAATGGGATTGCAAAAATAGCCACACAAGTTTGGAAAGTCTCATGAACTTAAAAAAAATAAATAAATAAAAAGTAAGGGAAAGGCGGAAGCTCGGAGAAAGAATCTGCTGAGTTTCCAAAACACACAAGCTAATCTGTGAAGCGTTTTGAAGGTAATGCCGTGGTTTGTGCTTGCATGGCTGCTTCTGGAACGGGCCCACTACTCTTAATTGCCTGGTCTGCGGTGGGCCAAAGTCTCAAGCTCCGCTAGGTTTTATGCCAACATATTTTAGAATCAAGCACCACTCAAAAGCACAGAGAGAACTTTGCACCACAAAAACTGAGAGAGGAAAACTCAACTGTTGAGGTCATCTGTTTGTCTGGCATCACTTTGTTGATTTGTATCAAGTGGCTGTAAAATGAAATCTCAATGGTTCTTTATTAGGCCCTTGAAATTGACCCAAATGATCCAAGGATTTCTAATTCAGAAAAAATGAGTGTCTTTCTTCTTTTTTTTTTTTTTAATTGTCAATTTCTTAGCCGGGCAGCACGGCGGCGCAGTGATTAGCTGTCATGTCCAGCATGGTCGCCATGACAACCAGCTGGTCCCACCCCTTGACACCGGCTGTAACAGATTGTCTCTAATTGCGTGTGTGATTCTTAAGGGCGGGTTTTGGGACTGCCGTTTGCATTGTTCTGTTTTGCTCTGTTCTGTTCTGTTTGATTCGAGGAAGACCTGTCATGCCCGTTTGTCTGAGTTAGTGCCTTTAAGCCTGTTTTGTAAGTATTACCAAGTCTGAGTTCCTGTTTGCCTGTAAGCCTGTTTTTGTTTTCTTTTTGTCCCTGCGTGTTGGACAACTTTTATTTTCTAAATAAAAGTAACTGATCGTTACGCAATTGAGTTCACCCTTCCTGCCTTCCGGCCCGGTTTCGAGACAGTTAGCGTGTGTGCAGGCACAGTTCTAAGGTCTTGGGAACCTCCTGTGTGGGTTCAAATCCAGCTAGCGGACTTCCTGTGCGGAGTTTGTATGCACTCAGGTTTCCTCCCACATTCCAAAGCCATGCATTTCAGGTGGATTGGCCGGTCCAAATTGTCCCTGGGTGTGAATGAGCGAGCAAATTGTCTGTCCCCGAGTGCCCTGCGATTGGCTGGCAACCAGTTCAGGGTGTCCCCTGCCCACTTCCCGATGATTGCTGGGATGGGCTCCAGCACCCCCGCGACCGTACTGAGGATAAGACCACAGAGAACGTGTTATTGAGGCTTTAAATTCCTTCTCTGCATAGTGAAAACTGCAACAATACACTTCACTACATTGAGAAAATGTGGTATTACATTGGTTAAAAAAAAAAAAAACTGCAGGACCTTTATAATAGATTGGAATTTTCTTTCTCTAAGGATTGGGTCCTCTCCTGTTCTCCTTGCATGTTCAAAATCCAATGATGCATTTTCTCCTTATTTATACTGAACTAAACTATAAGCTAATCATCTATTCTATTTTTGCTCATTCGAGACAAATATCAGAACCTTTTCTGTCTTTGAGAGTATGTTCATGAATAGAAAGATGTGGTTTTCTGAACAGGTTTTTTGAACAGCTCTCGCTGCAAATTCAAAACCAATTTACTTTCTACTTTCCTTATTTTGAATAAATATTTACAAGTATTATGAACTGTTTAAATGAGCAACAGTACACTGCTCAAAATGATTATTAGACTAAACCATATATTGGAAATAATAACGGCAAATCTATCCATCTCTCTCTCTCTCTCTCTCTCTCTCTCTCTCTCTCTCTCTCTCTCTCTCTCTCTCTCTATATATCTATCTATCTATCTATCTATCTATCTATCTATCTATATCTACCTAACTACCCTGGTCATATCCCTCGAGAGGGGTGACCGACAGCAAGACAAACACATACACAAAAACAAAGAAAATTAAAGAGGGAAAAAAGTAGCAAAAACAAAGTACAGTACATAAAATGTTTTGGACCATGGCCAACCCAAATGCCCAAACACCCGAACAAGTTAAGCACCTCGGCACCCAAGTCGGTCAGGCTTTCGTCCCTCCGGACGAAACGGGACACGAGAAAGCGGCCATGTCACTCGACACACTCTTCTGTTCAACAGCAGGGCCCGACAGCTTCCACTGGTTTACCCCTGCCGCATCATACATACTCCTCAAACACTTTATCTCAAAACATGAAATTTCCTCCTCAAATCTGCGTTCAGGCTCCAAGTCTCTGCACCATACAATGCAGTCGGCACAATCACACTCTCACGCAGTCCCCTCTTAACATCCATACTCATACTCTTGTTGCTCATCACTCTCTTCGGACCACCCAAAACCTTGCTTCCTTGATTCACTCTATGCAATACCACTCTGCTCCTCCATCACCACCTCTCCTGTTATTGCTCTCACTCTCTTAATCAAGACTCTTCCATACAGTTTACCCGGCACAGACAACAAACTGATACTGTTCAAATTGCTACATTCATACTTATCACCTTTACCCTTATACAATGGCACCACACATGCACTACACATATCAACAGGAACCACAACACTTAAAAAGCATACATTCAACATGCATACTAACCAGTCAATTAAGCCGTCCCACCTTTTTTCAAGCATTCAGCAGTACAACCATCCAACTCAGGCGCCTTCCCCCTTTTCATTCCTTTCACTTCCTTTTGCACCTCCCGTGTTTCCACAGGCTTCGCATTTAAATCAACCAAAACACGGGCTTTCTCCCCATACCACCGATCGCCTCGACTCTCACTTCTCTCCCACCCTCCACATTTAGCAACTCCTCAAAATCCTCTGCCCATCTCGTCCTGACTGCACGGCCGCTAACCTGCAACCGTCCTTATCTTTCGGTAAATTTATACCTCATACTATTGTACATTTTAAGTACTATTTTACAAGAAAAAGTATTAAGTCTTGTCCTAAACAGTTAATTAAGAAAAGTAAGACAAAAATATGTGCCAACAGAACATCATATGGGGCCTTTTTTGTTTTAATGTTGGCAGTTCAAGAGGCTGTTTAGTCGACTTGTTTCTTTTCAATCATTTCGGTCTCTCATACATAGCCCACCCACACTTAAGACATTCAGCCATGCTTTCTCTTCTTCTGGAAGAATATGCTAAGATTGGTGATTTGGAACCTTGGATTTCTATACATATTAGCCAGCTTCTTCTGATAATAGCAAACCTCCGCACATCATTCACAGGACCATTTTGACCTTCAGAGACTGTTCATATGTTATTCTTTGCTCTGAGTAATCGTCAAAAGTTCTGCTTCAAATGTGCCATTAAAACTTTGAACGGACCTTCTGACTCGATTCAGAGTTTGGCCGTGATGCCATGCTTGATTACGCTTTTTCATATCATCCCTACGCTTGTTGTGGCCGGCCCAGTGTTCTCATGAAAAGGCATTTGAAAGCCTGGAGTGTGAAAGAGTACATGAAAGCCAATAATGTAAGAAACAAGGTGATTTGCATATGTTTTTGAATCAGGCGACCACGCTCCTCCGCCTTGAGTTTAATCAAGCGTTTAATCAATTCACTGCATGCAGCTATGCAAAAATAATAAAAGATAATGCACACAAATTCCATCACTGCATATATATTCGACCCACAAAGTTTCATCCGTGGACAAGAGGAGTGGACAACTCCTGGGATTTTGAGTATAGATCCGATCCAAGTAAAATCATGGGCGTATCGATCGGTACCAATCCGATACTTTTTGATTGGAAATTTTATGATCATTGAATAATTGATTCCTCTCCCTTTGAGTTATTTTATAATTACAACACAACACACGGGTTTTAGGCACTAAAAATGTTTCATTTTTTTTGTTGTTAAACTACAGTGGAACCTCAGTTTTCGAACGCATCTCAGTTAGCTTCGCTGTTCGGTCAAAATTCGGAGTTCGAACGCCGGTAATGCGTGAGTGCGTATGCTAGGGTGCCATGCTGAGCGGCGTACGGGTGTAGTTATTGCGTGCGGACGTGCTTCGTTTTGCTTTCGCTTTTAATATAGGTGTAGGAAGTGTTTTAGCCCCTAATTATGCCTCCGAAGAAAGTCAGTGCAAGCAGCAAAGTTGCTACAGGTGAAAAAAGAAAAGTAGTGCGTACAACTATTGCATTTGAGAAAGTAATAATAGCAAAATATGAAGGAGGTGTGCGAGTGTCTGGTCATGCTAGGGAATACCCCACCGTCCACCTGCGCCTTCTGCTGACCACCACAAAGGTAAGAAATCCTATGCATATTTTTTTTCTTTATCCTTTTTTTTGTATTTTTACGATACGATTAGCCTGGGTTAACTTCATGTTTATGTTAAACATTCAAGGTAAACATTCAGGGTGTTGGAACGGATCCCAACATTCAGGGTGTTGGGACGCAGCCTCCTTTCCAATGAACCGCCCACCACTTGTTGTGGAGACCCGGGTGCTAAATGACTTGTAAACGACCTGATTTTTTAATTTTTACACGTTCATGTCAGTGTAATCTTCCATACTGAAGGTTACGATAACGCGAACGTACGATTAGCCTGGGTTAGCTTTATGTTCACGTTAAACATTCAAGGTAAACATTCAGGGTGTCGGAACGGATTAAAACAATTTACATTATTTTTAATGGGAAAATGATTTCGGTTCTGGAACAAAACGGTTTTCGAACAGGGTTCTGGAACGGATAATGGTTGAGAACCGAGGTTCCACTGTACATCGAAATCTTAAGCAAGATAAAAAAAATATATATATAAATGTAATGAAAATACAATAACTATATAAAAATGTAAAATAGAGAGTTACAACACCTCCCATTGTACACTATTTTAAAAGTAAATTAAGTGTGTGATGTCTCTCATTTGCTCTTTTGACATAGAGACAACAGATTAACAGAATTCTGTGCATTTTTGGTTGCAGCTCAGTTTTCATTTTACCTGGCATGCTCAAAAATCTATGGGTCCCAACAGAGATCTATGGCTCCCCAAAATTTAGTGTGTTCCATGCCCTTACAAACTGTCGTATTTTCCCTTTCAAAATACAAAAAAAAACCTTTTTTTTCAAACATGTTTATTTATGTAGTTTATATATTGTTAATGAACATTTTGTCGCGAGACACTGTGTTGCTCGACATGAATGAAGTTTATTATAAAAAAAAGTTCAAAAATGAAGTCGCTTGGACGTTCACTGTACAAGGAAAAAATGCATGCAAATATGATTAAGTAGAATAATACATTGTCTTATTCAGATTATTAATTCATTTTCTGCATTTAATTATTGTTGGTAATATATTGATTAAAAGGGATCACTACAAACCTGTCTTTTTTTCATTTTCTTTTTTTTTTTCTTAACTTCTTTATACAACATCATCATCCGTAATAGAATGCATTAAAGCAAGTGAGCCGTTGGAGAGCCGGGTCTTTAATGAGTTGAGCCGAAAAAGCCGCTTCTTTAAAAAGAAACGGACTTTCACTACACAACTCGAACTGGAGATCGGCGTGCGGACGAAAACTCGAACCGCGAGACCAAAACAACAATGGCGGATCGTCCTCACAAAAAGTTTGGAGTGTGGTAAATCTTTGTTAAAAAATGCTAATGACTATTTGGTGTCAAAAAAGTTGCGTCCCGGGGACGCACGTTGATTTGACACGATGCGTCCCCAGCAAAAGTAATGCGACTAGAACGCAGGGACGCATGCAAACGAGAACACTTTTTCCAGGTAATTATGTCAAACTGTGGTTCTGCTAGAGTAGCAAACCATTTTACCACACAAATAACCCCCGGCGTTATTCTTTTCTGTAGTTGAAAAAAATTCCACACCGTGCTGGACTTCCTGTTTGCCTCTCATTCTTAGCTCTAGGTAGGGGTGGGAGAAAATAATTGGCCCTCTTTTCTGCCTGGCTGACAGGGTGCAGCAGCAGGTTAGGTAGCGTGATGTGCTAAATCTGTTCAACTTCGGCACGCACTTTGTGGGTGAGAGAAAGAAGGACTCTACTACCTACCGAGAGAAACGGCACATTGAGGAAACAGGTGGATGAGTGAATTCTCGATTATTGGCCAATATGATCGATCTGATCCAACTTGACGGCCTATAACGTCATTTTTTGCTTGGTCGAGGGCTTACAACATTCATTAGATGCAAAATAATAAAAGTGTGCTACAAAAATCAAGTCAAGTCATTTTTATTTATATATCCCTTAATCACAAAGAGTCTCAAAGGGCTGCACAGGTTATTGCACGGACTATTATTTCACACTATCATTACACCATCCCCTGATCTGGAACCAACATGAGGGCAAGGAAAAACTCAAAAACCTCAACATGAGGAAAATGAAGAAACCTTGAGAAGGGACCGCACATGTAGCATCCCCCTTTCAGCATTACCAGACAGCAAATTATGTTGCAATTACAAATAATTCAGAGATATTGTTCACGAAAAGTATAGGTTATTCATATGCTATAGAGTAGTAGTGTGTTTTAAGCTTAGATTTAAACAACCTCAAGTATCCTGGGGTCGTTTTTTTTGCTATTCTGTGTGAATGTATGTGTGAGCCCTGAAGCTAATCTAATTCTAGACTTGCTTGTTGTGTGTCATGGGACCGGATACAGAAATCCTTTTGCCTGGAGGTGAACGTTCCAATTACAAAGTAATAGCCAATATTTATTTTTTTATTTTTTTCAGTAACGGTAAAAAGTCTGAAAACAATTTTGTCTTCGGCAGATTTAAAACTAAGTGATATAATAATGTAAAATATAGCATACAGTGCTGTTCAAAATAATAGCAGTGGATGTGATTAACCAGAATATCCCTGGTTTTTAGTTTATTTTTTATTGCTACATGCCAAACTAGTTCCCAGTAGGTGCAGTAGATTCTCAGGAAACAAACAAGACCTAGCATGCATAATAGGCACGTTCCTGTCATGATTGCCAAAATGAAGACACCAGTGGCAATCGTTTGGCGCGCAGGAGCGCGCTCTCTGATTGGCTGGCACTCACCTCTTAAACTGTCAGCGCCAAAGGGGAAGTGTCAGACCGTACTTGTGTCTCCCTGTGTGTTTTGCCAGATTCCAGTACCTAAGACATTTCCTGTTTTGATTCCTGCCTGCCTTCGGTGTCGACCTGTTTCTGCCCCACGCTTACGACCTGCTCTCCTGCCCTGGCCATCGACCTGCCCGCTAAAACGTATCGATTCCGCCTACCTGTCACAGAACTGCCATTCCGTCCAATGCTGCTAGCGATTGACAATCATCAGCTTCCTAAGCAAGCTCATTTTTGTTTTTTTAATTCTTGAGATTGCATTCCCCCTTTACTTATTTGAATAGGGTTGATTATAGGTATATTTTCACTTTGGCAAGAGTTATGTTGAATATACAATTTCCTTTACAAAGATAGATTTCTTAATTTTCTGTATGATGTTTTTTGAGGCTGTTTTTGTGACTTTACTCATGTTGGCATGTCAAACAAATTTTACACTCTTGCATAAAATTATCTTTGAGGGCTGGCTTTTCAAAAAGCCTCCGGGAAAGCGCTACTAAGCCTTTGCATATGTGTTGCGTGTTACACATTTTGGCACAGCAGAGTTGCCAATCCAGTGACAGGAGTATCGGTTGGCAGAATTCAGAATTTTTGTCTTTTTTTGGACATGGCTGTTTTATGTGACATTGTTCCGTCTATTTAAAAAATGGAAGCCTACCAAATATAGTGTTTGATGATTTTTTTTTTTTCTGCTTTTAATTTTTGACCCCTGCGATGGATGCCGGTACATTTGACTTTTAAACCTCACTGTTGTTTGTTATTTTGACTATTATGCAGTGTTTATGTCGTTGTCGATCTTGGCTAAAAATTAGACTGTCCTTTGAATTCCACACTCTTTAGAGCGGATCTGCTTTTTGTAATCGAGGAGATGTAATGAAAAGATGTGACACCGAGTTAAGCCACCAAAGAAGGACCACAAGTGACATTGTCAGGTAGCGGCGCGGGAAACAGGAAATAAGGACCCATTCGCCTAGGCGTACTCACAATTTATTGGGGAAGGATGAGGAGGGTGCGCACACTCGATCCGGGGATCGATGGTCGCGGAGTGGATTAGAAATCCAAACAAAAGAAAAGTTGTCAAAAAACAAACGGATCAGACCAGAAAACAAAACAGGATCCAACCAGCAGAATTACAGACTAGGCATTTCTCAGAATTTAACAGAACTTGCAGACATCTCACAGAAGTCCCACCAAAGTTTAACAAGTATAACAAACGCTCAGGCAAAGCACAGTTAGAAGGAACGCGTTTAAGTTCTCCAAAAAGCAATCAGTCAATGCGCCTGTCCATGGGCTGGGCCAGTTGGGCGCCGCGGCAACCGCGCCAGAATCCAGCGCCAGAATCCAGCGCCACCCGGCTTGGACCGACTGGGCGCCATGGCAACCGCGCCCGACGTGACAGACATGTTATCGAGGATTTAATTTATTTTTCTCCACTTGGTGAAAACTGCAACAATACAATCCAGTGCATTAAGAACATATGCTATTAGGTAAGAAAAAACTGAATAAACATTACATCTCTCTGAACTAATACAAATATTTAATTGTTGAAATGAAAACTGGGAAACTTGAAACTTCAATCATCATTAAAGTATTTGTGCAAAGTGCTTGTTTTTAATATACTTTATAATCGTATTGTTATCCTCACTGTATGAATAATAAGGCATGGATGTAATACTATGTAAAACAGTAGTAATACAACTGCTCAAATAAAAAATGGAGAGCATAGTACTTAGACGCCATGGGTTTCTAAAGGCTTGCAAAAAATGCCATGCGTATTGCAAAGTTTGATACTCAAGATATCCCCCCAAAAATTTTAAGCAGTTATTTAGAATCTAGCAACATGAATATCTCACAAACGCCACAGCCCATCATTGCTGAGACCCGGCTCATCATTGAAGAGTGGGATGATGTTGTAAACCAAAAAACCCCAGAGACAAGATGATGAAGGTGCTGTATCAGCGTGAGAACTTTAGGATTCTTCTGTAACTTGTAACCATGGAAACCAGGACTGTTTCACACCGGGAGGCAAACCGTAACCTACTAAAAACCCTTACTTGAGAGCGATGGGTGTCACCAGGCTGTATTTGCCTAATATACACCACAGCATGTTGTTCCCCTATGACCTAGGTAGTTAAGGGATCCAAAAGACGTGTGAACTATATTATAAACAAGTGAAATAATTTATTTTCATTTATGTGCTCCCTATTTTGAGTGTCTACATAACTATAAGTATAATTTGGTCCTTCGAGCCGGAATCCACCCACAAGACGGGTTTGTTGGTGAACTTAGGTTTGCAGGGGACATTTTCAGAATATCTAATGCATTTTTGCTTCTCTAAAACAGTGCTATATTGTAGAAAAAGAGTTAAGGCTTCAGCACTGTAGTGAATTACACACAAAAGCTTTTTATAGAGCTGACGCAGGTGATTGCCACCAAGGAACTGCCTCTATGTTATGATTCCCTAATCAGCCAAACACTATGGAAAAAACTAAAGGCCTGCAGCTGAGTCTCATTGTTTGTACAATCGAGCGCCGGCCTCGATGTCGCAGCTGATGGCGGTGAAAAGTTCCGCCTGTAAATCTCTATTGATTACCTTTGCTGACTCTTAACAGCTGAGTATTTGGCAGCCTCTCGATTGTGTCGGAATGCTGCCCAAAGCACAAATACGTGTGGTGATGGAAGAGCCTTTTGAAGGCTTGGACATGTCAGGCACAAAATGGAGCTCACTAAATAGCCAAACAGCCTATGGATAAGAATTAGAACTGTCTTTGCTGTAGTTTATAACAATGTACTGGACATTGTTTCCAATGAGATTAGACATTGCATTCCAGGATAAACCTGTAATAAAGTCATAAAGATAAAATAAGATAAAAGTATGTCTGTTTATTCGTGTAAAACACAGACTTTTTTAACCCCAAAATAACTCAAAGTTTGGTTGGGTACACAAGGTTTTAGATTGATAGATTGTTAGATAGATAGATAGATAGATAGATAGATAGATAGATAGATAGATAGATAGATAGATAGATAGATAGATAGATAGACAGATAGACAGATAGATAGATACTTTATTCATCCCCGTAGGGAAATTCACACTTCCAGCAGCATCCCTGCGCTGACAACAATACAATAATAAAGCAAAAAGAATACAATATACAAATACCCAAATGTGACGTGCTAATACCCACTGTAGCGTGTTATATAGAGTATCTAGATAGTGCTACACAGTAATGTGGGCCTTTACTCCGCCGGGTGGATTTAAAGAGCTTAATGGCATGAGGAAGAAATGATCACCTCAGTCTGTCCATGGAACACGACTGTGACAACAGTCTGTTGCTGAAGCTGCTCATCTGTCTGGATATACACTTTTAGTGCAATAATTGATCTGTCCCAAAAATATCGCTGACATCAATCACAATGCAGTGGATGTTACGGGAAATTAACCGGGGTCCCGGCATTGAGAGTAAAAATTCCTAACCTCGCTAGTTCGTGGTTCCACTTTTGCGGGTTCAGAGCATTGCGGGTCTAAAAAATATACCTTACCTTCTCAATAAAAGCATTTATTGACTTGAGCAAGCGCGAGCTTATGTCAACTGAGGACACGGTGTGGACACTCTTATTGTGAAGGGGAGGGGAGGCCCTGACGGAATGCTTAGTCATGGTGAGTTACCGCTTCGCTCACCCCCCTCCTTCAACTCCTCCCACCTCACCCCCTTTTTCTGTGACGCTGTTTATCATGGAGGAACACGGCGACACGACGTAAGTATATTCTTTTCTGTCACATTTCATCTCAAGTTTGACTTTATTATAACAAAAGCGAGCGGTTGTTTGTACTACTTAAACACGGCTAATTGTGTGTGGTTTCGTGTATTTGTCGTAAGAGCCGCTCGATGCCGCTAGCTAAAGTATGTTGTTATTGTCAGAAGGTAGCTCTTTCACTAGACCATTTTTTGAACTGTTGTTTCCCAAAACGCTTCACAAACACTCATAAAATATCACATTTTCACTGTTTTTATTTTCAATATGTAACCGATAGTGTTAACAAGCGAAATAAGCTGCAATGGCTGCATGTGGTTAAGAGCGGTTAATACAATCATACTGAATGGTTCGTAGTGGTTTTGCTGTAGTCCTATTCTGTGTAATTTGATGATGTAAGACATGGCTACACTTGTGGGTCATGTTTTGGTCCATTCAGTTCCAGTGTGAAGAGTTCTGGATGAGTCACCCAATAACTCCTTGCCATCATGCCAGCGATCACTTCGCTTTAATGACGGGGGGGTATACTGTATACCTGTATATGTTTTTTTAAGCATTTTTGAAGGGGCGCCGCTTCTTCATGGATTTTCAGTTTTCGCGGGTGGTCTTGGTCCCCATTAACCGCCATAACCGAGGGATTACTGTAATGCTATTTTCCACCCCCAGAAAATGTGTTTGTGTTGATATAAAGTCAGTGAGGGCTTTGTCAGAATACCCCAAGAATTGCAGCTCTTCTGTGGTGAAATCACTCAGCGTTATAGCCACACAAAATCAGCCCCCTGCTGTGGCCTGTGCCAAAACAAGCGCCACTTTGCTTCATTTTCTGACATCAAAGTCATTAAAATGTTTGAGTTTGTGCTCAGTTCGACAATGTTTCTTCCACACTTCAAGGCCAAATCACTTTGTAGGAAGCCAAACAACTATCATTTCGAATGAAATAAAGTGCAAACCTGACAGAAAGTAGATTAAAGTATAAAACGTATTGACAGTGACCGTGAAGCACACAAAAAGTAAAGCTTACAGAGGAAAACTGAAGTGAAGCCCGAGAGGAAAAAACACATTTTTTTAAAAGCTGAAATTCAATTAAACGGCAAACATACTGCCAACCTCAAATCCTTCACGCACTTATGTACGGACCTTGTTTATTGAATTTATATGTTTCGTTATTAAAATGCTCTTCAACAGAACACTGTGTGGATGCAAAACAACTCTCTCCAACTAAACTCAGACAAGACTGAAGTCTTTGGCCCACAAAAACCCAGAGAAAGTGTCATCAGTCATCTAGAATCACTTAGTTTAAAAGGTAAAAATCAGGTTAGAAATCTCTGGGTAATACTGGTCTCAGACCTAAACTTTAACAGCCACATTAAATCCATAACATCATTAGCCTATTACCATCTCTAAAACATTGCTAGAATCAAAGGTTTACCGTCTAAACCAGACTTGGAGAAACTTATTCATGCATTTATCTTCTAGCAGGTTAGACTACTGTAACGGCCTTATGACTGGACTTTCTAAACGAGCTGTAAGACAGCTGCAGAACATCCGGAACGCTGCTGCTCAGGTCCTGACTTGAACCAGGAAGTACGACCATATTAGTCCTGTGGTCAGTTCTCTGCACCGGCTTCCCGTCGCCCAGAGAATAGACTTTAAAACAGCTCTGCTGGTGTATAAGTCTCTTCATGGTCTAGCACCAAAGTACATCTGTGACACGTTGGTCCCGTATGAACACTCTCGGACCCTGAGAACCTCAGGGACGGGCCTTCTGCTGGTGCCCGGAGCCAGGACTAAACAGGGTGAAGCTGTGTTTCAGTTCCATGCAGCTAAACTCTGGAATAGTCTTCCTGATGACGTCAGACAGGCGTCTACTCTGACAATGTTTAAGTCCAGGCTGAAAACAGCTCTGTTCAACTAAGTATACAACTGAAAGGGTTCTATCTGCACTCTTCACTTTTACTTTATTTTAATTCATTGATTTTATTATGGGCAGCACGGCGGCGCAGTGGTTAGCGCGTGTGCTGCACAGTTCTAAGGTCTTGGGAACCTCCTGTGTGGGTTCAAATCCAGCTACCAGCCTACCTGCACTCCGGTTTCCTCCCACATTCCAAAGACATGCATTTCAGGTGGATTGGCCGGTCCAAATTGTCCCTAGTTGTGAATGAGCGAGCGAGTTGTCTGTCCCTGTGTGCCCTGCGATTGGCTGGCAACCACTTCAGGGTGTCCCCTGCCCACTGCCCGATGATTGCTGGGATGGGCTCCAGCACCCCCGCGACCCTACTGAGGATAAGCGGTGTAGCTAATGAGAGATGAGATGAGATTGTATTATGTTTTATCTGTGGTTTTAATGCATTTAAAAAAAAACACACATTTTAAATTTCCAATGTCTTTTCTTCTATGTTTTAACTGCAATTGTCTGTTTTTCTCTGTAAAACACTTTGAATTGCCTTGTGTATGAATTGTGCTCTACAAATAAACTTGCCTTGCCTTGCCTTGCCTTACATCTATCTCCCATTGTCTCTTTTTATTCATTGGCTGTGTGAATGTGTGGCTGAATGTGTTGTTTAGGTGGGAAGTGGTGTACATTGCTTTGTAATGAAGACCCTTGTTTACTGACTGCAACGTGTATAATGCTTTTCCCTGTTTTTATTCCCAGTTTTCTGTTCCATCATTTCAGAGAAAAGGTTAAAAAAATACATATTTTAAATTGCAAATGACTAGGTCTCTTCTCCCCACTACACCAGATGTCCCTGAGCCCAAATCAGTGATGAAATCAGTTCTGCAAAGACTCATTTATACCTTCGCTGAGCTGTTTGAATGACAGCAGATGCCCTCGGGCAAGGCACACTTGATTGGCAATCCAAGGGTTTTGTGTCCATTTAAGAGTTAACACTAATTTAGCTCGTAAGATACATATATCTAAGTCATGACCTGTGGAATACATCCAGGTTTACTATAGCCATGGAGATGATTTTGACACATTATTGAATCATGCACCAAGAATATTTGTTCAATAGTTTTTGAAGAGAGCGTTGTTTACGTTTAAACGATTTCTTTCAAAATTAATATTTGAATTGAATGGATGACATAAAATTGCTTTTATTATTCTATAATTGCATTTATTTTTAGCCATTTTTAATAGCCGAAACACAAACTAGAGGCTACTGATGGTGCCTGAATTATACAAGGTTGGGCAGGGTAACTTTAACTTGATTACTTTCAATTACTTTTGGATTACTCCAATACCAAATATTCTAATAAAAGAAATATATGAATATATGAAATATGAATGAATGACTCACAACACGTGGTAAGCTTTCTCTCCTGGCTTTGATCTCTTTGATCTCTGGCAAAACGAACATAAAATGCGACAGAAACAAAATTAAAATTAATCCAAACAGCTTGCCAACATCATTTTTGCCCTTCCATGTATTCCGTTACTCCCCAAGTCTGCACAAAATTGAGTCATTTTATTCATATTTACTTTATTTTGTCTTTTATTAGCATATTTGGTATTTGAGTAATCCAAAAGTAATTGAAAGTAATCAATTCAAAGTAGCCCTACCCAACCCTGCCTGAATAACAGCAGCTAGTGTCGCTGAGGCAGCTTACAGCAGCAATGTTCTCAATTTAAAAAGATGTAAAATTGAAAATGAACACACATAATGTACTGCAATCTACTTTCTTCTTTTTTTAAGTAGTGAGAACATATTAAGTTGTTAGCGCTAGTATTTGTATCGTCTAGCGTTTTCTTTAGGTCGACTAGCAGAACAAGTAGCGGTGCTTAAGCAGCTGACATTTCAGATGCCAGTGTTCTTGTTTGCCTGCGTCCCTGCGTCCTGCACGCATCATTTTTGCTGGGGACGCATAGTCTCAAATCAACGTGCGTCCCTGGGACGCAACTTTTTTGACTGAAATTGTCATTATTACCCGATTACTTTTTTTTTAACAAAGATTTACCGCACTCCAAACTTTTCGTCAGGCAGATCCGCCATTGTTGTTTTGGTCTCGCGCCGATCTCGGCAAACGAGATATCGTTGCCTCGAGATAACGTCATTGTTTTGGTGATTGTCGAGTGAAAGAGAAGTATGCCTCCGAAAAAACAGTTGGTAATAGGTGCAAATCAACAAAAAAATTGGTAATTTATTCAGCGTCGGTAATAAGTCCAAAAATAACACAGAAAGTGGTAGCAACGGCAATAATTCCGGCACGTTAAAAACGGCGGAGAAATTCAGAAGACTGTGAAGGCAAGGAAAACACGTGTTTTGAAGCGAACGATTCGACGAAAGAAAATAAACAAAAGAATATTAGCAAGAAAAGGACTTTTCTGCCAAAATAGACTAAATTATATTCCTGGTTACGCTATGAGGAGGATGATAATGGATTGGACTTTGAGAAGGCATTTCAACTATGGCGGGACAGCAAACCATGAAGAATATATGAACTGAAAAATTTGAAGTGATAACTGCTTTGTATTAGCAATTAACTGTGATGATTAAAACTGCATGAATATATAAATATTTCAGCAATATTATTTTGTAAAGTGTACAATATTGTGAACTGAAAAATCTAAAGTGATAACTGCTTTGTATTACCAATTAACTGTGATGATTAAAACTGAATGAAAGTATAGATTCATATAATTATTTCAGCAATAATATTTTGTATAATGTACAATATTGTTGTGAACTGAAAAACCTTGAAGTGATAATTGATTTGTATTACCAATAAACTGTGATGATTAAAACTGAATGAATATATAGATTTATATTATATATTAGTCGCCAATTTACAATTTCACCCCGGATAAGACTACATTTTGGGGACCCATAGATCTCTGTTGGCACCCATAGATTTTTGAGCATGCGAGTCCCCGGGACCCATCACTTTTCACAGCTCAAATGAACACTGTAGATTCGATCAAATTATCCAACTTCACACAGTGAAATAAAACGTGCTGCAGAATTAGTTTTTGTCTTAAGAGCGGGTTTGGCAGTTTTGTTGAATTTTGTTTTAAAGGATATGTGTCATCTATGTGAGAGATATACAAGAATTAAACTCTCTGTTGGCAGAATTACTCAGATGAAAACACTCATTTAGGTTTTAATCTCCCTCGCGAAATGAAACGTGCACGACCATGCAGCCATCTTCCCCGAATTCTCGCCCGTACACGCCCCACCCGGTCAGAAGGCGTGGTTTATTTTGACACATAGCAGGAAATAAAGTCACACATAAGCGCGTCTTCACAATAAAATTAAATACAATTGAGAAAGGTATTTACAAAGAAAATAATAATAATAATAATAATAATAATTTCCTTGTATTGTCATTCTGTGTAACAATGTACACAGAACGAAATGTCGATTGCACCTGACCCGTTGTAGCGAGCCGATGCAGCCGCAGCCAACAGAGGGCGCCGCCGACCACTTTGTAAGTCTTAGGAATGACTCGGCCGGGGCGCGAACCACCGACCTCCCAGTCTCAAAGCGGGCGCCTTACCATGGAATTAGACTGATCTTTGAAACGTGACTATGTGTATGTGTGTGATGATAGTTTATCCTCAGTAGGGTCGCGGGAGTGCTGGAGCCCATCCCAGCAATCATCGGGCAGTGGAAAGGGGAAACCCTGAACTGGTTGCCAGCCAATCGCAGGGCACACAGGGACAGACAACTCGCTCGCTCATTCCCACCTAGGGACAATTTGGACCGGCCAATTCACCTAAAATGCATGTTTTTGGAATGTGGGAGGAAACCGGAGTGCCCGGAGGAAACCCACGCAAGCACGGGGAGAACATACAAACTCCGCACAGGAAGTCTGGAGCTGGATTTGAACCCACGAAGGAGGTTCCCATGACTTGAACTGTGCCGCACATGCGCTAACCACTGCACCACCGTGCTGCCCGATGATAGTTTTTATATTCCTAAATATAAAAACAGGTTAATTCCTTAGCATAGAAGTCTGAGAAATACACATCCAAGAACAGTCGACTTTACAATCTCCTTCCCCCCAAAACAATAAAAACGTGTTTTACTTGTATGGCTCTTTCCATAAATTCCAGACTATAGAGCGCAACTGATTATAAGCCGCACCCATCACATTTTAAGGGGAAAACCGATTCTGTCCATACACAAGCCGCACCTGTATATAAGCCGCATGAACTCACACCAAACAAACAGAGATTAATCCAAGCCAAACTTCAAGTCCCGCGATTGAAACTCAATGTCCTTCATTGAAGCCCACAGTCCAAGAATCAGAGCCCCCAAAATGAACGCAAAATGATACCGGTACTTAAAATTTGTTGCGGACCTGCAGATTCTGGGTGCCTGTTGATAGTAATCCAAGGAAAAAAAAGTGTATACTTCCAAAGGTAAGGGTGGGAAAAATATATATCCATTATTGTCCGCCGTGTCCACAAAAACTCACTTTTACCGGTCCCCACTTTCCCATCAGCATTGGCGTTTGCTCCGCCCCTCTTTTTTAATTTGCTCATGCAAAATAAGTGTCTCAAATAAATACAAATAAATACATTACAAACATATACAGTTGCAAATACATATTACACATATTTACGAAGAAAGACGGTACAATAATAATACAACTTTCATCCTAAACTGTGCCTTTGGGAGGTAGCCTCACGCTACTAAAAAGACGCTCGCACACCTGCTTATCAGTCTGGTAAGGAAATTCTTCGAGGCGTAATCGAAAGAATCACGGTAGACCGCCCGTTTCAGAATTGTCTTTCTCAATGTCGGAAAGAAATCTTGTCATGATGACGTCGTTCCACGCTCCCTTACTTCAATACACCCCAGTAATATGCCCGTTTGCCTTTGACATAGTGGCTGCGTCATGAGCCAATTTTGCGCAATTAGCACAATGAGGGTATGTTTACGCTCATAAGTTGTGATCTCACACATATTTCACTGCTCTAAATCTTACCTTTCATATTTGAGCGCCGCTGGCCGCCCGTTAGAAAAATGACATAAATTGGCTGCATCTCTGAATAAGCCGCGGGGTTGAAAATTTGGGGAAAAAGTAGCGGCTTATAGTCCGGAATTTACGGTAGTTGACTGTTAAAATGGCCATTAGTTGCAGCCCTATTGGGCTGTGCACTGAGCACAGCAGACCCAACAAGGCTCTAGAAAACGCAGCGTGTCGCCTTTCCATCGCCGCATCTCGGCTACTGACTGCACGAGACGTCCCTGTGTGCCGATCTCACACGCCCGCTAGTGAAGTTGTCAAGAGCTTTGTCTGTTACACAGAAGGCTTTGTGGATAGCTATAGTGTTATGACATTCCCTAAGGGCTTGTGGCCTTGCTGTTTAGGCTCAGTCCTCAATCAAAGAAAGAAAATGTTTCCTTCTCCAGACGGCTGTATTCTCACCCTCCCGTCGTCTGATGTTTTTCCTCGCGAGTGGAGCTCTGACAATAGGATTAATATAAAGTCCTATGTCCCCTCAGGTGAAATGGCGAAAGGGGTGGAATTGTGTAGCCCTATGCACTGACAATTAGGAGATTAGCATGCTAATAGTTATCAGCGGCAGGGATGTAGGGAGTTTCTAAATGAATCATAGCAATTGTGTGCCTTGTTGAGAAGTGTTGGGACTAACCCATTCCTTTCGAAGGCAATTACCGTATTTTCCGCACTATAAGGCGCACCGGGTTATTGGGCGCACCGAAAAAATAGTTTTTGGTCCTATATTTGACATACATAAGACGCACCGGATTATAAGGCGCTACAATGGGAACGTGGACAAAACAGTCAGATGATTCAGTCCAACTGATTACCCCTTTAACATTCCGAAAGCTTGCAAAGAAGCAAATACGTGTCGTAGACACGTGCGGATGCGGTGTCCGTACGATGTCACTCAAATGCATCGTTCCAAATATCATTCGGAAGGTTAAAGTCTTGGGATTCAAGAAATGCCAACCATTCCTTAGTTTCTATTTTCTTTTTCGCTCGCAACTTTCCTGTGCATATGACAATAAACACTTGGAATTGAGTTTAATTTAAAAATAGACACTCCATTCCATCCATTATCTGCACCGCTTATCACAGAAACATCGAGTTCAGTCTGAAACAAGACACAGGGAAAATATATAGCCGGAGTAGCTCACCGAAGTTGTTGTGTTCAATTATAATGTGCAACCATGGTCTTCTTATATCCGTGAGTGTAGTAAATCCAGGAGAGTTAAATATTTACAAATACAGTACAGAATAGTAAAATACTGTTTTCTCTATGCCGTCAACCCAACGTGCTATTAACATTCATCTTTTTCGGCCAATTGCAGGCTTTGTTTTGCCCCTTTAGCCTATGCGAGCCTGTAAATGATAAAAAGGATCCGCCCCCTTTACCTCCGAATAACTTTAGCCAATAGTGATCGATTCAAATGATGATTGACACATTGGTTAGCCAATGAAACGCCTGTAAATAAATCCCAGCATACACCCTGGACGACTTCGCGTTCGGGAGAAAATCGAGTTGGCGGCTGCTTGCCTTAGTTGCAAGACTTTGCGACTTAATATTGATCCATATATAAGGCGCACTGTATTATAAGGCGCATGGGCAGCTTTTGACAAAAATAAAGACTTTTAGGTGCGGTGCGCCTTATAGTGCGGAAAATACGGTACCTCTTTTGGTAACGAGTACTCTAATGCGTAATTAACCAAATTCATTTCTGTATCCGCGTATAATGTGCATTTTTATACTAAAAAAAATAACAAAGTTTGGGGGGGCATTATACATGAGGTTTTACATTACTATAAGTAGTAACATGTCTTTTTCTGCAAGGAAAAAAATGGAATTGGGTAAGCTCTTAAAAGCTTCTGTCACGGAACCAGACCAGGGAGGCGGGAAGGGTGAACCCAATTGCGTAACCATCAGTTACTTTTGTTTAGAAAATAAAAGTTGTCCAACAAGCAGGGACAAAAACAAAACAAAAACAAGCTTACAGGCAATCAGAAAATACTCTCAAAACAGACTTAAAGGCACTAACTCAAACAAACAGGCATGACAGGTCTTCATCGAGTCAAACAAAACAGAACAGAGCAAAACAGAACAACGCAATGAACCAGCAACCGGCAGTCCCCAAACCAGCCCTTAAGAATCCCAAACGTAATTAGGACAATCTGTGTCAGCCGGTGTCAAGGGGCGGGACCAGCTGGTTGTCATGGAGACCATGCAGGACATTTCAGCCTAGTCCCTTTGGGTACACGTATAGCTATTTTTTTTTTTTTCAAATACTTCAATGTTCCTTTTGTTAATTAGTGGTTGATGTTTTTTTTTCATGCTGTGCCTGAATGTAAAACTACAAAATGTTCAACGATCTACCCGTTCCAAAAAAAACATAGCCTTAGTTCGACCTGGTAAAATTTGCTCTTCGAATTGTGCCACTTAGCTATTTCTTGCAGATCTTTCCGAGAGTGCTGTTTTTTTTTAAAATTTATTTCTTTAACATTTGCCCTTGAATATCTTGAAGATTTACAATCGCGAGTCCATAAGGGAAATATGTTTTCAACATTATCGACTTCAAGGTTACACAGTTTGCATTTATATGTGCTGAGGCTTATAGTCAAGATCAAGTGGCTAGTGAGAACAACTGAAGTAGAACAAACAAAAAGAATAGAATGCCTGAACACAAACGTCATTGAGCTATTAGATGACATCTTGTTGACGATTTTATCGACTTTTTAATTTCAATGCCAACTAAACGTCAAGGCGTAAAGACTTTGAGGGCTCAAATGAGAAGTTGTCTTTGTCCTTCAAGGATCTTGTCAAGAATGTGTGCGTGCTACACTGTGAGGGTGCAGATCCAAAGATCGATAATATCAATACTGAGCGAGTACTTGGATCTGGGACTACTCTCCTGGCAATGATACTATCTCACATTTTCACTAACACAATAATCATGAATTGGATAATGAATGAATTTAAATATTACCATAAATTCTGGACTATAGAGCGCACCTGATTATAAGCCGCACCCACCACAGTTTAAGAGGAAGACCGATTTCGTACTTATGCAAGCCGCACCTGTATATAAGCCGCATGCGCCCACATCAAAACATGTATGATAATCAAAAAATCAGCCCAAACCCATCAAGACATGTAACACAATCACAAAAGTACCCCAAACCCGGCTTTGAGTCCCGCGATTGTAACTTAATATAAAGGACACAGTCTGAGAACCGCATAATGAACAGAAAATGATACCGTTAGTTAACGTTTGATGCAGACCTGCAGAGTCCGGGTGCCCGTTGAAACTAATCCAAGGAAAAAAAGTGTATATTTCCAAAGGTAAGGGTGGGAAAAATATATATCCACTATTGTCCGCCGCGTCAACAGGTCTCACTCACCTTTACCCCACTTCCCGTCAGCCCGCGTTTGCTCTGCCCCTCTTTTTTCATTCGCAAAACATATCAGAATAAGTGTCTCAAATGAATACATTACAAAAATACTCAGGTGCAAATACATATTATACATCGGTTACACATATTTACAAAGAAAGACGGTACACCGAGAGAGTTTTCAACGCTTTAATTATAGTATTATAACTTTCATCCCAAACCGTGCCTGTGAAGGGTAGCCTTTTTTACTTCCTTTTTTTCTTAACTTCTTTATAC
This sequence comes from Urocampus carinirostris, assembly GCF_059441175.1. NCBI lineage: Eukaryota > Metazoa > Chordata > Actinopteri > Syngnathiformes > Syngnathidae > Urocampus > Urocampus carinirostris. The sequence continues at coordinate 44,863,398 of NC_142354.1, forward strand.
AACATCATAATTCGTAATAGAATGCATCAAAGCAAGTGAGCCGTTTGAGAACCGGCTCTCTTAAATGAGTTGAGCCGAAAAAGCCGGTTCTCTAAAAAGATACGGACTTTTCACCACGCAACTCGAGATCGGCGTGGAGACGAAAACTCCAACCGCGAGACCAAAACAACATCTGCCGGATCTGCCTGACGAAAAGTTTGGACTGCGGTAAAACTTTGTTTAAAAAAAAATGTAATCGGCTAATAATGACAATTTGATGTCAAAAAAGTTGCGTGCCGGGGACGCACGTTGATTTGACACAATGCGTCCCCAGCAAAAATGATGCTTCAAGGACGCAGGGACGCGGGCAAACCAGAACACTGATATTGTACTTGTGAGGACCAGGGAGAAAACAGAGGAGGAAGAAAGTGCAACTTTGTTTCCCGAATGCACGCATGCATGGCTCGACGCGTGATTATTAGCACTTTGGCACCGTAGGACAGAGAAAATGAACCACAGAACACGTGAAAGACGTCACGGCTGTTAAGTGTGTAGTTGCCGAAAAGTATGGTGATAATAATTATATATATATACCACAGCCATATCCCCCTAGTGGGAGGTGGCTAGAGTCATTTCTGACTCTTTTTGGGAGATTGATTCAGAGGAGGGGATTCCCAGCCCCCTCGCTCAACCCAACTGAGGTGTTGGGAGTCATTAGGTGAGCAAACCCCCCAATTCCAACCCCTAATGCTGAACGCCAAGCAGGGAGGTAACGAGTACCAATGTTTAAGTTTTAGGTAGGACTCGGCTGAGGATTGAACAACAACCTCCCAGGCTCGGGGCAGGCGCCATACCCATACCGCCATACCCCCAAGGCCACCGAGCTGGTTTAATAAAGCCTACACTAAATAAAAGACAGTGAGCAAAGAGTCAGTTTCCAAGTGCCTTTTTCAACATATCATTCACAACAAGGTTGGAGCTTTCACTCTCACCCATTACTGCATTCCTCGCCCTGCCTGGGTATCCGCCAGACCCGTGGACCCACTGGTTAGAATCCATTAAAACTTTAGTTGAAGCCATCAGGTTATTCGAAGCTAGCAACCTACGATAGCGGCCAATGCAAATTCATAGCCTGTGCAGTGAGGGCCAATGCATCTTCCAAGCCTCGGACGCGCCAGGAAATTTGTGGACTGTATTGCATTATCCCTCAAGACACTTTGCCATTATCTTCAGGCAGCGCTGACAACAGCCAGAAATTTGGAGGACAAGATGAATAAAGACCAGCGAGCTGAGCACATGAAGGACCTTGAACTGCAGGAAAAGCTGTTTCTATCGCAGGAGGACACGTCACTAATTGATATACACACACATATATATATATATATATATATATATATATATATATATATACAGTGGAACCTCGGTTCTCGACCATAATCCGTTCCAGAACCCTGTTCGAAAACCAATTTGGTCGATCACCGAAAATCGTTTTTCCCATTCAAAGTAATGTAAAAACGTTTTAATCCGTTCTAACACCCTGAATGTTTAATATGAACGTAAACATGAAGCTAACCCAGGCTAATCGTACGTTCGCGTTAGCGCAATCTTCCGTACGAAAGATGACGCTAACATGAACGTGTAAAAATAAAAAAATCAGGTCGTTTACACGTCATTTAGCACCTGGGTCTCCACAATAAGTGGCTAGCGCTTCATTGGAAAGGGAGCTCCGTTCCAACACCCTGAATGTTTTACGTAAACAAAGCTAACCCAGGCTAATCGTACGTTCGCGTTATCGTAATCTTCCGTACGAAAGATTACGCTAACATGAACGTGTAAAAATAAAAAAAGGATTATGGATAGGATTTCTTACCTTTGTGGTGGACGGTGGGGAGAGAAAAATCCTCAAAAGTTTTTCAACCTCTTCCAAAACTTGCTGCAGTTGCTCGCTTATAGCGCTAACTTCCTTAGCCGCATCACTCGATTTCACAGCCTCCATATTCTTTACTATCGTACCGATAGTAGATTTAGCCATGCTGTATTCACTAGCAAGATCGGAAATTCGTACACCTCTTTCATATTTAGCTATCATGTCTTTCTTAAAGCCAATAGTTGGACGAACAGCTTGTCTTTTTCCACCTGTCCTGCTTGCAACGACCTTCTTCAGAGGCATAATTAGGGGCTAAAACACCCGTACGCCGCTCAGCATCGCACCCTAGTGTACCGGCGTTCGAACTCCGTTTTTTTTTGACCGAACAGCCAAGCAAAAATTTCTCGAAATTTTGGGTCGAACACCGATTTGTCCGAACTGAGAGGCGTTCGAAAACAGAGGTTCCACTGTATATGTATATATATATATATATATATATATATATATATATATATATATATATATATATATCATCTCATCTCTTTAGCTGTACCACTTATCCTTATTAGGGTCGCGGGGGGGCTGGAGCCCATCCCAGCCATCTCCAGGCAGTGGACAGGAGACACCCTGAACTAGTTGCCAGCCAATCGCAGGGCAATATACATACACACACATATATATATATATATATATATATATATATATATATATATATATATATTTAACGAGAGCGAAGCCCGGCCCAGCCCGAGCTCAGTTTAATGTTTAACATTTGAGACCCGACTTGATTTTTTTAGGTCAGGTTCGGGCCCAGGCCTAAGATCTTACCTATAATTGTAATTATAAACTAACTTAAGACAGGAGGGGTTGAATTGTTTAATCACCATGACATATACAAACAAAAAGTATTGGATCCGAATCAATCAATGAGCATTCGTACTCCTATTTTGATTGCCAAATTTAAGGACCTTTTAAGCCCCTTTAAAGCCCCTTTTGCAATTTTTCTATTACATAGTATTTCGGTCTCTTCATTTGTTTTATTGAGCACAATACTTAGGGGGCGATAACGCTTTATACAAACTAATGACAGCTGCCAATAGTCACAAGGGAATAAGAAATGCAATGGCGAAGGGAATCCACCAGAGCCGGATCGTATGTGTCATTTTTAAGCAGACTTGATTTATTTTTCTTCAGTTAATGAGTCGTATATCGAATCCGAATGCTGGGAAACATAGTAACAATTCCAAGCATTTACAAGCACTTCACCCAAAATTCAACTCCTGTTTAAACCAAGAAAACACAATATTAATATTCAAGCATCTTAAAGGAGTTAATGCACCCATAAAAACCCTGATGATACTTCCTATATTTTGTCATAGACCAGAAGTGGACACAGGACTCAATAGCGCTCGTTTTCTCAGTTTTTATTTGAAAAAAGAGGGAGAGTAAGGCTTGCTTGCACGATCCGATGACTGACGAACAACAGGAGCGAGCGGGGCTTGAGTGACACTTCCGTGTCGGACGAGGAGGAACGGAGACAGGCGGGAATAGCAAGTCGTTGGCCGGGACTGGAGATTAAAGGCGATATCGAGTTCGTAATCAAGGTCGGTAACAGGAGGCAGGCAGAACAGGGCGTAATCAGGTCCAGAAACAGGTCAGTAACAAAGATCAGGCAGGAAAAGGTTTAGCAAAAACAGGGTCGGACGAGAAAGCTAACTGAGCAGAAGGCAACAGTTGACAACGATCTGACAGCTTCCAAGAGGAAACCGGGGGTTTAAAAAGAGAGTGTCCACCAATCAGCTACGTTCAATCGGCAATCATGACATATTTATGTATATCGGATCAATACCAAAATCCCCAGCATCACCCACTCCTACTCCACTGGCAGAAAAGGCGTCAGTGCGCAAGTCTTTTTTTAGTTTTCTGGTGGGGAGAATAATATTCGAAAAAAAGGGCCTGATAACGATGAAATAATAAACATCAACATGAGCAGACTGGATGTTTTGAAGGTGACAATGAAAATCGGGATTCATAATACTGCAACTCATGAATAAATGCATTGGTTCAATTCACGAGTTTCTTATTGCTTTTAAGACATTGTTTTGGCTGAAGTCAAAAGTCACATCCGTCAAACGTAAGTGGCTGAATGTGGTCCGCCATTTCTCAAAATAAAGACTCCAATGACTTGTCCTCTTGCTACTCTTGTTCTCTGAAGGAAGTCGGACACACTGTTGTAGGCAGGGTTGGGTAGGGTTACTTTAACTTGATTACTTTCAATTACTTTTGGATTAGGGGCGGCAGTAGCTCAGGAGGTATAGCGCTCGTCTTGGCATCAAGGGATCCCAGTTCGAATCCCGGCTCGTCCGTGTTACATGTCGTAGTGTACTTGGGTAAGACACTGAACCCCTAATACCCCCAACAAGCAGGTTAGCGCCTAACATGGCTGCAAGGCCGCTATTGGGAAATGTGGAGCGCATTGTAAAGTCTTCATTGCCTTGAAAAGCGCTATATAAATGCAGATCATTTCATTTCATTATTCCAATACCAAATATGCTAATAAAAGACAAAATAAACTAAATATGAATAAAATGACTACATTTTGTGCAGGCTTGGGGAGTAACGGAATACATGGAAGGGCAAAATAGATGTTGGCAAGCTGTTTGGATTAATTTTCATTTTGTTTCTGTCGCATTTTATGTTAGTTTTACCGGAGATCAAAGAGATCAAAGCTAGGAGAGAAAGCTTAACACGTGTTGTGAGTCATAATTGTATTCAAATTTAGTTTTTTCTGTCATTACCCACTCAAAACGACACGCTATATTGGTGGACAGGGTTGGGTAGGGTTACTTTAACTGGATTACTTTCAACTACTTTTGGATTACTCCAATACCAAATATGCTAATAAAAGACAAAAGAAACTAAATATGAATCAAATGACAACATTTTGTGCAGGCTTGGGGAGTAACGGAACACATGGAACGGCAAAAATGATGTTTGGATTGATTTTCATTTTGTTTCTGTCGCATTTTATGTTCGTTTTGCCAGGGATCAAAGAGATCAAAGCCAGGAGAGAAAGCTTACCTCGTGTTGTGAGTCATCATTTTATTCATATTTAGTTTATTTTGTCTTTGATTAGCATATTTGGTATTGGAGTCATCCAAAAGTCATTGAAAGTAATCAAGTTAAAGTAACCCTAGCCAACCCTGCATTTTATGTTAGTTTTGCCAGAGATCAAAGCCAGGAGAGAAAGCTTACCACGTGGTGTGAGTCATCATTTTATTCATATTTAGTTTATTTTGTCTTTTATTAGCCTATTTGGTATTGGAGTCATCCAAAAGTAATTGAAAGTAATCAAGTTAAAGTAACCCTACCCAACCCTGGTTGTGGGAGACATTCAGTGTGATGGCAATTTCTTGCATGGGATAGTCTTCATGTCTGACAACATAAAGAGACTGTCCAGTTCTATTCTTCTGGCCTTTCTGAAAGTTTAATCTCACCCACAAATGTGATAATCCAGATACTTGTCTAGCTCAAAAGAAGTTTTATAGCTTCTCTAACCAGCTGTGCTAACATAATTGAACAAGAGTTTTTTAATCATTTTTTAATACAATTAGTAAACACATTGTACTATTGGAACACTTGAGTACTGGTTACCGCTATACATCTACGTAGATATTGCATTAACCACGAAACAATTCGCATGAAATCCCCTCAATAATTTTGTAATTAAATGCCTGCAGATGAGTCAATCAGGAGCATCTTAGCTGGAACACAGGTGACACAATTGCTTGAAGTCTTACCTGCTACCGTGTCAAATTTGATAGTAATCTAAAAAACTAAACGGTGCATTTACACATTGTTCTCAGGGTATGTTTGGGCATTTCCAATAGTGGCCATTTGGAGACGACCACTTTACTACGAAAGCTTTGCAAATTTCTATTTTCCTTCGGGCATTTTTTAGACATTGTGAAGGATTTGTAAATGTTTGACTTCTCTTTCCAGAAGTCCAAGCAATGATTTTGCATACTTGCGTGTAATGATAATTAGATTGCTTTGTCCACCATTCATTCCGGCTCTAATTTGACATTTTATAGGCTAACCAATGCTTTAGTTATATCTGGACCTGCTGGAGGCGATACACGCTTTATCAAACAGGCCCGTATAGCCTAATGCGAGTGTTGGACCGTAAAAAAAGCCTACTATTGGCTGAAAAAGGTGTCCAAAAAAAGGGGAGAGGCCAACTACCATAATGGGAATAATTTCAGCCTTTTTTTGAAAGGGAGTTTTCGATTGAAAATAAATTGATATCAATAAGTAACGTTTGTCATGTCCTGCACGATTGTCATGGCACCCAGCTGGCCCCGCCCCTTGACACCGGCTGAGACGCATTGGACTGATTGCTGGTGGAGTACTTAAAGCGTCCTTTGGGACTGCCCGTTGCCAGACCATTGCTTTACCTTGTTGAAGACCTGCTCATGCCTGTTTGATCTGAGTAATACCTAGTTTGTAATTTTGATTTCCTTTAAACCTGATTCGTTTTGTCTTTGGTCCGTTTGTATGTTGGACGAACTTTTATTTCTTAATTAAAGTGACAGATCGTCTACGCATATGAGTTCCGACTTCCTGCTTCCCGACCCTTTTCCTGACAATGTTGAACGAAGCAAACACACTTTTAGATAGATAGATAGATAGATAGATAGATAGATATATAGATAGATAGATACTTTATTCATCCCCGTAGGAAAATTCACACTTCCAGCAGTCTACCCCGTTGTTTATTAACAGATGAACATGATGCCCTAGGGGTGCTTGTAGCGGAGTGGATGACGTCACGCCAGTCCAAAAGTTCGACATCCCTGCGGCAGATGGAAATCTTTTCTTTGTGAAAATCCAGGGATACACCACCTCGTGTTAGCAAGTCCGCCTCTTCTCCGATTCCCCCCGGCTGTCGTGTCTCTGTTTAGCGGCGTTGAAGCCGGATAGCTCCGGGTAGCTCCGGGTGGCTACACGTTAGCGTCCGTAATGCTAAACGTGAGCCAGGTTTCTGCAAAACACAGCAACTGCGCTCCCCGTGCGCATCGATGTTTTCCACCAGCACTCGATGATCTTATTTGGTCGTGAGTTCGCATTTACCATGATTACGGATGGTACCGAAGACTTATAACGCCGCTAGCCGCTTAGCTAGCTCCGGCTCTTCTTCCACGATAGGCCCCTTCATCACGCCGGCACGAGAATTCTTCAGGGCAAGGAGTTTTAGGCGGATTTCTATTCATCTGTCACCATTATTTTGTGTTTTGGAGTAAATATTTTACACAGTATATCTTTGATCAATGGTTCATTCACATTCATGATCTTCCTTCTTGATAATAGACGGATCATGTTCCATTTTCTATTCCGCTTGCTTTTCCTAGTGATAGGACTACATTGTTTTATGCTATTCACAGTCATTGCAAACAGGATCGAATCCTCGCTGTGTGAAAAGGTCTAATATCGCGTGGGTTGAATGAGTTTCTGAGCCCCGACGGCACGGCCACCCTCAGATCGCATCCGAAACGAGAGATGCAAGATTACAGGATTTACACATTTATTCACAACAGGGAGACGCGGATGAGACATGACAACAACAGTCGCAGTAGCAGTAAAAGCGTCTTACTTTCCAAAGTTTGCACTCAAAATGTCCCCAGATGGATTTTTGTGAAAAACTACAGTGGCTAGGCAGTGGCTCAGGAGGTAGAGAGCTCGTCTTGGGATCAAGAGATCGCAGGTTCGATTCCCAGCTCCTCCGTGTTACATGTCGAAGTGTCCTTGGGTAAGACACTGAACCCCTAATACCCCCAATTAGCAGGTTAGCGTCTTACATGGCTGCATGGCCGCTATTGGGAAATGTGAAGCACACTGTAAAGCGCTTTGGTAAGTCTTGACTTGAAAAGCGCTATAGAAATGGAGATCATTTAATTTCATTTCATACAGTTTCCCAAAGTAACCATTTCATGATCGGAACAATGGCATATTAATTCATGAAGAATGTTGCCTTAGGACTAAAAGTCCGGTTGTGTTTTAATGGAAACGTGAAAATAGTTACAACACATTTAAATACCGTAAATTCCGGACTATAAGCCGCTATTTTTTTCCAAACGTTCAACCCTGCGGCTTATTCAGTGATGCGGCCAATTTATGTCATTTTTCTAACGGCCGCCAGCGACGCTCGAGTACAAAAAGTAAGATTTAGATCGCTGGAATATATGCGCCGAGGAAGACTGCAACTTCTTAGCTTGTGCACAAATTAAATTAGCGTAAACTTACCCTCATCATGGAAATTGCAAAAAGAAAGGCACATGACGCAGCTTTAAAGCTAAAAGCAATTGAGCAATCCGATAAAGAAGGAAACAGAGCTATTTCACATAAACTTTACTTTGCAAGCGTGTTGCTAGCGTGTTTTGGAATATGTTTTGGAATAAGGGAGCGCGGGACGACGTCTATATGACAAAGTTTCTTTCCGATACTGAAGAAGACGACCTTGATGACGTCAGTTATAAGGAGGAAGATGAGGACGGTTTACCGTGATTTTTAAAATTATGGTATATTTTTTTAACAGACCCGTTGACTGTTTTGCGAGCGTGTTGCTAGTAGCATGTTGCTACCTGTCACAGTCACGGTTTGGGATGAAAGTTATATCATTATTATTAAAGCTTTGAAAACTCTCTCGGTGTACCGTCTTTCTTTGTAAATATGTGTAACCATGTATAATATGTATTTGCAACTGTATATTTTTGTAATTTATTTATTTTAGAAACTTATTCTGATATGTTTTGTACGAGTAAATGAGAAAGAAGGGGCGGGGCAAACGCGGGCTGACGGGAAGTGGAGTAAAGGTGAGACGTGTTTGTGGACGCAGCGGACAATAGTGGATATATATTTTTCCCACGCTTACCTTTGGAAATATAGACTTTTTTTCCCTTGGATTACTTTCAACGGGACCCGGACTCTGCAGGTCTGCGTCAAACCTTAAGTACCGGTATCATTTTCCATTCATTTAGCCGGCTGTGGTTTTTTGGACTGTGTACTTTATTTTCAGTTACAATCGCCGGACATAAAGTCGGGTTTGGGTTACTTTTGTGATTGTGTTACATGTTTTAATGTTGGCGCATAAGGCTTATATACAGGTGCGGCTTGTGTAAGTATAAAAGCGGTTTAAAGTAGCGGCTTATAGTCCGGAATTTACGGTAATCCAGTTAAAGTAACCCTACCCAACCCTGGTGACTTTTACATTCAAAAGACAAAATGATCCGCGTGAGCCCAAACTTTTGACCGGTAAAGTATAAAATGAAGGCGCTGAGCATATGCGCGATCAAACGACACCTGAATGAATCTTAACGGCCACAATGTTTCCACTCTGTTTATTAATTACTTAATATCAGCTCACCGTAAAGATCCGGTGGGCGGCTGCCCCTCCGTCTGCGTGGTTAACACAGCTCATACTGTATTTAATATAACGGCTTCTCAAGCAGCAGTAAAATTAATTGCCGGTCATTTCATTGGCAAGGAATGGCAATTCCATATCAGATGATGCTCACGAAGAGAAATAGCTACTCACATAAAAGTCAAGAAAAATGGAAGCGACGAGGCTCATATTAAAAGTCTCAACCAAAGAGACCCAATTAAAAAATACATCTGAGCTATGCTAAACAGCAATTTAGATAGATAGATAGATAGATAGATAGATAGATAGATAGATAGATAGATAGATAGATAGATAGATAGATAGATAGATAGATAGATAGATAGCAAGGGAAAGAGAGATAGAGAGATAGATAGATAGATAGATAGCAAGGGAAAGAGAGATAAAGAGATAGATAGATAGCAAGGGAAAGAGAGATAGATAGATAGATAGATAGATAGATAGATAGATAGATACTTTATTCATCCCCGAAGGGAAATTCACATTTCCAGCAGCATCCCTTCGCTGAGAACAATACAATAATAAAGCAAAAAGAATACAATATACAAGTACCCAATGTGACGTGCTAATACCCACTGTAGCGTGTTATATAGAATATATAAATAGTGGTACACAGAATACATATTGCAATAAAATTCGGTAATATGCAATGTAGGTGGTGTGGTTTAATGTGGGCTTTTACTCTGCCGGGTAGAGTTAAAGAGCCTCATGGCATGAGGAAGAAAAGATCTCTCCAGTCTGTCCGTGGTACAAGACAGTGACAGCAGTCTGTCGCTGAAGCTGCTCTTCTGTCTGGAGATAATGCTGTGTAGTGGATGCGATGGATTGTCCGTGATTGACCGCAGCTTTTCCAGTGCCCGTCTCTCAGCTACTGTTGTCAGGCTGTCCAGCTCTTCGCACACAACAGAGCTCGCTTTCCTAGCCAGTTTATTGAGATTTATTGTATGTGTGTGCGAGTTTTACGCTAATGTACATTTAAGATAGTGGCACGTGGGGGAAATGTCGTCAAACCGTTTTTTGCGCAACAATATGTCAGCCTTTAGCACAATAAAAGGAATTATGCGATGTGGTTATGCTTGTCTTACGTGTCTTCACAATACACCTACTGAATTGGAAGAACAATTAATTCATGTCACAGCAGTGTTCATTTGAGCTGTGAAAAGTGATGGATCCCAGGGACGAGCATGCTCAAAAATCTATGGGTCCCAACAGAGATCTATGGTTCCCCAAAATTGAGTGTGCTTCATGCCCTTACACACTGTCGTATTTTGCCTTACAAAAAACAAAAAGATCAAACATGTTTATTTATGTAGTTTAACATGTTATATTGTACATGTGTTTCCCTATATCATATATATTGTTCATGAACATTTTGTTGTGAGACACTGAGTTGCTCGACATGAATGAGGTTTATTATAAAAAAAATAAAAAATGAAGTGCTTGGACGTTCACTGTAGAAGGAAAAAATACATGCAAATAGAATGAAGTAGAATAGTACATTTTCTTATTCAAATTATGAATTCATTTTCTGCATTAAATTATTGTTGGTAATATATTGATTAAAAGGGATCACCACAAACCTGTCTTTTTTCATTTTCTCCTTTTATACTTCCTTTTTTTCTTAACTTCTTTATACAACAGCATCATTCGTAATAGAATGCATCAAAACAAGTGAGCCGTTTGAGAGCCGGGTCTTTAATGAGTTGAGCCGAAAAAGCCAGTTCTCTAAAAAGAGACGACTACACAACTCGAACTCGAGATCGGCGTGCAGACGAAAACTAGATCCGCAAGACAAAAACATCAAAGGCGGATCTGCCTCACGAAAAGTTTGGAGTGCGGTAAATCTTTGTTAAAAAATGATAATGACAATTTGGTGTCAAAGTGACACGATGTGTCCCCAGCAAAAATGGGGATGCGGGCAAACCAGAACACTGTAACAGACTGACAGGGTTATGGTTTATGGAAAAAGTGTCCATATTCAGAAACATCTACTCAACAGTTTTTTTGCATAATAAACAACCACATGTTTTTGCAAACGTTCAATAATTCTATACCTTTATAAATAAACGGGTTTCACCAAACCATGTCCGACAGTCTCAGTGTTCTCGTTTGCCGGCGTCCCTGCGTCCTAGACGCATCAATTTTGCTGGGGACACATAGTGTCAAGTCAAAGTGCGTCCCTGGGACGCAACTTTTTTGACACAAAATTGACATTATTACCCGATTACATTTTTTTTAAACAAAGATTTACCGCACTCCAAACTTTTCGTCAGGCAGATCCGGCAGATGTTGCTTTTGATCTCGATTTGTGTGGTGACAAGTCCGTCTCTTTTTAGAGAACTGGCTTTTTCGGCTCAACTCATTCAAGAGAGCCGGCTCTCCAACGGCTCGTTTGCTTTGATGCATTATATTACGAATGATGATGTTGTAGAAAGGAGTTAGGAAAAAAAGGAAGTATAAAAGGAGAAAATGAAAAAAAGACAGGTTTGTGGTTATCCCTTTAATCTGTATATTACCAACAATAATTTGATGCAGAAAATGAATGAAGAATTTGATGATTAAAACTGAATAAATATATAGATTTTTATTATATATTTGTCACCGATTTACAATTTCAACCTGGATAACCCAAAATTTTGGGGACCCATGGATCTCTGTTGGGACCCATCGATTTTTGAGCATGCGACTCCCGGGACTCATCACTTTTCAGAGGTAAAATGAACACTGCAGTCTTGAAGATTTATTGGGGTGATTTTTTTATGACTTAACATCTTGAACTGTTTATTTCATTTTATTTTATTTTTTTTCATAAGACGATACCACATGAATGGAGCTCCGATTCGACAGGTCACTATAGCGACGCGTTTTGGACTCCTACCAGACTACCAAACACAATACAGTATCGAGCCCTAGTTTTGACAAAATGAAGGGACATAAAGGAGAAGGGTGTAAAGGAAGGGAAAGGAAGGAAACTGAAAAGAAAGAAAGGGAAATGATGGTAAGGGAAATGAAAAGGAAGGGAACTAAGAGAAGGGATGTTTATTAAGTGGAAGGGAAATTAAGAAAGGTAAGGAAAGGTAGGAAAGGAAAGGGAAGGGAACAAGAGAGCAAGGAAGGAAGGAAGGAAGGAAGTGACGGCAGAAGAAGGGATATAAGGAAGGACATATCTTGTTAAAACACCGAGGGTTCTCACTAAACCTGGTTTTGGCTTGATTTTTCTCTGGTTTGGGCAGGACAAGATCGGTTTGCTTTGCGAAGAGAGGATATAGTAGACATTTAGTTTACAAAGAATAGAATATACCTTTATTGTCATTGTTAAAACATGGGTTGAATATATTGTGACAACGAAATTGGACGTGGCACTCCAGGTCCACGTTTTACAGTGAGGATAAGTAAAACCAAGAAGATAAAGGAACAAAGAACATGTCTGTACTGTCCCTGTTGCAGGCTTTGTTTTCCTCCGGAGGGGGGTGGATGAGGGGGTGAGGGACAGACAGAGATGGGCGGATCCAACTAGATGTTTGATCTTACTGTACACACGGTCCAGTGTTTTTCCCCTGGTTGCTCAGTCCACGTATTGAATGGATTTGGGAAGTACAGTCCTTAAGCATGCCTGATTAAAGTCGCCGGCAACGATAAAAGCTCCGTCGGGGTGTGCAAGCTGCTGTCTATTGACACCAGCGGGCAGGAGATTTAGCGCTATGCTAACGTTGGCATCCAGTGAAACGTTAGCATCCGGTGGAACGTAAACAGCAACCAAAATGACCACAGTTAGCTCTCTCGGTAGCATACAAATATTTTCCTTTCATTTATTAGACATGGTTGAGCATAGGTAGTCACATTTTGATATACAGACGCTGCCCGACTTACGAACGAGTTCTGGACAATCGTTTGTAAGTTGAATGTGTTTGTAAGTTGCTTCAGTGCTATATTTTATATGGAATGTATGTTTAAGGTTTATATAAACATTTTATAAAACAAAATTATTTATAAAGATGAAGGTTTAACTTACTTTTGGGAGATGCGCTTCAAGAGGTCCTCCTCCATGGTAAAAAGTGACCGAAAAAAAGCATTCCGACCAATATCTCAACCGCATCAGGCTTTCTTATTCCACTTTCCTTTTAAAAAAAATGGCATCGCCTCTTCTTTACACCAACCATGTTGAACGGTTGCACGAGATATTAAACAATAAAAATGTCAAAGTTCTTAGCACGTTAGAGATTGTGTAGGCGTAGAATTTGAGGTGCGCATTAATGAAGCCAGTAAGGGTGACGAATGTCGTTATAGTTTGTGCGAGAGTGTCGGGCAGCGCAAAGTTTAGTTTTAGAGACAGTTCGGTGTGTTTACAATGGACGGGTGCTGACGCTTGTCGCTCTACAAAGAGTAAGTATTTCTGAGTATTTTTTTCATGAACGAGGAGCAATCCATTACCCACTCAAAACGACACGCTATATTGGTGGACAGGGTTGGGTAGGGTTACTTTAACTGGATTACTTTCAATTACTTTTGGATTATTCCAATACCAAATATGCTAATAAAGACAAAAGAAACTAAATAGGAATAAAATAACTCAATTTTGTGCAAGCTTGGGGAGTAACGGAATACATGGAACGGCAAAAATGATGTCGGCAAGCTGTTTGGATTTATTCTCATTTTGTTTCTGTCGCATCTTATGTTCGTTTAGCCGGAGATCAAAGAGATCAAAGCCAGGAGAGAAAGCTTACCACCTGTTGTGAGTCATCATTTTATTCATACTTAGTTTCTTTTGTCTTTTATGAGCATATTTGGTATTGGAGTCATCCAAAAGTCATTGAAAGTAATCCAGTTAAAGTAACCCTACCCAACCCTGTTGGTGGCACGGTGGGATTACGAGCAGGGGAAGGAGAGATGTTTAGATACGAAGCAAGAAGAGGAAGCAGATTTTTTTTCTACTTCCGGGTGGAAGCTGGGTGACCTCTACAGCGCCACACGCTGGTAGCGGCGGAAAAAACACTACAGTAATGTCCTGTCCTCGGAAAAAGGTGCAAACAATACAAAATCTAACTTACAGCAATGTCCGGATATTTTTCAACATCCCGGAAAAAAGGTTCGTATCTATTGTTTAAAGTAAGTCGAATGGTCGTAAGCAGTGTTCCCTCTAAGCAATTGCGCACTACTCGCACAATCTCAGCGCACAGGGAAATCTAGCCAGCGCACAAAAATGAGGGCTCGAAATTACTAATTAAGAAGCGACTTAAGTCAAAGTTACAGTGGTTGAAGGTAAAAATACACGGGTACCCCTGACGTTGTGTCCTAAATGTGGTATTTTGAAGTCGAGTCGAAGTAGAACGAATTTGAGTAAAGTTTTTCGACAACCGGCTTTTTCGGCTCGGCTCACTAAAAGGAACCGGCTCTTTCGGGTCCTAAACGGCTCTTCAGGTTGTTTTTGCTTCTTTCATCCCCACATGACCAAATATTATGTAAAACTATGCACAAAATGACTAAAAAGAAGGGGGGGATAGAACAAAAAGAAAAAAATACCAAAATGAAAAAGTAGTAAAAAGTTGAGAAAAAAAAGAAACAAAAGGAAGAGGAAAAAAAGAAGGAAACATTTAGAAAAAAAGCCAGAAAAAAAGAAAAGAAAGAAATGTAGGAAAAAAAAAGTAAATAGAGAAAAAAAAGAAAAAAGTAACAGCTCGGAAAGAATAAACACTATGAGATTTTTTTTTAAAGGAATTTAAAAAAAGTCGAAAAAAACACAGAAAAAAGAAGAAAAAGTTTGTGTTGCATTCAAATAATTTCCGATTATATTAAGTGAATCCTGTTGCCAACATTGTACTTCCACTAAAACATGTGATTAAGTACAGTTCTGTATCTTACAACCGACTCAATAAGCCCCCCACAATTTTAGTATTATGCGACAAAATATATCAGGAAAAAAAAAGAAATGGATATCTTGTGAAAGAATTGTAAGAACAAACGACGTTTGTAGGCATGAGTCAATTCATTCAAAAGAGAAAAATCATTTTGCATTGCCGGAAACTCAGGAAAATGTAACGTGATGTCAAGTTTTGGACATGTTTGATCATTAATTATCTTGCCACACTTGGGATTGCTGTTGCTCACTGTTGTTTTAAGCGTTGCTCACCGACTTTGTGTGAACGCTCAGACCCGTAAGGAAAATGACAGGGAACATTGGTCGTAAGTAGGGGAGCGTCTGTACAGTCCAAAAAGCAGAAGGCAGTATCGGCTTATATCTGATAAAGATCCATTTTGTGACATCTCAATTTTGAATCTATAAATGGTTTTAGTGCCGATATGAAGCGGCATAACATACATTTAACTGTTTCTAATGGCCAAATTTGACTCATCGCTGTGTAGAAAGCATTGAACACCGCTCTTAGCCTAATTGATAAAGCTCTACCCTCCCTGCATGAATTCAAGTCAATTCATTCAATTACTTTTTATGCTCATTAGGGTTTCGGAGGTTGTTGGATCCCATCCCAGTTGACATTGAACAGTGGGCAGGGGACACCCTGGACGAGTTGCCAGCCGATTGCTGGGCTTATTTAAGTCGTTGTTTTTTTGTTGCTGTTTTATTTCAAGTTTATTTAGAATGTTGAGTTTAAAGGTAACAAATAATATGTGCAAGTCACCAGGTAGCCTCTAAAGTACCGTATTTTCCGTACTATAAGGCGCACATAAAATCAGATTTTTTTTTAAAAAGCTGACTATGCGCCTTATAATCCAGTGCGCCTTATATATGAATCAATACTGAATTACAAGGTCTCGCAACTTACGGTAAGTAGCCACCGACTCCATTTTTCGCGTAGAACGGTGCCAACGAAAGCTCCTTTAATGACATTTAAACTTGCAATCAAAACTTACAAAACAAACCAAAACACGAGAGTGACTCGAGCCGGCAGAATTAAGAGTCCCCCTAGAAACTCGCTAACTGAACAATGGTTCCATGGGTGAATTATGTAAAACCCACTTCAACGTTTTACATTTTACAGTTATTATGTTTTTGCTTTACTGTTATTGTTTTGCACTTGTTGTTTTTGCACATTACGAGTGTCACTATATTGCGATTGCACTGACGTTTTATTTACCATAACAGTATCAGACGTTTTTTTGCGTGTTGACTGTCACGGTCGCCTTGGTGACCAGTCTGCCCCGCCCCCTGGGCAACAGCTGAAAGCATTTCCACTAATGGTGGGTCTGTATTTAAGGCTGCATGGTGGGCTCTGCGGTTGCGGGTTCATTAATACTCATTATACACAATCCCGGTCTGTTATGCCTTGTCCTGTTTTAGTCTGTTATGCCTTGTCCTGTTTTAGTCTGTTATGCCTTGTCCTGTTGAGTTCGTGCCGGAGGAACTCTGTGTTGTTCTGTTTTGTCCCGGAGTATTGGGCGACTTTTATTTTATTAAATAAAACCTATGGATCGCCAACGCATTTGAGTTCTCCCTTCATGCCTCCTGCTTCCGTTCTGGTCCGGTCTTCCCTTCCACGCCACCACGCCTCGTGACATTGACTAAATGGAGGAAAAGTAAAATGTTATGCCTTGCTATTGTTCAAAGATGTTAAAGATGTGTCACGAAAATGTTTTACCTCAGAGAAAATAATAAAACAGCTGTTTATTCATTTTGAGAGTGAATGGAGTCGTGGAAAGCTTGTTTGTTATCTATTAATAAAGTTTGACTGACCTATCTGACTGTTTTGTTGACATTCCCTTTAGCGCAGCACCACCTAATGGTTGCATAACGTAACTACATCCTCTACTGTAGCCAAGTCAAGTTAAGTCACATTTATTTATGACGCTCTTAATCACAAAATGTCTCGAAGGACTGCACAGGATTACAATTACAAAATTGCACAATTATCTGATCTTAAACCAGCATGCACTTATAGCGCCTTATAATGGGGTGCGCCTTATGTATGGAAAAAGTTTAAAAATATATCATTCATTGAAGGTGCGCCTTATAACACGGTGCGCCTTATAGTGCGGAAAATACGGTACACTAGAGTGGCCTGCGGACTTGTTCTGAAAATATCTCACCAGAGATGGGTCATTGTGATTTTCCAGGAATTCTCATTTCTGACATGCATGATGTCTTAGTGGTTGTCTGAGCCTATTTTAACTCAACTTCTAATAATGACAACCTGATAATAACATAGTAATAACATAATACATTGTGATTTTGCCAACGCATACACAACTGCTTTTGCCAATTTTTAACAAAAAGAAGCTCTCGGCTTTAAAAATGGTCGGTGACCCATCATCTAGGCCACAGGTGTCAAACAGGGGGCCCGCGGGCCAGATCAGGCCCGCTAGGGGATTGAATCCGGCGAGACAACACCCAGAGAAGCACAAGAGAAAAACAAGCTGCAGGTTGAAATAGGTCAACTTGATGTTGCCAAAGCCAGGTGCCTCGAACAAAGACACTGTACTTGTATTTCTCTCTCTCTCTCTCTCTCTCTCACTATTTTCCACCCCTTTTCTCCCACTCTCTCTCTCTTTCACTCTCTGTGTCTCTCTTTTTCCCTTCCTTTGTTGCTCTTTGTCTCTTTCTCTCTCTGTGTCTTTTTAACTTATTTTGCTCTAACTTCCTTTTTTTCCTTTTCTCTCTTTTCTGTTTCTCTCTTCCTACCCTTCACGCTTTCTTGTATCTTCTCTCTCCTTCTGTCTTTCTATTTCTCTTTGGATTTCTTTCTTCCTCTCCCTTTCTTTTCCCACTCTCTCATGACTTTTTATCTCTTTTGTTTCTCACGCTCTCTCCCTATCTCTCTCTCTCTCTCTCTTTCTTTGTCCCGCCCTCTCTCCTTTTCCCTCCCTCTTTCTCTTATTTCTTTATCTCTCTTGTACTTTCTCTTTAATCTACTCGTCCGGCCCCTGACAGAATGTTTGTTCTATCGTGTGGCCCCCGAGTTCAAATGAGTTGACACCCCTGATCTAGGCATTACCATTTACCTCATTTTTTGTACCATAAGGCGCACCCGAAAACCCCAAATTCCCCCAGATAATTTAACGGATGCGCCTTAAATGCGAGCAAAATTGGTTGGACGATACATTTCATCACCAATCTCAATTGCAAAATTGCAAACTATAACGGCAACGAGGAACAAACCAGATAGAATCGGTAAGAGCACTGAATCCTAATCACAAGGTCACTAGGGACATGGATGGTTGCATAACATCGGATGTGATGGGAATCAAAGCAGGATTGCGGTAGGAGAGCATCGGATCCTATCCACTAGGGATACAGGCAACACATGAAAAGGCATTTATCTCTTATATTTTAGTCGGGGTACCCGACCTGTTAGAAAAATTGGGAAAAAGAATGTACCGTATTTTACGCACTATAGGGCGCACCGGGTTATAGGGCGCACCCCCCCAAAAAAAGTTTTTGGTCCTATATCTTCCATAGATAAGGCGCACCGGATTATAAGGCGCTACAATGGGAACGTGGACAAAACAGTCAGATGATTCAGTCCAACTGATTACCCCCTTAACATTCGCAAAGCTTAAAAAGAAGCAAATACGTGTCGTAGACACGTGCAGATGCCGTGTCCGTACGA
This sequence comes from Urocampus carinirostris, assembly GCF_059441175.1. Classification (NCBI taxonomy): domain Eukaryota; kingdom Metazoa; phylum Chordata; class Actinopteri; order Syngnathiformes; family Syngnathidae; genus Urocampus; species Urocampus carinirostris. Next base: position 44,882,263 of record NC_142354.1, read on the forward strand.
TGTCACTCAAATGCATCGTTCATAAAATCATTCGGAAAGTTAAAGTCCAGGGATTCAAGAAATGCCAACCATTCCTTAGTTTTTATTTTCTTTTTGGCTCGCAACTTTACTGTGCATATGACAATAAACACTTGGAATTGAGTTGATGTGCAACCATGGTCCGCTTATATATGTGAGTGTAGTAAATCCAGGAGAGTAAAATATTTACAAATACAGAATGGTAAAACATGTTTTCTCTATGCCGTAGTGCAACGTCTGATTCACATTAATCTTTTTCGGCCAATCGCGGGCTTTATTTCGCCCCTTTAACCTATGCGAGCCTGTAAATGATAAAAAGGATCCGCCCCCTTTACCTCCGAATAACTTTAGCCAATAGTGATCGATTCAAATGATGATTGACACATTGGTTAGCCAATGAAAACGCCGGTATATAAATCCCAGCATACACCGCAGACTATTTTGCGTTCAGGGGAAAATTTAGTCGGCGGCTGCTTTATTAGTTGCAAGACTTTGTTACTTAATATTGATTCTTATATAAGGCGCACTGTATTATAAGGCGCATGGTCAGCTTTTGAAATAAATTAAGACTTTGAGGTGTGCCTTATAGTGCTGAAAATATGGTAATTGAAAATCGGTTTAAAATATTGTTTCACTTTCATGGCTTTTTTTCACGTGTTGTCTGTTAGCATACCGGTCTAATGGATACAGTCCAGTGTGCTCCCCGCCGAGATCCGGTTTCGATTCCCGTTGCATCAACTGTTATAAAATTGTGATCAGTGATACAATTTGACAGCGCAATCTACACTTAAACGCAGTGCTTTTGTACTGTAGTTTGAATTCCATTTGCCTTATTAGTTTGGTGTACGAGTTATTGTACCGTAAATTCCGGACTATAGAGCGCACCTGATTATAAGCCGCACCCACCACATTTCAGGAGGAAAACCGATTTTGTACATACACAAGCCGCACCTGTTTATTAGCCGCATGCGCCCACATTGAAATAACGTAATAGAAACACGAAATTAACCCAAACCAGATACAGTCCTAAAAACACAGCCGGCAAGATGAACGGAAAATTATACCGGTAAATGAAATGAAATGATTTAATGCAGACCTGCAGAGTCCGGGTGCCCGTTGAAAGTAATCCAAGGAAAAAAGTGTATATTTCCAAAGGTAAGGGTGGGAAAAATATATATCCACTATTGTCAGCCGCGTCCACAAACACGTTTCACCTTTACTCCACTTCCCGTCAGCCCGCGTTTGCCCCGCCCCTTCTTTCTCATTTGCTCGTGCAAAACATATCAGAATACATTTCTAAAATAAATACATTACAAAAACGTACAGTTTCAAATACATATTATGCATGGTTACACATATTTACAAAGAAAGACGGTACACCGAGAGAGTTTTCAAAGCTTTAGTAATAATAGTATAACTTTCATCCCAAACCGTGCCTGTGAAAGGTAGCAAAACGCGTCTAGCAACACGCTCGCAACTCAGTTATCAGCTCTTTTAAAAAAACATACCGTACTTCTAGTAAGCACGGTAAACCGTCCTCATCTTCCTCCTTATAACTGACGTCATCAAAGTTGTCTTCCTTCAGTATGGGAAAGAGACTATGTCATATAGACGTCGTCCCACGCTCCCTTATTCAAGAACACGCTAGCATCACGCTCGCAAAGTAAAGTTTGAGTTTGGTAGTTCTGTTTGTATATTGGACTGCTCGATTGTGTTTAGCTTGAAAGTTGCGTCATGTGCCTTTCTTTTTGCAATTTGCATGATGAGGATATGTCCACGCTAATTTAATTTGTGCACAAGCTAAGAAGTTGCAGTCTAAATCTTACCTTTTGTACTCGAACGCCGCTGGCGGCCATTAGAAAGATTACATAAATTGGCCGCATCACTGAATAAGCCGCAGGGTTGAAATTTTGGGAAAAAAAGTAGCAGCTTATAGTCCGGAATTTACGATATATAGAAAAAAAACACAACATTTTGTTTTTTGGGGTGCACTTTATTATATTTTGGGCCTTATAGTGCAGAAAATATCGTAAATGGGAAAGAACCATCCCGGTTCCTCCAAAATCAGGTGGCTGCTAAAGAATAGGGTCAATAGCAGACAAAAGTAGGTCATCCGAGATGCATGTTGTGCCTTCTTGAAAACAACAAATAAAAATATGTCCAAAATATGTTTGCATGACAAAAAAAACTTCAACAAACATTTGTCAAGAAAAACAAGAAAGATTGAAAGTATTGCAAAACTGCCCATTGTGTCAAGGCGTGTAAGGAGCTTTAAAGTTTTTGCTGGTGTCCCTGCTAGAGATTACAACCGATCACGCCATGACCCACCACAAGACCTATTTACGCAACATGTGAGCACGCTACGGCGATGGCTGCCGGCCACTATTTTTTCCTATGTAAAAAAAAACTGCGTTCGCTTTGTGTAAAGTGCCATTCTCAAATGACATTTAAAGCCATAAAATCAACAAAATGTACAATATTGTCTGCACTATAAGCCATAGCGTATATCACCTATATTTGGGGCGGCAGTAGCTCAGGATGTAGAGCGCTCGTCTTTGGTTCAAGGGATCCCAGTTCGAATCCCGGCTCGTCCGTGTTACATGTCGAAGTGTCCTTGGGTAAGACACTGAACCCCTAATACCCCCAATAAGCAGGTTAGCGTCTTACATGGCTGCAATACAAGGCCGCTATTGGGAAATGTGAAGCACACTGTAAAGCGCTTTGGGAAGTCATTGACTTGAAAAGCGCTATAGAAATGCAGATCATTTCATTTCATTTCATTATGAAACGCATCACCAAATATAAGTATTTTGTTACCATTTAAGAAAAAGAATATGACGCTGTATCGACTGGACCCTCGAGAACAGACTGCTTTGAGGTAGTGGAAACGGATCGTAACACCTACATCACCTATGTGGACCGACGATGTGGCAGTCCTGGGGTACCCTTTCACTGCCATTCAATATGTCCTCGACAAAATTGACAAAGTATGCATGAAGATAAACACTGCCAAAACTAAATTTTTCCTGGGAATATCCCCCTTGCCAATCACCTGGATATCACTCTTAGCGGATCCACTGTAGAAGAGGTTGATCAGCTCAAATACCTCAGGGCCACATTTACCGCCACAGGGCAGGCCAAAGATGAGATCGCCATCCGATTCAACCAAGCTCGTTCGGCGTTCTGACGTCTAAATCGCTGCCTCTGGTCCCGCAAGAAGATCAAACTAAGGACCAAATGTAGGACCTTCCAAGCACTCATTCGCTCTGTCCAACTCTACGGCCTGTCTGCAAGACCTTCAACGCCTTGAAGCAGTTGACATGTACTGCCTCAGACGGATTTCCAAATTTTGGCTGATTGACTGAATTCCTAATGTCTTTGACATGGCTGGTTGACACCCTCCTAAAAAGGAAGTTACAGTGGTAACGTTCTTCGCCAGCAGCAAGAAGAAACCCCTCACCAGCTAGTAAACCCAGTCGCTCCCGCCGGCTGGAAGAAATGGAGAGGAGGCCACCTAAAAACATGGCTATCTACAGTGAAAGTAGCGTGCCTCTGAACTCCAAATCCACAACATCCGATGCTGAACCCGTAGTTAGCTGGAGTTTGACGAATGTCGCAGTTGACGATGAGCGAGGCTGGCTCACCCTCATTCAGGACATGGTAGATGCATTGGAGCTGGCTCATTCCACTCGGAGTTAATGCCAAATAAATGTAAAGTACGGAGGATACTATCATGTTGAATCCTAGGGATATAGAAAACACTTGTGAACGATTTAAGTACAAAATGTTGCGGGGAGGCTTTTAACTAGGACAAAAAAGTCCGATCACATCACGCCGATTTTGGCAAATCTGCATTGGCTCCCTGTTAGCCTAAGATGTGATTTCAAGGTTCTCTTAGTATTATACAAAATCATACATGGACTTGCTCCCTCATATCTTTCAGATCTGATTTCACCCTATGTTCCGGTCCGAAGCCTTTGTTCTGAGAGCGCCGGTCTACTGGTGATCCCAAGAGCCAAGAAGTGTTCCGCTGGTTCGAGAGCGTTCTCCATCTAGGCACCAGTGCTATGGAGAGCTCTTCCCCCTGGGATCCAATCTGCAACCTCAGTGGAAATGTTTCAATCTAAGCTTAAAACACACTTCTACTCTATAGCAAATGAATAACCTATACTTTTCGTGGACATTCTCTGTATTATTTGTGATTGCAACATCCTTTGCTGTCTGGTAATCCTGAAAGGGGGATGCCACATGTGCGGTCCCTTCTCAAGGTTTCTTCATTTTCCTCATGTTGAGGTTTTTGAGTTTTTCCTTGCCCTCATGTTGGTTCCAGATCAGGGGATGGTGTCATAATAGTCTGAAAAATAGTCTGTGTAATAACCTGTGCAGCCCTTAGAGACTCTTTGTGATTAAGGGCGTCACAAATAAAAATGACTTGACTTGACTTGAATATCATTATCACACTATCTTTACTCACTGTACCATATTGGTGTATTTATTATTTGTCTGGAACGCGAGAATATTGTCAGACATTAAGCCGGTCTGTGGTACAAGAAAAGGTTGGGAACCAATGAAATACAACATTGTATCGCTAACATTGTATCACCGAGGCATTGTTTGTCCTGAACGATACAAACAAACACATGTATTTAACCATTTTTGTCACTTACAAAATTTATTTTAAGCTGAGAAAAAAAAGCAAACGATTTTTAATCATCTTATGTTTTCTTATTTTGCTAACATATGTATCTCAATAGTGTGGTAATGAGATAAAAGCAATTGCCTTTTCATTATCCATCTATGTTCCTAGTGGAATTGTGGTTAGGATTTTTTGCACTCTCGTTGCCGCTATATGGGTTCGATGTCCATTGCCACCATTGTTATGCAGTATTATTCAGCCATAGAAATCCACTGGGAATGCCACTAGTTTAGATACTTTTTTACCAACAGGCTCAAGGTGGTGAGAATAGGGAAAACAGCTCCTTCCTGGTCTGCAGCCAGGAACATTAAAGTGATTTGTGCTCTGCCCTGCCCTCTTCACAGTTTTTTTTTAAACGACTCTTCTGCCATACATCCTCAAAAAATAGTTGTGAAATTTGTGGGCGACACTACAGTGGCAAGTCTCATCTCGGGAAACAATGAGACCCAATACAGAGGAGACACACCAGCTCTCACTGTGGTGTTCAGCAAACAACCTGGCGATTAATATTAAGAAAATCAAAAAGGTCATCGTGGACTTCAGGAGGTCCATAAAGACTCTTGGATAGAGAAGTGATTGATTAGGCCGCCTCATAACTTCAGACCTCTCCTGTTCTACCAACATTTGCCGCCCTGTGAAGAGGGATCAGCAAAGAACCTTCTTCCTCAGGGAATCCAACCTAGCTGGCAGCGCCTCTCTTCTACTCCTTCCTTAACTTTTACAGAGCAACAATGGAGAGCATCCTCTGCCTCAACGTAACCGTGGTATGGCAGCTGCATGGCACATGAGAGGAAACAACTGGCATGGGTATTAAGTACTGTGCTGGGCACCATGAGCCGCCCTACCCTGACTTACAATCAAAATATGCTGGCCAAGTGAAGTGGAGAGCAAAGGCCATTGAAACCCAGCCACTCGGGCCTCCGACTCTGTACCGGTTCCATCAAGAAAGTGGTACAGGAACGACCAGGCCACAACAAACAGATTGAGAGAGTGTTTTTTTTTTTTTTTTCCAGAGCTGTCAAGTCCAATCATTCCAAGTCCAGCTTACTTTTTAGATAGATAGATAGATAGATAGAGAGATAGATAGATACTTTATTCATCCCCACAGGGAAATTCACATTTCCAGCAGCATCCCTGCGCTGAGGACAATACAATAATAAAGCAAAAAAAAATACAATATACAAATACCCAATGTGACGCTGTAATACCCACTGTAGCGTGTTATATAGAGTATCTAGATAGTGCTACACAGAATACATATTGCAATAAAATTCGGTAATATGCAATGTATCGGGTGTGGTTTAATGTGGGCCTTTACCCTGCCGAGTGGAGTTAAAGAGCCTCATGGCATGAGGAAGAAAAGATCTCTTCAGTCTGTCCGTGGTACAAGACAGTGAACACTGTTCATGGAGGCTGCAAAGAGTAAAATAAAAAAAGGCAATCCTGATGTAAACTGATCAATAACAGCGCTAATATTGTAATATTCCAGTATGCATTTCCAATTGTATCCATACACAAGGTGAACTAGATTGTAAAGCGCACGTTCAAATACAGGGTTGGGTAGGTTTACTTTAACTGGATTATTTTCAATTACTCTTGGATTACTCCAATACCAAAAATGCCCATAAAATACAAAATAAACTAAATATGAATAAAATCACAAAATTTTGTGCAGGCTTGGGGTGAAACGGAACACACGGAGCGGCAAAAATGATGTTTGCAAGCTGTTTGGATTGATTTTCATTTTGTTTCTGTCGCATTTGATGTTCGTTTTGCCGGAGATCAAAGAGATCAAAGCCAGGAGAGAAAGCTTACCGCGTGTTGTGAGTCATCATTTTATTCATAATTAGTTTATTTTGTCTTTTATTAGCATATTTGGTATTGGAGCCATGTAATGTGCTAACCTGCTTATCGGGGGTATTAGGGGTTCAGTGTCTTAACCAAGGACACTTCGACATGTAATACGGAGGAGCCGGGATTCGAACTGCGATCTCTTGATCCCAAGACGACTGCTCTACCTCCTGGTGCTACTGCCGCCCCGATGGTAAAATGTGGTAATTTGATTTGATTTCCATGGTGGGAATCAACGGTTTGATAAATGATATAAGAGGTAGGAAATCGGGAATGTCTTGTCATGACACTTCAGCAGATCATTCTTTCGAGATGATAGATTTACGACTTCTATGAGTTGTACGATTATTTTCTAATGCAGGCATGTTGTCCCCAGGGCAAAAAAATGAAATCCCCCAACGGCTCAAATGGAGCAAGTCAGCATGCGTAAACTGCAAATAATCTGTCAGATGCGGGCAGAACCGTCACAATCCTCACATACTCGCCCATCTGCAGAGCATCGGCCTATCCGGTGACGTCAAGTGTGCAGATTAACACCCTCCCCTTCCTTTTTCTATTCTATCACATTTGCCGCCTCCTACCCCCGTCCCTCCCGTGTTTTATATTTAATCCGAAGCCGCCGCCATGCCGCCTTTACCGACGGCTTCGACCCACGATGATAATAAAACGAATTTGGATGAAAAGGCAGAGGTGACTATGTATGAACACCGCATTCTTGGCCAGATATTGATCACAGTGCAAACCGTGTGAAGGCAATTTTCCAGAGTGGAGAAAGAAGACATCATAAATCTCTAGGTGTTGTCAATTGTAATTTGTGTTGACTTTAAATCGCCTTGACTGGCAGTCAGACTTTATGCACTTCTCCGGAGACAAAATATTCAGGAAATAGTACCGTGGCAAATATGAAATGTAAATCTTACACACTTCTCATCTCATCTCATTAGATGCACCGCTTATCCTCAGTAGGGTCACGGGGGTGCTGGAGCCCATCCCAGCAATCTTCGGGCAGTGGGCAGGGGACACCCTGAACTGGTTGCCAATCAATCGCAGGGCACACGGGGACAGACAACTTGCTCGCTCATTCACACCTAGGGACAATTTGGACCGGCCAATTCACCTGAAATGCATGTTTTTGGAATGTGGGAGGGAACCGGAGTGAGCGGAGAAAACCCACACAAGCACGGGGAGAACGTACAAACTTCGCACAGGAAGTCTAGTAGCTGGATTTAAACCCACACAGGAGGTTCCCGAGACCTTAGAACTGTGCCGCACACGCGCTAACCACTGCGTCGCCGTGCTGCCCTTGGCCATGTGAAATTCAGTTTAATATGAATAAAATGACTCAATTTTGTGCAGGCTTGGGGAGTAACGGAATACACGGAATGGCAAAAATGATGTTTGGACTTATTTTCATTTTGTTTCTGTCGCATTTGATGTTCGTTTTGCCGGAGATCAAAGCAATCGAAGCCACGAGAGAGAGAAAAGCTTACCACGTGTTGGGAGTCATCATTTTATTCATATTTAGTTTCTTTTGTATTTTAATAGCATATTTGGTATCGGAGTAATCCAAAAGTCATTGAAAGTAATCCAGTTAAAGGAACCCAACCCAACCCTGCATCTTATGTTCGTTTTGCCGGAGATCAAAGAGATCAAAGCCAGGAGAGAAAGCTTACCACGTGTTGCGAGTCATCATTTTATTCATATTTAGTTTATTTTGTCTTTAGCATATTTGGTATTGGAGTAATCCAAAAGTCATTGAAAGTAATCCAGTTAAAGTAAGCCTACCCAACCCTGGTGCTAGGGCACATGTGTCAAAGTCGTGCTGAGAGAAGCACAGAAGAAAAAGGAGCTGCAACATGTCCAAAAATGAGCTTTAAATATGTCCACTGGATGTCGTCAAAGCCAAGTGCCACTCCCAAAGCACCCACTGTTGGCTGTATTTGCTGGGAACCATTAATCAACCAAGGAACATTAAGGATATCCATCACAATGTGAATTTACTTAAAACACAAGTCACAGGCAGGTTGTTTAAGCCTATATGAGCAATACACAATAAAAAAAATAAAAAAAACCCTGGCTGTTTTTGTAGAAGTTTCTCTGATAGATATGAAATCTCACCACAATGTTCCCAAATTAAGATAAACATTCTAATGAAAAAAATAATAAGTAAAAAGCTAAGTAGGGCAGCACGGCGGCGCAGTGGTTAGCGCATGTGCGGCAAAGTTCATGTCTTGGGAACCTCCTGCGTGGGTTCAAATCCCGCTCCCGGCCTTACTGTGCGGAGTTTGTATGTTCTCCCCATGCATTTCAGGTGAATTGGCCGGTCCAAATTGTCCCTAGGTGTGAATGAGCGAGTTGTCTGTCCCTGTGTGCCCTGCGATTGGGTGGCAACCAGTTCAGGGTGTCCCCTGCCCACTGCCCGATGATTGCTGGGATGGGCTCCAGCACTCCCGCGACCCTACTGAGGATAAGCGGTGTGGCTAATAAGATGAGATGAGAGAAAAAGCTAAGTACTTCAATAATTTGAATCATTAGTGTTCGTATGCTGCTTTGTCACTTTTCAGTCTGCATGTGTTTCCCTGAGTTAAATAAACTTTACTGGAAATTAAGTCAATTATTGTTTTTCTTTCTTTTTTTTTTACAGATGCACAGTTAATAATCTCTAAAAGAAATTAGCTCCTAGTAAAGGAAAGATTTGTTGAGGAAAGAAAGCCTTCCCTGAATCATATTTTAATTTTGAGCCTCCGGATAGACCCCAACCCTCCATTATTTTCCTGAGCGGCCCTTGTGATATTTTTTTTTTCTACAAGGTGGCTCCCGAGCGAAAATGAGTTTGATATCCCTGTCCTAGGGGGACGAAAATGGAATAGTAACCTTTAAATCACACTCAATCACACTTTGTCAACTAAACACAGTTCATTGAGCCAACAACATAGTACAGTGACACCTATGTTTTCGAACGCTTCTCAAATGGGAGTCCGACCAAAAATTTCGAGAAATTCTTGCTTCGCTGTTCGGTCAAAAAATCGGAGTTTGAACGCCGGTAATGCGTGAGTGCGTACGCTAGGGTGCCATGCTGAGCGGCGTACGGGTGTTTTAGCTCCTTATTATGCCTCCGAAGAAAGTCAGTGCAAGCAGCAAAGTTGCTACAGGTGAAAAAAGAAAAGTAGTGCGTACAACTTTCCTTCCTCCTCCATCCCTCTCCCCCCACCGTCCACCTGCGCCTTCTGCTGACCACCACAAAGGTAAGAAATTCTATTCATAATTATTTTCTTTATCCTTTTTTTTTTTTTACACGTTCATGTTAGTGCAATCTTTCGTACGGAAGATTACGATAACACGAACGTACGATTAGCCTGGGTTAGCTTTATGTTTACGTTAAACATTCAAGGTAAACATTTAGGGTGTTGGAACGGAGCCCAACATTCAGGGTGTTGGAACGGAGCCCCCTTTCCGATGAACCGCTCACCACTTGTTGTGGAGACCCGGGTGCTAAATGACTTGTAAACGACCCCATTTTTTTATTTTTACACGTTCATATTAGCGTAATCTTTCATACGGAAGATTACGATAACGCGAACGTACGATTAGCCTGGGTTAGCTTCATGTTTACGTTAAACATTCAAGGTAAACATTCAGGGTGTTGGAACGGATTAAAACAATTTACGTTATTTTTAATGGGAAAAATGATTTCGGTTCTGGAACAAATCGCTTTTCGAACAGGGTACTGTATTGTCTTCTAAAGAATGCAGGCGGGTCATTTGCTACTTAAAACTACATGAACTCGATTTTTTTTAAAAATAGTCACAGCAGAAATTGCCCGACTGAAAATCATATACAATTGCAAGTGTTGGAAGTGGCTCTCATGCTGTGCAAGGACTAAGAGTTGCTTCAAAGACCACGCAAGCCCAACACACAAACAAGGAATCCTCACATCTGCCAATGAAGTACTTTGAAGGGGCGGAGAAATTGAAGATGGTTCACTGATTGAACTCTCTTGCCCCGAGCATCAAGTTGTCTCTGCTGATAACTAAGTTCCTTGCTCGATCTTTCTAAGCATGCTCGCAAAATTATAAGGGGAGAAAAAAATCCACTTAACACATTTTTGCATAGTGATCTTCTTCAAAATGTTGATGCTGCAGCAGTGAAGCAGTGCGACTCATACCTATTCTATCGCGTTCTTTGAGTTGTGGCCCTTGGAGACAGTCCCATCAAAACGGGGAAAAAAAAACCCACCCAGTAGGCCAACCTGAGCAGTGTTCCCTCTAAGCTGCGCGCGTGCGCAATTGCGCACTGCTCGCACATTCTCAGCGCACAAGAAAATCTAGCCAGCGCACAAAAATCAGGGCTCAAAATTACTAATTAAGAAGCAACTTAAGTCAAAGTTACAGTGCATGAAGGTCAAAATACACGGGTTCCCCTGCCGTTGTGTCCTAAATGCGATATTTTGAAGTCGGGTCGAAGTAGCACGAAGTTGAGTAAAGTTAGTAGAGTTTGTCGACAGCCGGCTTCTTTGGCTTGGCTCACTAAAAGGAACCGGCTCTTTTGTGTCCTAAACGGCTCTTCAGGTTGTTTTCTTCTTTAATCCCAACGTGACCAAATATTATGTAAAATTATGTTCAAAATGACTTAAAGGAAGGGGGAAATGGAACAAAAAAGAAAAAAATACCAAAATGAAAAAGTAGTGAAAAGCTGAGAAAAAAAAGAAACAAAAGGAAGAGAAAAAAAGAAGGAAAAAATTAGAAAAAGCCAGAAAAAAAGAAAAGAAAGAAATGTATGAAAAAAGTAAATAGAGAACAAAAAGAAAAAAAAGTAACAGCTCGGAAAAAATAAACACAATGAGATTTCTTTAAAGGAATTTTTAAAAAATTGAAAAAAAAAAACACAGAAAAAAGAAGAAAAAGTTTGTGTTGCATTTGAATCATTTCCAATGATATCAAGTGATTCTTGTTGCCAACATTGTACTTCCACTAAAAAACGGGATTAAGTACAGTTCTGTATCTTACAACCGACTCAATAAGCCCCCAAAAATGTTAGTATTATAAGACAAAATATGTCAGGAAATAAAAAGAAATGTGAAAGAATTGTAAGAACAAACGACGTTTGTAGGCCTTTCAAATAGTACAAGAGTCAATTCATTCAAAAAAAGAAAAATCATTTTGCATTGCCGGAAACTCAGCAAAATGTAACTTGATGTCAAGTTTTGGACATGTTTGATAATGAAATCTCTTGCCACACTTGGGATTATGGTTTCCCCCCGTTTGTTTCAAGCGTTCACCGACTTTGTGAGAACGCTCAGACCCGTAAGGAAAATTACAGGGAACATTGAACCTGAGGCAATTGCATCTTGGAAAAAAAAAACGTAACGGCAGGTAACTAAAGTTTTCCAGCTCCCCGCAGAGGGCATAAATCCACTTTTCCGTGCAGCAAATGTCAAAAGCATGATTGTTTTCCGGAAGCCTGACAGCTGCTACGTATGCTAATGTCCTGTTATCTTTTAACGTGTAGCTCGGGGGTGTCACCGAAGGGCACATCAGCATAATGGCGCTGATATCTCACTTTCCAGGTATTGTAGTTTACAGACATTGTGGTCAAAGCACTTTTTTGAATCATTGTGTGTTTGATGCTCAGACATTTTAGTCTCTCGCAGGTCACATAAAAAAGGTTTTGGGACATATCTGGTCCTCGGGGAATGAGTTTGACACGTGTGGTGTACCGTACATTCCGAATTATAGAGTGCACCTGATTATAAGCCACACCCACCACATTTTAAGAGGAAAAACGGTTTTGTACATACACAAGCCGCACCTTTATATAGGCCGCATGTGCCCACATTAAAAAAATGTAACACAAACACAAAATTAACCCAAACACGATTTTAAGTCCCGCAATTGAAACTGAATGTCCTTCATTAAAGTACACAGCCGGCAAAATGAACGGAAAATGATACTGGTACTTAAAGTTTGATGCAGACCTGCGGAGTCCGGGTCCCGTTGAAAGTGATCCAAGGAAAAAAGTGTATATTTTCAAAGGTAAGGGTGGGAAAAATATATATCCACTATTGTCCGCCGTGTCCACTTCCCGTCAGCCCGCGTTTGCCCCGCCCCTTCTTTCACATTTGCTCATACAAAACATATTAGAATAAGTTTCTAAAATAAATACATTACAAAATTATACAGTTGCAAATACATATTATACATGGTTACACATATTTACAAAGAAAGACGGTACACCGAGAGAGTTTTCAAAGCTTTAATAATAATATTATAACTTTCATACCAAACCGTGCCTGTGAAGGGTAGCAAAACGCTACTAGCAACACGCTCGCGACACAGTAAACAGCTCTGTTAAGAAAACATACCGTACTTGAAGTAAGCACGGTAAACCGTCCTCATCTTCCTCCTTATAAATGAGGTCATCAAAGTCGTCATTCTTCATTATGGGAAAGAGACTTTGTCATAAAGACGTCGTCCCACGCTCCCTTACTCAAGAACACGCTAGCATCATTCTCACAAAGTAAAGTTTGCGTGCGGTAGCTCTGTTTCCTTCTATGTCGGACTGCTCGATTGCGTTTAGCTTGAAAGTTGCGCCATGTCCCTTTCTTTTTGCAATTTGCATGATGAGGATATGTCTACGCTAAATTTATTTGTGCACAAACTAAGAAGTTGCAATCTAAATCTTACCTTTTGTACTCGAGCGCCGCTGGCGGCCGTTAGAAAAATGACTTAAATCGGCCGCATCACTGAATAAGCCGCAGGGTTGAAAATTTGGGAAAAAAGTAGCGGCTTATAGTCCGGAATTTACGGTACAAGCTTTTTCACCTCTGCAACCACTCCAAAAAGATATCCAAGAGATACAGCATCATTTGGGAAATGAATGAAAAATCCGTCCGGATTTGTTCAAATTTCAGCGCGTCAAAAGCAAATCCAGGTCGTCGACGCATCAGTTGGCCAAGCGATGAAAAATTTTGGCACGAATGCAGAAGTCGAGCTAAAGACGCCTAAAGCGACAGGTTGAAAGAATCCGAAGAGCGCTGAAGCAAAGCCTGGAGGTGGTTTTGCTCGATAGTAGCATCACCAGTACAACCCCTTTCCGTCAAACGCTATCTTGTCAGTGTGTCGGGAGCAGACCGTCACGGTACGCCGGCTATCATTGTAGCCAGATTCGGCACGGTATCCAGATCATTATTACTAGGGTGGTTCCATAAGACATTTTTTCCATGGATACCAGTAGAGATTCTCAAATCTCGAGTGGTTTTTGATATCTACACCGCATACCTATGACACAGTGTTCAATTACCTCTGAAAAGTGATGGGTACCGGGGACTGGCATGCTCAAAAATCTATGGGTCCCAACAGAGATCTATGGCTCCCCAAAATTGAGTGTGCTCCATGCCCTTACAAACTGTCGTGTTTTCCCTTTCAAAATACAAAAAAACTTCTTTTTTTTCCAAACATGTTAATTTATGTAGTTTAACATGTTAGATTGTACATATGTTTCCTTATATCATTTACAGTGGAACCTGGGTTCTCGACCATAATCCGTTCCATTTCTTTGTACGAAAACCGATTCGTACGATCACCGAAGCCGTGTTTTTTCCCATTAAAAGTAATGTAAAATTGTTTTAATCCGTTCCAACACCCTGAATGTTTATCTTGAATATTTAACGTAAAGCTAACCCAGGCTCATCGTACGTTCACGTTAGCGTCATCTTCCGTACGAAAGATGACGCTAACATGAACGTGTAAAAAGAAAAAAATCAGGTCGTTTACACGTCATTTAGCACCCGGGTCTCCACAACAAGTGGTGAGCGGTTAAAGGATAAAGAAAATAATTATGAATAGGATTTCTTACCGGTCGGCAGAAGCCATGCTGTATTCCTGAAAGAAGGGAAACTCGCACACCTTTTTCATATGTTGCTATTATCTCATCTCATTTCTTTCTTAAATGCAATAGTTGTACGCACTACTCCTCTTTTTTCACCTGTAGCAACTTTGCTGCTTGCACCAACCTTCTTCCGAGGCATAATTAGGGGTTAAAACACTCCCTTCACCGCTTTTGAAAAACGAAAACAGAAAAGGAGTGCGCGTTGCCGTGACAACAGTTCTTCACGAGGGGTGGGGGCAATCTACACTCGTACGCCGCTCAACGTCGCCCCTAGCGTACCGGGTTCGAACTCCAATTTTTTGAAGGAAAAGCGAAGCAAGAATTTCTCGAAATGTTTGGGTCGAGAACCGATTTGTTCGAACTGAGATGCGTTCGAAAACCGAGGTTCCACTGTATATTGTTCATGAACATTTTGTTGTGAGACATTGAGATGCTCGACATGAATGAGGTTTATTATAAAAAAAAATAAAAAATGAAGTCGCTTGGACGTTTACTGTAGAAGGAAAAAATACATGCAAATAGAATTAAGTAGAATAATACATTTTCTCTTTTAAATTATGAATTCATTTTCTGCATTAAATTATTGTTGGTAATAAACTGATTAAAAGGGATCACCTCAAACCTGTCTTTTTTCATTTTCTCCTTTTATACTTCCTTTTTTTCTTCACTTCTTTATACAACATCATCATTCGTAATATAATGCATCAAAGCGAGTGAGCCGTTGGAGAGCCGGCTCTCTTGAATGAGTTGAGCCGAAAAATCCGGTTCTCTATAAAGAAACGGACTTTCTCTACACAACTCGAACTGGAGATCGGCGTGCAGACGAAAACTCGGACTGCGAGACCAAATCAACAATGGCGGATCTGCCTGACGAAAAGTTTGGATTGCGGTAAATCTTTGTTCAAAAATGATAATGACAATTTCGTGTCAAAAAAGTTGCATCCCGGGGACGCACGTTGATTTGACACTATGCGTCCCCAGCAAAAATAATGCGTCTAGGACGCAGGGAAGCGGGCAAACCAGAACACTGATGACATTAGCACAGAATTTCCTGCAGCATGAAATCATCAATTGTGAACTGCAACCAAAAATGAATTGTACAAATCACAAGGATAATACAAACTACAGAGACTCAAAGTGACCAAACTACACAATTTATCTTATTATTTTTGCCCAGATTTTTACAAGGATTTTGGTTTGGGAGGTACCCTTAGGAGCAAAATGGTGGCCAATCCTGTCAGCTTTTTCTAGGTGAAGCCCATACTATTTAAAACAAATACAAATTTCTTGAGGTACACATATTTTTAAAAAGTCCATGTATTTTCACTTATCATTCTTTCTTTTTTTTAATAGATGCATTTTTTTAAAATAATACATAATGTCCATTTAATGTTGCATTTATTGAATTTCGGGTTTCTGATTAGTAATAGCTCCTAGAAGGCAGTCAAAACTAGTTATAAAAATGAAAAGTACTGTTACCAATACCTGGTAACAGTACTTGCCCAATCATAATCACTATATGATTATTATTTTGTTTTTCTGTATGTGTTCTATTCATCCAGGGAGTTACTATATTTGGATGAATCATCTCATCTCATCTCATCAGCTGCACCGCTTATCCTCAGTAGGGTCGCGGGGGTGCTGGAGCCCATCCCAGCAATCATCGGGCAGTGGGCAGGGGACACCCTGGACTGGTTGCCAGCCATGGATCAATCATTTTAATCTCAATTTAATTTAAAATCAGATAATATTTATGTAAAGGTTCCTCACTTTTTGGGAAAAACATGTCTGGTGAAAATAGTCGACAATGGAATTCATTGTTAAATACTCGTGTTTACACTTTTTTTCAACAACGTTGACTAATCTTTGCAAACCTGAGGAATATTCATTTATATTTAATGAGTGAAACAGGTCAAAGACACTATCCTTTTTTTAAAATTGATGTTTAATTTTTGGGACACCCTTAACTGCTTGCCAGCCAGTCGCAGGGCACAGACAGACAACGAGCAGGACGCACGCTTCACCGGCACGACCGAGACGGAGACTCCGGTAAAAACAGGGGTGGGGGACTATGCGCTGCAATAACAGCCGAATCGTTGACACACACTGCTCACTCGATATAGAGTTTCTAGCAGTATCGTGTAGACCCTTCTATCTACCGAGAGAGCTAACTTTGGTCATTGTGGTTGCTGTTTACTTTCCACCAGATGCTAACGTTAGCATAGCGCTAAATCTCCTGCCTGCTGCTATCAATAAACAGCAGCTTGCACACCCCGACGGAGCTTTTATCGTCGCCGGCGACTTTAATCAGGCATGCTTAAGGACTGTACTTCCCAAATCCATTCAATACGTGGACTGAGCAACCAGGGGAAAAACACTGGACCGTGTGTACAGTCAGATCAAACATCTAGTTGGATCCTGCCATCTCTGTCTGTCCCTCACCCCCTCATCCACCCCCCTCCGGAGGAAAACAAAGCCTGCAACAAGGACAGTACAAACATCTTCTTTGTTCCTTTATCTTCTTTGTTTTCCTTATCCTCACTGTTTACGATACCAACTGTATGTAACATCCTACATGCCGTCATTTCTTTGTGTCAATATTGTGTAAATTATAACTATAACCTTATCCTCCTTTTTTATAACCTTATCTTCTCTCTCCCTTATCTTTTTTGGTTTCTTTACCTCACTGTGAATGTGTGAAACTGGAGTGTCGTGCCCAATTTTGTTGTCACAATATGTTAACCCATTTTGTAACAATGACAACCAAGGTACATTCTATTCTATTCTATTCTATTTATGACAATATGGGACTCAGGCAAGACATTATTATTATTTTATAGATTCGATCAAATCATCCAATGTCACACAGTGAAATAAAACGTGCTGCAGAATTAGATTTTGTCTTGGGAGCGGGTTTGGCAGTTTCGTTGAATTTTGTTTTAAAAAAATATGTGTTATCTCCCTCCCCCCAAAACAATAAAAATGTGTTTTACTTTTATGGTTCTTTCTATCGTTGGTGAATAGTCGACTGTTAAAATTGCCATTAGTTTCAGCCCTAAAGGTATATTCTATTCCATTCTATTCTATTCTAAAACGTGGACCTGGAGTGCCACTTCCAATTTGGTTGTCACACTATATTCAACCCATGTTGTAACAATGACAATAAAGGTATATTCTATTCTATTTTATTCTGTTCTAAAAGTGCTTGAATTTGGCCATGAAAAAGGTGAACAGACCCCGAAAACGTATATGTTTGTACCAAAAAAGCTTATGATTCGGGGCGGCAGTAGCCCAGGAGGTAGAGCGCTCGTCTTGGGATCAAGGGATCCCAGTTCGAATCCCGGATCGTCCTTGTTACATGTCAAAGTGTCCTTGGGTAAGACACTGAACCCCTAATACCCCCAATAAGCAAGTTAGCGCCTTACATGGCTGCAAGGCCGCTATTGGGAAATGTGGAGCACATTGTAAAGCGCTTTGGGAAGTCATTGACATGAAAAGCGGTATAGAAATGCAGATCATTTCATTCCATTCATTTAGAAAAATGCACAAAAGCAGTTTCCTGAATCCATCTTCCACCATTCTTTGTATCTTTCCAGTTGGTGGCCCCGCAAACAAGATACTGAGAACAAATTCGACCGGTCACAAATCATGACAATGCAATGGCGCCCCATCCCGCTGAGGGAAATCAATTTAATGGGGGAATCCCTTCGGCGTAGAGCGGCAGGCCTCCTGAGCCGTAGTTGAGGAAA
Organism: Urocampus carinirostris; assembly: GCF_059441175.1. Taxonomy (NCBI): domain Eukaryota; kingdom Metazoa; phylum Chordata; class Actinopteri; order Syngnathiformes; family Syngnathidae; genus Urocampus; species Urocampus carinirostris. The sequence goes on from NC_142354.1 coordinate 44,900,464, forward strand.
AGTCGGCGGTAGCCGAGTAAAAACAACGCCTAGAGCACGGCTCGGCCTTTGCTTTACTTCATTCAGCCGCGGCAGCTTTTCCGCGGGATAGAACCAGACGCTTGAGCCTTTGCTCCCTCTCGTGCACCGCCGAGCCGCGGGCGTCCATGAATCACTCGCGTCTTCACAGGTTTCCTACCGGAGAAATTGACATATTGAACGCTGGAGAGCCCCTGCAAAGCCATCCGTGATTTCCAATTTGACCCTCAAGAAACATCAAAACAGCAAACAACTGTGAGTAAACGGATGTGTCGGGAATTTGAAAACGGATCTGGTCTCAAAAGAGTTTGATCAATTACAGTTGCGGTTGATTCTGTGTTGATTCTTTATGGTTTTTAGTGGACAATGACAAGTATTTTACAGTATAGGGTTTGTCCTTAAATTTTTAGTGGTCGAAAAGATAATAATAAGGATTTGTGGATCCATCCAAATACTGATGCTATCAATACTGAGCTAATGAGGATTGATACTATTGTCTTGGGATCAATACTGTGTTCCCATTACAACTATCACTATGATAATGTGCAAAATGCCGCAGCGAGGCTTTTAACTAGTACAAAAAAGTCCGATCACAACACCCCGATTTTGGCTAACCTGCATTGGCTCCCTGTTAGCCTAAGATGTGATTTCAAGGTTCTCTTGGTATTATACAAAATCATGCATAGACTTGCTTACTCATATCTCTCAGATTTAATTTCCCCCTATGTTCCGGTACGGAGCCTTCACTCTGAAAATGCTACTAGTGATCCCAAGAGCCAAGAAGAGATCCGCAGGTTCGAGAGCATTCTCCATTCAGGGACCCGGTGCTGTGGAATGCTCTTCCCCATGAGATTGGATCTGCAACCTCAGTGGAAACGTATAAATCTAAGCTTAAAACACACTTCTACTCTGTAGTATATGAATAATCTAGATTTTTTGTTGCCAATATCTGTGTATTATTTGTTATTGCAACATCCATTGCAGCTTGGTCATCTTCTCAAGGTTTCTTAATTTTCCTCATGTTGAGGTATTTGAGTTTGTCCTTAACCTCATGTAGGTTTTAGATCAGGGGATGGTGTAATAATAGTCTGTAATAATAGCCTGTGGTTTGCAATGACCTGTGCAGCTCTTTAAGACTCTTTGTGATTAAGGGCGTCACAAATAAAAATGACTTGACTTAAGGGGTAGTGAGGTTATTCATACATTATCATTTTCAAATTCGATCTGACTGTGTCAAGGTTTTTTTTTCACCAACTTTATTTTCTATATATTGTGCATATTCTATTTGTCTTGTTTACCTTGTTATACAATATTTGTATTTGCTCTCTCACCACACCAGTTATTCTCCTTGCTTTCTCTTCCCTTAACCTATCCAGTCGTGTCACTCCACACATACTCAAAAACATCTACTTTCAAAAACCTTTGACATAGTATACCTATTTGCTCTCAAAGCCCAGGCCTCAGGGCCTTACATCACTGTTGGTACCACCACAACTTCATACAAACCTCGCTTTGCATCCATTCGCATATTGCTACATTAGAACAATCCATTCAGCACACCCATTGCTCTTCAGCCATGACTCTTCTTCTCATCCTCCTCCAAACCACCACCTGCTGCCAGCTAGGAACCCAAATACTTAAAACCATCTACTCCCTCTAGCTGAATGAAATATTGCTGTATTATCTTTTTTAAAAAAAATATGTTTCTGTTGTATGGTTTTAACTCTGAAAAGACCGAAATGTTAGTTATTGTTCCATCTAAATGCTGTGACTTATTCTCAAAAACTGCTGTGACTCAGTTAAAAATTGAGGTGTCATATTTGACCCCGATCTGTCCTTTCGAACATATGTGAAGAAAATTACTAGAACCGCTTTCTCCCATCTTCACAACATTGCAAAAATTCGTCCTATGCTGTCTCAGTCGGATGCGGAGATTACAATTCATGCGTTTGTTACCTCCCGTCTCGATGACTGTAATGCATTACTCTCCGGTCTCCCGAAGTCCAGAATCAAGAGTCTTCAGCTGGTACAAAATGCTGCAGTGAGGCTTTTAACTAGGACAAAAAAGTCCGATCACATCACGACGATTTTGGCTAACCTGCATTGGCTCCCTGTTAGCCTAAGATGTGATTTCAAGGTTCTCTTAGTATTATACAAAATCATATGAATAACCGATACTTTTCGTGGACAATATCTCTGTATTATTTGTGATTGCAACATCCTTTGCTGTCTGGTAATCCTGAAAGGGGGATGCAACATGTGCGGTCCCTTCTCAGGGTTTCTTCATTTTCTTCATGTTGAGGTTTTTGAGTTTTTCCTTGCCCTCATGTTGGTTCAGGATCAGGGGATGGTGTCATAATAGTCTGAAAAAAATAGTCTGTGTAATAACCTGTGAAGCCCTTTGAGACTCTTTGTGATTGAGGGCGTCACAAATAAAAATGACTTGACTTGACTTTAACCACTGCCTTGAGAATCTCGTGCATCAAAATCACAGGAACAACAACATCACCTGCGCACGGACTCCAAAAAAATTGAGAATACCTGCCCATTGACTCCCTTTGGATTCAGTATCCTCGGGGAAGAAAAATGTCTACTGTGCTTCCAGGTATGTAGGCTACAGAGTTTGCATAAAAAAGAAGGAGCAGGTGTGTTGAAAAAGAAAAACTCCTGAGGAAACATTAAAAATGCAGCCAGGCAGGTTGGCGACCTGCCATTGAATGAGTGAGTCGTAGAACTGTGAGACGGGCAAACCAAAATCCTTAAATGCGCCACACAGACTTAAAGCAGCTTTCATGTAACCTGACGCACACACCAAACGTAAATGCCTATTCATTTTTGTAAATTACAGTGGAACATCGGTTTTCGAACGTCTCTGAGTTCGAACAAATGGCAGTCCGACCAAAAATGTCGAGAAATTCTTGCTTCGCTGTTCGGTCAAAAAATCGGAGTTCGAACGCCGGTAATGCGTGAGTGCGTACACTAGCAAAATATGAAGGAGGTGTGCGAGTGTCTGATCTTGCTAAGGAATACCCCACCGTCCACCTGCACCTTCTGCTGACCACCACAAAGGTAAGAAATCCTATTCATAATTCTTTTCTTTATCCTTTTTTTTATTTTTACATGTTCATGTTAGCGTAATCTTTCGTACGGAAGATTACGATAACGCGAACGTAAGATTAGCCTGGGTTAGCTTCATGTTTACGTTAAACATTCAAAGTAAACATTCAGGGTGTTAGAACATAGCCCAATATTCAGGGTGTTGGGACGCAGCCCCCTTTCCAATGAACCGCTCACCACTTGTTGTGGAGACCCGGGTGCTAAATGACTTGTAAACGACCTGATTTTTTTATTTTTACACGTTCATGTTAGCGTAATCTTTCGTACGGAACGATAACGCGAACATACTATTAGCCCGGGTTAGCTTTATGTTTACGTTAAACATTCAAGGTAAACATTCAGGGTATTTGAACGGATCAAAACAATTTACATTATTTTTAATGGGAAAAATGATTTCGGTGATCGAACAAATCGGGTTTCGAACAGGGTTCTGGAACAGATTATGGTCGAGAACCCAGGTTCCACTGTAATTTGCTGGATTTCCCCATTTTTTATGGCAGCCAGCCACTTGTTTGACGCAAGCCTTTGTTTGAGCGGAACTAGCGTGTTCAACTCCAAAGGCCAAAACACTTTGTTTAGTTTACAATGTCACCAAAGAATTTTTGTTTTCAATAAAATTGCAAATCATAATTTTAGTTTATTACTCTAATACCCAAAATCCAAAAGAAATACAAAAGAAACTAAATAGGAATAAAATGACTAAATGTTGTGCAGGCTTGGGGAGTAACGGAACACATGGAACGGCAAAAATGATGTTGGCAAGCTGTTTGGATTGATTTTAATTTTGTTTCTGTCGCATTTTATGTTCGTTTTGCCGGAGATTAAAGAGATCAAAGCCAGGAGAGAAAGCTTACCACGTGTTGTGAGTCATCATTTCATTCATATTTAGTTTCTTTTGTCTTTTATTAGCATATTTGGTCTTGGAGTAATCCAAAAGTAATGGAAAGTAATCAAGTTAAAGTAACCCTACCCAACCCTGCATTTGATGTTAGTTTTGCGGGAGATCAAAGAGATCAAAGCCAGGAGAGAAAGCTCACCACGTGTTGTGAGTCATCATTTTATTCATATTTAGTTTCTTTTGTCTTTTATTAGCATATTTGGTATTGGAGTAATCCAAAAGTCATTGAAAGTAATCCAGTTAAAGTAACCCTACCCAACCCTGCATTTTATGTTCGTTTTGCCGGAGATCAAAGCCAGGAGAGAAAGCTTACCACATGTTGTGAGTCATCATTTTATTCAGATTTATTTTCTTTTGTCTTTTATTAGCATTTTTGGTATCGGAGTCATCCAAAAGTCATTGAAAGTAATCCAGTTAAAGTAACCCTACCAAACCCTGCATTTTATGTTAGTTTTGCCGGAGATCAAAGAGATCAAAGCCAGGAGAGAAAGCTTACCATGTGTTGTAAGTCATCATTTTATTCATATTTAGTTTATTTTGTCTTTTATTAGCATATTTGGTATTGGAGTCATCCAAAAGTAATTGAAAGTAATCAAGTTAAAGTAACCCTACCCAACCCTGCATTTTATGTTTGTTTTGCCGGATATCAAAGAGATCAAAGCCAGGAGAGAAAGCTTACCACGTGTTGTGAGTCATCATTTTATTCATATTTAGTTTATTTTGTCTTTTATTAGCATATTTGGTATCGGAGTCATCCAAAAGTCATTGAAAGTCATCCAGTTAAAGTAACCCGACCCAACCCTGCATTTGATGTTAGTTTTGCCGGAGATCAAAGAGATCAAAGCCAGGAGAGAAAGCTTACCACGTGTTGTGAGTCATCATTTTATTCATATTTAGTTTCTTTTGTCTTTTATTAGCATATTTGGTCTTGGAGTAATCCAAAAGTCATTGAAAGTATCAAGTTAAAGTAACCCTACCCAACCCTGCGTATAACAAGCCTGTGTGACGGATCCCACCAAGTGGAAATGTACAGCACGGACCCATTCTCCCTCCAAAATAAATGATGTATCCATCTTTGTGCACCTAATGCCATATCAAGCAAATATCATTGACTGGAGGGCATACTGCCACACAGCCATCGAGATCCATAATTTCATTTCTAAACCTGCTTATTTTTATTCCCCGAGTGTTCTCACTGTTATGCATCAACTTCATCCTAAATTAGGATGCTATGAGCTACATTTCCCACTAAAAGCTCAGCTCAGTCAATGAGATGGGACTGTATGTTATACAGTGTTCATTTTAGCTGTGAAAAGTGATGGGTCCCAGGGACTCGCATGCTCAAAAATCTATGGGTCCCAACAGAGATCTATGGCTCCCCAAAATGTAGTCTTATCCGGGGTGAAATTGTAAATCGGCGACAAATACATGATATAAATCTATGTATCTATTCAGTTTTAATCATCACAGTTTATTACTAATACAAATCAGTTATCACTTCAAGATTTTCCAGTTCACAACCAAATTGTACATTATACAAAATATTATTGCTAAAATAATTATATTAATCTATATTTCCGTTCCGTTTTAATCATCACAGTTAATTGGTAATACAAAGCAGTTATCACTTCAGATTTTTCAGTTCACAATATTGTAAATTATACAAAGGAATATTGCTGAAATATTAGTCTACATATTCATGCAGTTTTAATCATCACAGTTAATTGGTAAAACAAAGCAGTTATCACATCAAATTTTTCAGTTCGTATATTCTTTGTGGTTTGCTGTCCCGCCATAGTTGTAATGCCTTCTCAAGGTCCAATCCATTATCATCCTCCTCATAGCGTCACCAGGAATATAATTTAGTCCGAATCGTTCGCTTCAACACACGTGTTTTCCTTGCCTTCGCGGTTTCTGAAGAATTTCTCCGCCGTTTGTTCATGCCGGAATTATTGCCGTTGTTACCACTTTCTGTGTTATGTTTCGACTTATTACCGACACTGAAGAAATGACCCAATTTTTGTTGATTTGCACCTAATACCAACTGTTTTTTCGGAGGCATACTTCTCTTTCTCGACAACAGCCACAACAATGACGTCATCTCGAAGCGACAGGATCTCGTTTGCCGAGATTGGCGCGAGACCAAAACAACAATGGTGGATCTGCCTGACGAAAAGTTTGGAGTGCGGTAAATATTTGTTAAAAAAAAAAGTAATCAGGTAATAATGACAATTTGGTGTCAAAAACGTTGCGTCCCGGGGACGCACGTTGATTTGACTCAATGCGTCCCCAGCAGGGACGCGGGCAAACCATCACACTGGTTATAGGTGATCGTTGTTCAGTATCTGGTTTCAGATGACCATGGCGATCTCCACTACTCCACTTTTGTTTGATTGTCACTCTGCATGCAGTCTTAAGTAGTCTTCTCCCCTGATGTGATCGTTTTCTTGTTTATGGAATTGATAAAGCCGGTGTCAATCTTACTTTTGAGCAGTTAGTATTTTTTTTTCAGGTTTATTCTTTAAAAATTTAAGATTTAAGTACATTGATTGATACTCTGCATCCTCGACCCAGGTAAACCGTGCCCCAGGCATGAAAATGGGTCTGGGCTTGAAAATGCGTGTGTTTTATTAATTTGCGTATAACCAGGGTTGGGTAGGGTTACTTGAACTGGATTACTTTCAATGACTTTTGGATTACTCCAATACCAAATATGCTAATAAAAGACAAAAGAAACCAAATATGAATACAATGACTACATTTTGTGCAGGCTTGGGGAGTAACAAAACACATGGAAGGGCAAAACTGATGTTGGCAAGCTGTTGGGATTTATTTTCATTTTGTTTCTGTCGCATTTTATGTTCGTTTTGCCGGAGATCAAAGAGATCAAAGCCAGGAGAGAAAGCTTACCACGTGTTGTGAGTCATCATTTTATTCATATTTAGTTTCTTTTGTCTTTTATTAGCATATTTGGTCTTGGAGTCATCCAAAAGTAATTGAAAGTAATCAAGTTAAAGTAACCCTACCCAACCCTGCGTATAACACGCACCCATAGTGCTTGATTATAAAATCGGGATAACGTTTTGTTTTCCTCTCAGCTCAAACTAAGCATTGAAAGTGAAAATCATTGGAGGATGAATGCGATCATGATTCAAACAATGTATTAGCAACTATGAACACAATACCGACATAATATTTGAAATGTAAGTATGTCATCTCCTTCAAAGTCCCATTTATCATCGGATACACCAAAGCGTTGTTTCCTGTGACGTGCTCAGGACAACTTTCTTTTTTATCCATTCTCTAACATTCGTCTCTGGTACGGTGAATAAAAACAATCAAATGAGTGTTGCTCACCAATAAATGCAGTACACCTGCATACCCCAACTAAGCTCATTTTTATTCAAACGCACCACGTCAAACGTCTGATTCACTCTGGGTATCTCACAATACCCTCTCCCCACCTCAAAACACTTATGGATCTATACAAATCACATGGGTCACACTTGGATTTCAAAATGGAAAATCCATCTGTAAGGTGTGAATATTTCATGTCTGATTTCGGAACCTGCTTTTCTTTATTGGACATGTGTCCCCGCTGGTATGCTTTGACATCATCCTAAACGAGCATACTACCAGCTACGTTTCCTACTCAAAGCTAACATTCAGACTTTCAATGAGATAGGATTGAATGTGATGTGTGATGGTTGTTCCCAATCACGTTTCAGGTGAAAATCTCCCTCTCCACTAGTCCACTTCGCTTTGATTGTCACTCTGCATGCAGTCTGATGCAGTCATCTCCACCGATGTGGTTCGTCTTCCTACATCTAGCATTGATGAATCCAGTGTGGCTTTCAGCAATCAGTACATATTTTTTCTGCATAACCTTCAAAAATTTAAGAGTTAAGCACATTGATTGTTACTCATATTCCTTGACCCAGGGTGTGAAGTGGATCTTGAGACATTGACCTCCACACCTCTACCGAATCGTGCACATCCTGCATGCACCCGGTGCGCCAACTCAAGAATGAAGTTTTTTTGTGCAGCATTTTTCAAGTGTTTCGGTCGAAGGATAAGGAGGTGAGTGTGGGCGGGGGTGCGATGCCACTTACCCACAGCGAAATCCAACAGATCCGCGCACAGGAGCAAGCACAACAAGAAGACGCTCATCGTTGCTCCTTTTGTTGCGTTAAATCCCAAACTCGTGTTGTTTACATGCTCCCCGGGATGAGACAGTCGCGCAGTCCCCAATGTTCCACAGCAAAGCGGCTGCAAGGTGCCCCCAAACTCGAACGAGATGCCATCCTGCAAGTCCAAGTGCTGGCGGACGGAGGGCGCACAAGTTGCGCACGGATGCGAGCCTGCGCCCGTTTTTAGAAGGGATGAGCTGGTTTCTTAGAGGGGGGAGATCTTTTGAAATGGAAGTCCGCTTCAAAAAAAGGCGGATGAGTCGAGTAGATCTGTGCAGCACAAGGGGATCTTTGGACTGTGGAGGCAGAGCATGGAGCCGTTCTCTGTCTCGCCCTCCCTTCTCTCCCTCTCTCCCATGCCAGCTCTCCTGCTCCTCCCTCTCCTCGTCGCCCTCCTCCCCTTCAGACAAACGCTCCGTCATTTCTATGACTACACCACTTTTGGGTGCGTTTTAGGAAAAACAAAAAGAATCATAATTTACTGTTATTACCGTATTTTCACGACTATAAGGCGCACCGGGTTTTAGGGCGCACCCCCCAAAAATAGTTGTTGGTCCTATATTTTCCATACATAAGGCGCACCGGATTATAAGGCGCTACAATGGGAACGCCGACCAAACAGTCAGATAGTTCAGTCAAACGTATTACCCCTTTAACATTCCGAAAGCTTGCTAAGAAGCAAATGTGTGTCTCAGACATGTACGGAAACAGTGTCTGTACGATGTCACCAATCACTCAAATGCATCGTTCCAAATATCATTCGGAAGGTTAAAGTCTTGGGATTCAAGAAATGCCAAACATTTATTAGTTTCCATTTTATTTTTTGCTGGCCACTGTGTGGACAGCAAAGTAAGAATTTTATTGTGCAGGGAAACGGGGTTCTTTACCGTGCATTTGACGATAAACACTTTGAATTGAATTGAGTTTCAAAATAGACTCATCACAGAAACATCAAGATCGTTCTAAAACAAGATACCAGGAAAATATAAAGCCGCATAGCTCACCTAAGTTCTCTTGCAGCCATCATGTTCAATAATGATACGCAACTATGGTCCTCTTACAATCGTGAGTGTAGTAAATCCAACCGTGTAAAATATTTACAAATACAGACTAGTTGATTTTGGATCTTAACCCACGCGGTAAACGAGGGATCACAGTAAATTAACTTAGATTTTATTCATCTTTGATTGGCAAAGAAAATATAGAAACCTTAGCATGGAGAAAATGTATTTTCTTACCTTAACTTACAAAAGTTCTATGCGCCGCTCCTTCTGAATAAAGGCATCAATTGGTAATCCTCCATTTTGAAAAAAGGGCATGGAACGTAGAAAAAAATACTAAATGGCTTGACTTACAGTTAGCAAGCTAATAATCATAAATCTAATTGTTTGCATCAAATATTAATATTTGGTCTCACGATTACCCTCAGCCATTAAGCAAGAAATGTTCATGCTTCACTCTGTATCTGCAGATGCCCAGTACAGTAATTCATTACTTACTAATTTCATCAATTATGTTCATAAAGTAATGTAAAAAAAATATTAATTTAAAAAAGAAAATCTTAAAATTGGGAAAATAAACGAGATAGAACTTTAACACTGAATATATCCATTTAATATTTTTAATTTTAGATTTCCCCGATGTCAGGGGAGGCACATCCTCACCTGCCTCCCCTCTCTGCGCATCACTAAGCCAGGGATTCAATTCACAATTCAAGAATTCAAAAAAAATCCATACGCCCTCAAGCGGCGCGTCCTGGAATACACAACCAAGCATGAATGGCAGCGTGGCCAACTCTCGGATGCCAATGGCGCTCACGCCTGTTCTCAAATGCCACCTACCGATGTTCACATTCTGCTGAAAATCCGAAGACATTTGCATACGTGGCCTATTAGTCAAATAGCAATTGCTTCTGGCTGTGACGCTCCATGTCGAGGGCAAACTCATCAAATGACAAAAAGTGTAGTGAGCAGATGAATGATATTCATTTGCATTATGTCACATTGTTAGCGGGGTTCTGGCACCATTGGTGATTGGGGCGGCAGTAGCTCAGGAAGTAGAGCGCTCGTCTTGGGAACTAGGGATCCCAGTTCGAATCCCGGCTTGTCCGTGTTACATGTCGAAGTGTCCTTGGGAGGACAATGAACCCCTAATACCCCCAATAAGCAGGTTAGCCTTATATGGCTGCACGGCCGCTATTGGGAAATGTGGAGCACACTGTAAAGCGCTTTTGGAAGTCATTGACTTGAAAAGCGCTAAAGAAATGGAGATCATTTCATTTCAATTCATTGGTGACCTCCAAACTTTGACAAAAAAAAAGACGATATGGCAGGGACACAATTGGTTAATAGTCTGTTGTGAAAGCATGCCAAAGAAAGCAATCATGTTAATAAAAGCAGTGTTCTGGTTTGCTCGCGTCACTACGTCCTGGACGCTTCATTTTTGATAGGGACGCACAGTGTCGAGTCAACGTGCGTCGCTGGGATGCAACTTTTTCGACGCAAAATTGTCATTATTACCCGATTACTCTTTTTTTAACAAAGATTTACCGCACTCCAAACTTTTCGTCAGGCAGATCCGCCATTGTTGTTTTGGTCTCGCGGTTCAAGTTTTTGTCCGCACGCCGATCTCCGCCAACGAGAAACTAAATATGAATAAAATGATGACTCACAACACGTGGTAAGCTTTCTCTCCTGGCTTTGATCTCTTTGATCTCGGGCAAAACTAACATAAAATGCGACAGAAACAAAATAAGAATAAATCCAAACAACTTGCCAACATCATTTTTGCCGTTGCATGTGCTCCGTTACTCCCCAAGCCTGCACAAAATGTAGTCATTTTATTCGTATTTAGTTCATTTTGTCTTTTATTAGCATATTTGGTATTGGAGTAATCCAAAAGTAATTGAAAGTAATCCAGTTAAAGTAACCCTACCCAACCCTGATAACGTGTCAAGTCAAGGCAAGTCAAGTCATTTTTATTTGTGACGCCCTTAATCACAAAGAGTCTCAAAGAGCTCCACAGGTTATTGCACAGACTATTATTTCAGATGATTATTAAACCATCCCCTGATCTGAAACCAACATGAGGGCAAGGAAAAACTCAAAAACCTCAACATGAGGCAAATGAAGAAACCTTGAGAAGGGACCCTTTCAGGATGACCAGGCCGCAATGGATTTTGCAATTACAAATAATACAGAGATATTGTCAACAAAAAATATAGGTTATTCATGTGCTATAGAATAGAAGTGTGTTTTAAGATTAGATTTAAAAATTTCCACTGAGGTTGCAGATCCAATATCAGGGGGAAGAGCATTCCACAGCATAATAACATGCATAATTTGCATTGTTGTCCTAACGCTTTTCAAAGACTTTTCAAAAGGTGTTCCGTTCTTTATTTTCGGAATCGTGACTTTTCTGGGAAATGTCAAAGTAGTGAGTTGTTGAGGAAAACACCTGCCTGCAAATCCAATCCCCGCATCCAAAGTATGAACCGACATGAATAAAGCTACTTGAATTCCATCCTAAGAGAAGCTGAGTCTCTATATCGAGGTAATAAAGCCGTATTGATTGGCTCAGAAGTGACCCAGAGAGCCCTTCAACTACAAGTGAACCCCCAGCAAATGCTGTTTTCTGGCCGCTAATGACTGGCTGCTTTATTCGCTCCCTATTGGAAGCTCGTCAAGAAAAAGCGAATCTCGCTCGACTCAACAGCCATTGAATGCCGATTCAATACGCGGGTGCGTTGCACCGACCGGGAGGAACAAGAACCGCTGTGACCAGAAAAACTCCCCTGTGACCCATACCATGACTACCAATTGGTTCAGGTCAGCCGGTACTAAGGTGCCGTCGCACGTCCCCGTTGGCTCGTAGTAACAGCAATTTTCGGAGGTAACGGACCTTTACATGCTGCCTCTGTGGCACGCTTTCCGTGTGCTTCCTCCTCCGCCTTCAGCACAAATCAATAAACTTTAAATAGATGTTGGGTTTTTTTTAATCGAAGAAATAGCGCAATGCACAACTCTATTTTTTTGGGACGTTGTGCACTTGTACCTCGGCCTTGAAGGAGTGCAGTTATGCCCGTTGAGTGGGGATTCGTGTACGTTTCAGGTTGAGAAACTTTTAGAGTTGGTGCGAGGGAGGGTTTTTTTTCCTGAAGTTTTTTTCAGTCAGGTGGGATGACATTGAAAGACGTTGTGTAAATGAAATGAAAATGAAATGCTCTGCATTTCTATAGCGCTTTTCAAGTCAATGACTTCCCAAAGCGCTTTACAGTGTGCTTCACATTTCCCAATAGCGGCCTTGTATTTGTTAAAGTCAATCATTATTAAGACTATTTCGTGGCCATATTTACCCAAATAATATACATATAATGTATTTTATTACCCGTGATAGTAGGAGCAAGTACTCACACGAGGCTCTCATGATGGTCCCCAGAGGAAAAAGAGACCTCCCCCAGGGGGGCGTGGTTTATTTCACCTCAATGAAAACATTAAACACATAAACACGACTTCAAAATAAGAGAATACAAGATTGATAAACGTACAAGAGATGCGATTAGACTGATTATTGAAACGTTACTTCATGTGTGTGTGTGTATGAGAAACATTGTTTTTATATTTAGTAATATAAAAACAAGCTAATTACCTTGAGACAGAAATTCAAGAGATTTACATTGAAAACCTGACAGTATTGCGGCCATGTAAGACGCTAACCTGCTTATCAGGGGTATTAGGGGTTCAGTGTCTTACCCAAGGACACTTCGACATGTAACACGGACAAGCCGGGGTTCGAACTGGGATCCCTTGATCCCAAGACGGGCGCTCTACCTCCTGAGCTACTGCCGCCCCTAATATTAATAAGTGTAATATTCAGTGCCTCATAATAGTCAAAACACTTCATTTATTCTAAAAGAATGCTGTTTTAAATAACAAGCAATATATGATTATAATATATAATATATGATCAAGCATTTAAACATACATTTTTCAAACATTCATATTCAGGGTTGGGTAGGGTTACTTTAACTGGATTACTTTCAATGACTTTGGAATTACTCCAATACCAAATGTGCTAATAAAATACAAAAAAAAACTAAATATGAATAAAATGATGACTCACAACACGTGGTAAGCTTTCTCTCCTGGCTTTGATCTCTTTGTTCTCCGGCAAAACGAACATACAATGCGACAGAAACAAAATGAAAATAAATCCAAACAGCTTGCCAACATCATTTTTGCCGTTGCATGTGTTCTATTACTCCCCAAGCCTGCACAAAACGTTGTCATTTTACTCATATTTAGGTTCTTTTGTCTTTTATTAGCATATTTGGTATTGGGGTAATCCAAAAGTAGTTGAAAGTAATCCAGTTAAAGTAACCCTACCCAACCCTGTATATATATATACCGGAGCTATATCCCCCTGGTGGGAAGTGGCTAGAGTCATTTCTGACTCTTTTTGGGAGATTGATTCAGAGGAGGGGATTCCCAGCCCCCTGGCTCAACCCAACTGAGGTGTTGGGAGTCATTAGGTGAGCAAACCCCCCAATTCCAACCCATAATGCCGAGCACCAAGTAGGAAGGCAACGGGTACCAATGTTGTAACTCTTAGGTATGACTCGGCCAAGGCTTGAACCCCAACCCCCCAGTCTCGGGGCAGGCGCTCTTACCCCCAAGGCCACCGAGCTGGTCAAACATTCTTAGGTCGAGAAATTTGTATTTATTTTAAACAAGCAGACGGCCCCACATTGCCCGGCTGATAGATGATTGGATTTGGCTGCTTGGAGTGGTCCATGGGAGATTCAGATGTGAATCGATTTTGTTGAGATATATTGGGGGTGCTTTGATACATTACCTAGCTAAAGACACTTGCAGAGGCCTAAAATACAACTGTGTAAATGTTCAGAAAATTCGTACAGCTGATATGGAGTGTATAAATTACATACAGACGCACACAGATACAAATCAGGATTTATTAAATACATTAGTTTAGATACGATTTGATGCAATGAAGTTCACCTCGAGGGCGCTTATATGTTGACAACAATGTTTACTCCCGAAAAAAAAAATTACCATGTGTAAGGCTTGACAGAAAAAAAGGACCGTTTAAGTACTCCACAAGCAATCAGTTCAATGCGTCTCAGCCGGTGTCAAGGGGCGGGGCCAGCTGGGTGCCATGACGACCTTGCAGTACATGACATGTGGTGAATTGATTCACGTGTAGAACTGCATTTACTCATCTGCAGAAAAAAACAAATTCACACATTCAACAGTAAAATCTGTTTTCCCCACTGTTTGTGAATAAATGTGTCGTGTTTATAAAACATCCCTTGTCAACTGTGATTACAACAGGTAGGGTAAATAAGGGATGCAGGCTGAATTATAAAGCACAAAAAAAACTGAGTTGACATTATTTTACTGATAAATGTGTCAGGACCAGAACAGAAACAGGACCCACTTGCGTGACGTTTACCACAAGTACCTACGATCCAGTGTTTGCTCGGCTTGGTTAGCAAGTCGCTCCTGTACTCGGATTGTGATCCGAACACGGAGGTGGATCTTCCGAATCGAGCGATGACGGTGTCAGTGGCGGAAAACTGGTCGGTAGCCGTGACTGGGAGAGCAAGAGGTGGTCGGAGTCGTAAACGAGTCGTAAGCCAGAACGGAAAAGTAGACGTGGTCAGGATCAAAACGGGTCAGGCGGGAGTCATGAGTCGAAAAAAGGCTTGCCTTGAAAAACAGAGGTTCGCAGACGGACTCACCCCAGGGGACTAACAGGGCTGGGTTCAAAAAGTGACGGGGAGCCAATCAAAACACGCGGCGGTCGCACAGCAGAGTCACATCAGTAATCATGACAGCATGCTTATGTATCAATATTTATATGCAGTTGCTGTTCTGAAAATGTTCCCTTATTTGATATCCTTAAAATGAAAAATCCAAAACATGAAGTCAAGTCAAGTCAAGTCATTTTTATTTGTATAGCCCTAAATCACGAAGAGTCTCAAAGGGCTTCACAGATTATTACACTATATTACACAGACTATTTTTCAGGCATTGAAGACATTAGTAAAATAGCATAGGCTAACATTATGTGTATTCCTAATTTATAGTTTATATAACTACCGAGAATTCCGGACTATAGAGCGCACCTGATTATAAGCCGCACCCACCACATTTTAAGAGGATAACCGCTTTTGTACTTACACAAGCCGCACCTGTATACAAGCCGCATGCGCCCACATTTAAACTTGTAACACAATCACAAAATTAGCTCGAATCCGACTTTGAGTCCCGCGATTGTAACTGAATATAAATTACTAATCTCTGAAAAATCGCTCAAATTTAATACACGTACCTCTAATAATTACAAAACGTTTGAGGCTCTTGTGATGCGGTCCCCTCAATTGTCAATTGATGTAATAACTATCTATCGTGCACCCGGGCCATACACAACTTTCTTAGACAAATTTGCTGAACTTTTGTCTGAACTAGTAACCTATGCAGACAAAATTATAATTATGGGAGACTTTAACATTCATATGAACTCCCCACACAGTTCACTTACTATTGCGTTTAGTTCTCTAATTGATGCATTTGGTTTTACTCAACTGGTTGACTTGCCAACCCATAAAAATGGGAACACGCTAGACTTGATTCTGACTCGAGGAGTTTTAACCTCAAACATTATGGTGCTACCGTGTACTACTGTTATCTCTGATCATTATTTAGTGACATTTGAGGTGCTAACTAAATGTAGAGTTAATAAAGATGAGGGATTTAGCGGACGCAATATAAGCACT
The DNA here is from genome assembly GCF_059441175.1 of Urocampus carinirostris. NCBI lineage: Eukaryota > Metazoa > Chordata > Actinopteri > Syngnathiformes > Syngnathidae > Urocampus > Urocampus carinirostris. The sequence goes on from NC_142354.1 coordinate 44,916,485, forward strand.
GGCACAGTTTCTGAGCTCTTTGAACTCCTTCCTGGAGCAGTTGCGTCCTTTCCTAAATACAATGGCTCGATTGACTCACTCATGAATGAGTTCAATACCACCCTGACTAGTGTGCTGGATTCAATAGCGCCCATAAAACTAAAATCACGTCCTAAAAGACGCACACCTTGGTTTACTGATGAAACTAGAACCCTTAAAAAAGAATGCAGGAAATGGGAGAGAAAATGGCGCGCTACCAAGCTTGAGGTTTTCCATCAAACCTGGTGTGACAGCTTGTTAAAGTATAAAGCGGCCCTTGCCTCTGCAAAATCGGCCTACCTTTCGAAGGTGATTGCGTCTCAAAAGAACAACCCCAAAGCCCTTTTTGACACTGTAGCATCGCTTACAAGGCAACAGCCTATCGCAGACAGTTCGACACACTCTGCTCAGGAGTTAATGGTCTTCTTCACTAAGAAGATTCAATGCATACAGGAAGAAATTGCAAAAGATATTGTTAGTACCACACGTATTAAAGGACTGAAATTTACAGATGCACGACAGGGTGGCTGCCCTGGGAAAATGGCCGGGCTATACAAATAAAAATGACTTGACTTGACTTGACTTGACTTGACTAAATTACACAGTCCAAAAACCACAGCCGGTAGAATGAACGGAAAATGATACCGGTACTTAAGGTTTGATGCAGACCTGCAGAGTCCGGGTCCCGTTGAAAATAATCCAAGGAAAAAAAAAGTATATTTCTAAAGGTAAGGGTGGGAAAAATATATATCCACTATTGTCCGCTGCGTCCACAAACACGTCTCACCTTTACTCCACTTCCCGTCAGCCCCCGTTGTTTTTTTCCCCTTCTTTTTGATTCGCCCGTGGAAAATATATCAGAATAAGTCTCCAAAATAAATGCATTACAAAAATATACAGTTGCAAATACATATTATACATGGTTACACATATTTACAAAGAAAGACGGTACACCGAGAGAGTTTTCAAAGCTTTAATAATAATATTGTAATTTTCATCCCAAACCGTGCCTGTGAAGCTTTTACCAACACGCTCGCACACAGTAAATGGGTCTGTTAAAAAAAACATACCGTACATGTAGAAATCACGGTAAACCATCCTCATCTTCCTCCTTATAACTGACGTCATCAAAGTCGTCTTCCTTCAGTATGGGAAAGAGACTTTGTTATATAGACGTTTTCCCACAATGCCTTATTCAAAAACACGCTAGCAACACGCTCATAAAGTAAAGTTTACGTGCAGTAGCTCTGTTTCCTTCTTTATCGGATTGCTCAATTGCTTTTAGCTTGAAAGCCACGTCATGTGCCTTTCTTTTTGCAATTTGCATGATGAAGACATGTCTACGCTAAGAAGTTGCAGTCTTCCTCGGCGCATATATTCCACCGGTCTGAATCTTACCTTTTGTACTCGAGCGCTCCTGGCGGCCGTTAGAAAAATAACATCAATTGGCCGCATCACTGAATAAGCCGCAGGGTTGAACATTTGGGAAAAAGGTAGCGGCTTATAGTCCGCAATTTACGGTATACTTATTTTGCTTCAATCCAGAGTATGTCCGTAAAAAAACGACATGCTATGTCCGGTAAAGGAAGAGAGAATAACCTTCTGAAAATGTCAGCATTTAACTATTGTCCGGGGTGAAACGAGACAGAATACAACGCGAGTGAGATATGATTCGGCGTGCAGAAAAACAGTGTCCTCTGATGAAGTCAGGCGGTGGTGGAAAGAGCACAAAGACATGGGCACACCTACACAGAGCCCGATTTATTCGCCCAAAACTCACATCTATATTGAATGAGTTTTTTTATGGTTGTGGGCGGGCTTCCTGGTGCCTTTAGAAAACACAACTCCATTATGGGTCCTGGGAAAAGTACTACAACCAGCTCTTATTTACAACTTAAATCTATATTTTCATTTATTATATAAGTGCATTTCAGATAGTGTTTATTTAGTACAGTGTAAGACAGATTTTCACCCCCGAAACATATAACAAATTTCTGGAAAGTGGAATTGATTATATTAACTAATTTAAATGTAGCCCAATATTAGCCACCAGTGCTCCCTCTAAGCTGCGCGCGTGCGCAATTGCGCACTGCTCGCATATTTTCAGCGCACAAGAAAATCGAGCCAGCGCACAAAAATGAGGGCTCAAAATTACTAATTAAGAAGCGACTTAAGTCAAAGTTACAGTGCATGAAGGTCAAAATACACGGTTCCCGTGAACTTGTGTCCTAAATGCAGTATTTTGAAATCGAGTCGAAGTAGAACGAAATTGAGTGAGGTTTGTAGAGTTTGTCGGGAACCAGCTACTTCGGCTCGGCTCACTTAAAGGAACCGGCTCTTTCGGGTCCTAAACGGCTGTTCAGGTTGTTTTTGCTTCTTTCATCCCAACATGACCAAATAATATGTAAAATTATGCACGAAATGACTTAAAGGAAAGGGGGAATAGAACAAAAAAGAAAAAAATACCAAATGAAAAAGTAGTGAAAAGCTGAGAAAAAAAGAAACAAAAGGAAGAGAAAAAAAGAAGGAAAAATTTAGAAAAAAGCCAGAAAAAAAGAAAAGAAAGAAATGTAGGAAAAAAGTAAATGGAGAACAAAAAGAAAACAATAACAGCTCGAAAAAAAATAAACATAATGAGATTTTTAAAAAAGTAGAAAAAAAACACGGAAAAAAAAAAGAAAAAGATTGTGTTGCATTCAAACAATGTCCAATTATATTAAGTGAATCTTGTTGCCAACATTGTACTTCCACTAAAAATGTGATTATGTACAGTTCTGTATCTTACAACTGACTCAATAAGCCCCCAAAAATGTTAATATTATGCGACAAAATATATCAGGAAATAAAATTAGCTCAGGAGGTAGAGCGCTCGTCTTGGGATCAATGGATCCCAGTTCGAATCCTGGCTCGTCCGTGTTACATGTCGAAGTGTCTTTGGGTAAGACACTGAACCCCTAATACCCCCAATAAGCAGGTTAGCGCCTTACATGGCTGCCAGGCCGCTATTGGGAAATGTGGAGCACATTGTAAAGCGCTTTGGGAAGTCATTGACTTGAAAAGCGCTATAGAAATGCAGATCATTTCATTTCATTTCATTTTGTCTTTTATTAGCATATTATTATTAGATAGATAGATAGATAAATAGATAGATAGATAGATAGATAGATAGATAGATAGATAGATAGATAGATAGATAGATAGATAGATAGATAGATAGATAGATAGATAGATAGATAGATAGATAGATAGATAGATAGATAGATAGATAGATAGATAGATAGATAGAAAAACAAGGAACAGAAAGAAACAATAATCAAGGCAAAGCTTCGGAGGTTGCGAGTTCCATTCCATACAGAACATTAAAAAACGGATTGTAATATCGTGGATGAAAGTGGCACTATAGCTGCAATATTAAAGAATATTTTTCGGATCCCCAAAATGAGGTCACATGTTCACTCAGCTGCCACCGTCTGTCTGTTAGTCGACATCCCACGAGTTAATCAGACGATTTTGGATGAAATTTGAAGGCAGATGGTCTTAAGCCTGCAAGGGTTCACTGGATCCGATTCTGGCCATGGATGCCAGAAACTGGACATTTTAATTACCTGTAAAACGCACAGACACACAGTTATTGTGTTTCTTTTTGCTAACCGCTTGATTGGAAGTTGGCAGGTTGAAAGGTTAAATAGTATATGAACCTTTCCGACCCATTTTCAGGGAGGTTGAGAAGGACACATGTGAGTTTTTGTGCTGATGGCTTAGTTTATTTGGTTCCTGGCATGCCTGAAACAATAGAAATGAGTACTTTTAAATACAATTGCAGATCCTTTTTATCCAAGGAATAAGGGTTGAATCACCAAAGTGAGGTGAAAATAATGATGTCTAGAATAGTTTTATTTTAAAGAATAATTAGAATTGGCCTTGCACATTGTTTACCATTAGATTACAAATTACCGTAAATTCCCGACTATAAGCCGCTACTTTTTCCCCAAACTTTCAACCCTGCGGCTTATTCAGTGATGCGGCCAATGTATGTCATTTAACCAACGGCCGCTAGAGGCGCTCGAGTGTTGCTACCATTAACTGCCCTGTCAAATCTATATTATTATTAATAAAGCTTTGAAAACTCTCTCGGTGTACCGTCTTTCTTTGTAAATATGTGTAACCCATGAATAATATGTATTAGCAACTGTATATTTTTGTAATGTATTTATTTGTATTTATTTGAGAAACTTATTCTGATATGTTTTGCAGGATGAACGAAAAAAGAGGGGCGGAACAAACGCGGGGTGCCGAGTTTAAGTGGGGACCGCTAAAGGTGAGGGACGGACAAGGAAAGAAGAGGGGGTAAAAAGTTGGTTAAAGAAAAAGGAGTTGCGTGAGTAAATGTGTTCATCTGATACCTTTTCCACCCTTACCTTTGGAAATATACACTTTTTTCCTTGGATTACTTTCAACGGGACCCGGACTCTGCAGGTCTGCATCAAACCTTAAGTACCGGTATCATTTTCTGATCATTTTGCCGGCTGTAGTTTTTGGATTGTGGACTTTCATGAAGGACATTTAGTTTCAATCGCGGGACTTGAAGTCGGGTTTGGGTTAATTTTGTGTTTGTGTTACAAGTTTAAATGTGGGCGCATGCGGCTTATATACAGGTGCGGCTTGTGTATGAACAAAATCGGTTTTCCTCTTAAAATGTGGTGGGTGCGGCTTATAATCAGGTGCGCTCTATTGTCCGAAATTTACGGTAAATAATATGGCTGCATCTAAAAATATTCAACCAAAAACTTGATTGGTTGCTAAAGGTAGTTTATGAACAACAATAATTTGTCACATCGGCCATGAGCAAATCCACTGAACGTCGACTCGATGGGGATAGTGTCAGCAAAAATATCAATCTTCTTTTGGCCCCATGCCCTGACTCTCTCAGCCGCTCACAGATCATGAACATTTTCATTTCTCTTGCAATCTATCAGATGTTTGTAGACATTCGCAGAGCAAGGTTTAAATATCCAACTGTACCGCAAGCGGGTGCATGTATGTAATTAGCCCGGATGTTGCCATGGTGTACGGGTTTAGAGGTATCGTATCGGCAGAAACAGGAGTATCTTTACTTCAGTGTTCAATTCTGGGATATACAGTAGCTTACAACGGACTCGAGACGTGGCTCGTGTAGTGTAGAATAGAATAGAATAGAATAGAATAGAATAGAATAGAATAGAATAGAATTGTCACGAGGTGGAAGGGGTGACCGGACCAGAACGGAGGCAGGAGGCAGGAAGGGAGAACTCAATTGCGTACGATCAAAGCTTTTATTTACCAAAATAAAAGTTGTCCAAAAACTCCGGGACAAAACAGAACAAAAACATTCTTACACTCAGAATGGTCAGGTACAGGTTTCCTCTGACTTAAACTAAACAGGACAAGGCATAACAGAACAGAAAAGGTATAATGAGCCAACGCCCGCAATACCCACAACCCAACCTTAAATAGCAGCCATGCAATTAGCTGATCTGCTTCAGCTGGTGACCAGGGGGCGGGGCAGACCGGTCGCCACGGCGACCATGACAAGAATAGAATAGAATAGAATATGACACTCCAGTTTCACACATTCACAGTGAGGTAAAACACCCAAGAAGATAAAGGAACAGAGAAGATAAGGTTAAAAAACAAGGAGGATAAGGTTATAGTTATGATTTACACAAAATTTACCCAAGAAATGTCGGCATATAGGATGTGACATACAGTTTGGTATCGTAAGGGTTTGTGCAATATGCATTTGGTGCAAAAATAGTCATCCTAGTGCAAAAAAAGATAGCCAACATTGTGCAAGGTGAGCAGTAAACATAGTGCAGTCAACCTTGTGCAAGAAACATAGACATGAGTACAATTTACGTTCGTATGAGGTAGTGTTTTTGCCAGAGTTTTTAATTTTTTTGTGCGGTGTGTGTTTAGGGTGGTAATGGCTATGGGGAAGAAACCGTCTCTGAGTCTGTTTGTTTTTGTTTTGTGTGACCCGTAGCGCTTGCCGGAAGGCAGCGGGTCGAAGAGGTGGTGGCCGGGGTGAGAAAAGTCCTCAATGATGTTTTCTGCTCTGCTAAGGTAGCGAGAGCAGGCAATGTCCTCCAGACTGGGCAGAGAGCAACCGACGATTCTCTGGGCTGTTTTGATGACCCTCTGGATCATTTTCCTGTCTGCTGCTGTGCACTCAGCATACCACACCGTAATGCAGTACGTCAGAATGCTCTCCACTGTGGCTTTGTAAAAGGACACCTGCAGCTGCTGTTTTAGCTGGTTTTTCCTGAGCACTCTCAGGAAAGGCAGTCGCTGCTGGGCCTTCCCTACCACCGCTCTGGTGTTTGCAGACCAGGAGAGGTCGTCGGAGATGTGCAGATCCAGAAATTTGAAGGAGTGGACTCTCTCTACACAGTCTCCTTGTATGATGAGTGGTGCTGGATTCCTGCCATTCCTTCTGAAGTCCAGTATCAGTGTTTGAAGTTGGGATTTCAATTGTTAATGTCCTGACATTTGATTAGGGATGGCACTGGGATTACTACTGACCTATCTAAAGACTATCTGAAATAGGGGTAAGATCCGAATATCGACACAAAACAAGTACTTGGATCATATTTAACTTTGCACATCTATTTTAGTGTTGCTTCTCTATGTAGATAACGCAGCCCTTCTCTCTTTCAGTCTGCGGACTCGGCCACTCTTTAAGTTTATGCCCGAGCGTGTGACTGACACACTCCCTACCTGGCCTGCTGCTGCACCCTGCCTGCCAGGCAGTAGAAAGGGCAAAACTTGTGCACCCATACCAGAAGCTAAAAGTGACAGGCAAAGAGCTGGTGCAGTAAAGGTATTATTGCTACATATCTGCTTTCTGGTTTGACTCCGTTGGCTTTTTTTGTGAAAAAAATTCAAGTACAACATGTTTCTTTTTTCCTATTTTACACCGTAATGTTTGGAATGCATGTATGGATTTAATTTAGATGTTTAATAAAAAACAAATTATCTTTAGTGCCTATTGACTGCACTATGTTTATTGCTCACCTTGCACAATGTTGACCATCTTTTTTTGCACTATGATGACCATTTTTGCACCAAATGCATATTGCACAAACCCTTACGATACCAAATTGCCGACATTTCTTGTTTAAATTTTGCGTAAATTATAACTATAACCTTATCCTCCTTGTTTTATAACCTTATCTTATCTGTTCCTTTATCTTCTTGGGTTTTTCTTACCTCACTGTGAATGTGTGAAACTGGAGTGTCGTGCCCAATTTTGTTGTCGCAATATGTTAACCCATTTTGTAACAATGACAATAAAGGTATATTCTATTCTATTCTATTCTAAAATCTGTGTGCTGTGTTTATCGTAATTTTAAGAGGGAGAGGTTCAATCAAAATGAATCTGTATCTATTTATGGATACTACCATGCATGTACCGTATTTTCCGCACTATAAGGCGCACCGGGTTATAGGGCGCACCCCGAAAAAATAGTTTTTGGTCCTATTTTTGACATACATAAGACGCACCGGATTATAAGGCGCTACAATGGGAACGTGGACAAAACAGTCAGATAGTTCAATCCAACTTCTTACCCCCTTAACATTCCCAAAGCTTGCAAAGGAAGCAAATACGTGTCGTACACACGTGCGGATGCGGTGTCCGTACGATGTCACTCAAATGCATCGTTCCATCATTCGGAAGGTTAAAGTCTTGGGATTCAAGAAATGCCAACCATTCCTTAGTTTATATTTTCTTTTTCGCTCGCAACTTTATTGTGCATATGACAATAAACACTTGGAATTGAGTTTAATTTAAAAATAGACATTCCATTCCATCCATTATCTGCACCGCTTATCACAGAAACATCGAGTTCAGTCTGAAACAAGATATATAGCCGTAGTAGCTCACCGAAGTCGTTGTGTTCAATAATAATGTGCAACCATGGTCCTCTTATATCCGTGAGTGTAGTAAATCCAGGAGAATAAAATATTGACAAATAGAGTATAGTAAAAAATGCTTTCTGTATGCCGTCAGCCACGTGCTATACACATTCATCTTTTTCGGCCAATTGCAGGCTTTGTTTTGCCGTTTAAGCAAATGCCAGCCTGTAAATGATAAAAAGGACCCGCCCCTTGACCTCCGACTAACTTTAGCCAATAGTGATCGATTCAAATGATGATTGACACATTGGTTAGCCAATGAAACGCCGGTAAATAAATCCCAGCATACACCGCGGACTACTTGGCGTTCCGGGGAAAATCGAGTCGGTGGCTGCAAGGTAGTTGCAAGACTTTGCGAATTAATATTGATCCATAAATAAGGCGCACTCTATTATAAGGCGCATGGTCAGTTTTTGAAAAAAATAAAGGCTTTTAGGTGCGCCTTATAGTGCGGAAAATATGGTACTTAGTTTGGATCGAGACCAACATTCCCAATATCGCCTACCCCTAATCGAAAAAGTATTTTCCCTGATGTTGTGTATTTTCTTGCACCATCGGTATGACACTATTTAATTTCGTTGTGTATTAGGAATTTGGCGTCGACAGATTTGGCTGCAGAATTCGAACAGTGCCATACCCCCGCCTACTTGATGCGGTTTTTAGCTAGAGTACTGAGTCATGTAGCGTTTAAGCAAAACGCAGATCGCCCGAGGCGTTGCACGTGGGTGGTTGGAGATGCGCACAGGGCTTTACAACACTGTTCCCTCTAAGCTGCGCGTGTGCGCAATCGCGCACTGCCCGCACATTCTCAGTACACAAGAAAATTTAGCCAGCGCACAAAAATGAGGGCCTCAAAATGACTAATTAAGAAGCGACTGAAGTCAAAGTTACAGTGCATGAAGGTAAAAATACACGGGTTCCCTCGACGTTGTGTCCTAAATGCGGTATTTGGAAGTCGAGTCGAAGTCGAACGAAGTTGAGTAAAGTTAGCAGAGTTTGTCGAGAACCGGCTTCTTTGGCTCGGCTCACTAAAAGGAACCGGCTCTTCCGGGTCCTAAACGGCTCTTCAGGTTGTTTTTGCTTCTTTCATCCCAACATGACCAAATATTATGTAAAATTATGCACAAAATGACTTAAAAGAATGGGGGAATAGAACAAAAAAGAAAAAAATACCAAAATGAAAAAGTAGTGAAAAGCTGAGAAAAAAAGAAATAAAAGGAAGAGAAAAAAAAAAGGAAAAATTTAGAAAAAAAACAGAAAAAAAAATAAGAAAGAAATGTAGGAAAAAAGTAAATAGAGAACAAAAAGAAAAAAGTAACAGCTCGGAAAAAATAAACACAATGAGATTTTTTTTAAAGGAATTTTAAAAAAAGTAGAAAAAAAAGTTGCATTCAAATAATTTCCAATGATATCAAGGGAATCTTGTTGCCAACATTGTACTTTCACTAAAAAATGTGATTAAGTACAGTTCTGTATCTTGCAACCGACTCAATAAGCCCCTAAAAATGTTAATATTATGCAACAAACTACATCAGGAAATAAAAAGAAATGGATATCTTGTGAAAGAATTGTAAGAACAAACGACGTTTGTAGGCCGTACAACCTTTGCAATCGTACATGAGTCAATTCATTCAAAAGAAAAGAAAAGAAATTTTACATTGCCTGAAACACAGCAAAATGTAACTTGATGTCAATGTGTGGACATGTATGATAATGATTTAGTTGCCACACTTGGGATTGCCGTTGCTCACTGTTGTTTCAAGCGTTGCTCACCGACTTTGAGTGAACGCTCAGACCCGTAAGGAAAATGACAGGGAACATTGCTTTACCATGACAATACATTCTATTCCAGTCCAGCCTACCCCGGAGAAAGTTCTCAGGTGGTAGGAGTTACATTCGGTTTTAATATGAAGAAGTTCAAAGATCTCCGCCTTGCTATGGAACGATTCTTCTGGTCATCACAAAAAACGTAAGCTCTTATTTCACTGTTGTCTCGGATACATCTGTGTGACTCGCAGGGTTGGGTAGGGTTACTTTAACTGGATTACTTTCAATTACTTTTGGATGACTCCAATACCAAATATGCTAATAAAAGACAAAAGAAGCTAAATAGGAATAAAATGATGACTCACAACACGTGGTAAGCTTTCTCTCCTGGCTTTGATCTCTTTGATCTCCGGCAAAACGAACATCAAATGCGACAGAAACAAAATGAAAATAAATCCAAAAAGCTTGTCAACATCATTTTTGCCGTTCCTGTCATGTCCTGCACGGTCGTCATGGCGCCCAGCTGGCCCCGCCCCTTGGCACCGGCTGAGACGCATTGGACTGATTGCTTTTGGAGTACTTAAGCGCTCCTTTTGAGACTGCCCGTGGCCAGACCATTGCTAAACTATGAGGAAAACCTGTTCATGCCTGTTTGTTCTGAGTAAATGCCGTGTTTATAATTTTGATTGCCTTTTTTGTCTTTGGTCCCTGTGTGTTGTACAACTTTTATTTTCCAATTAAAGTGACAGATCGTCTACGCTTTTGAGTTCACACTTCCTGCTTCCTGGTCCGTTCCTTGACAGTTCCATGTATTCCGTTACTCCCCAAGCCTGCACAGAATTTAGGCATTTTATTCATATTCCAAGGTGTGAATGAGCGAGTGAGTTGTCTGTCCCTGTGTGCCCTACGATTGGCTGGCAACCAGTTCAGGGTGTCCCCTGCCCACTGCCCGATGATTGCTGGAATGGGCTCCAGCACCCCCGCAACCCTACTGAGGATAAGCGGGGCAGCTAATGAGATTAGATGAGATGCAAACTCCACACAGGAAGGTTCAATCTCATGACCTCAGAACTGTGCCGCAGACGCGCTAACCAATCAACCACCGTTCTGCCTCCAACTGTCATATACATGTGAATTATTTTTAAATTCTATCAAGTTTAGAAATGTTTTTCTTTACATTGGATATGGCTCACCTAGAGGGAGCTGACATGATAGTCGGCCGTCTTGCTGCTAAATAGGTATCTTAAAAAGCAAACAATCGATATTCTATATACCGTATTTTCCGCACTATAAGGCGCACCTAAAAGCATTTATTTTTTTCAAAAACTGACCTTGCGCCTTATAATACAGTGCGCCTTATATATGGAGCAATATTAAGTCGCAAGGTCTCGCAACAAAAGCAAGCAGCCGCCGACTAGATTTTTCCTCGTCGGCGATGTGGTCCGCGGTGTATGCTGGGATACATATGCCGGCGTTTCATTTCTCAGCCAATGTGTCAATCATCATTTGAATCGATCACTATTGGCTAAAGTTATTCGGAGGTAAAGGGGGCGGATCCTTTTGATCATTTACAGGCTCGCATAGGCTAGAGGGGCAAAACAAAGCCTGCAATTGGCCGAAAAAGATGAATGTGAATAACAAGTATGGTTGTCTACGGCATAGAGGAAACATGTTTTACCATTCTGTATTTGTAAATATTTTACTCTCCTGGATTTACTACACTCACGGATATAAGACGACCATGGTTGCACATTATTATTGAACGCAACAATTTCGGTGAGCTACTCCGGCTATATATTTTCCCAGTATCTTGTTTCAGAGTGATCTCGATGTTTCTGTGATGGGTCTTTTTTTAAATGAAACTCAATTCCAAGTGTTTATTGTCATATGCACAGTAAAGTTGCGAGCGAAAAAGAAAATAGAAACTAAGGATGGTTGGCATTTCTTGAATCTAAAGACTTTAACCTTCCGAATGATATTTGGAACGATGCATTTGAGTGATTGGTGACATGGTACAGACACTGTTTCCGTACATGTCTGAGACACGTATTTGCTTCTTTGCACGCTTTCGGAATGTTAAGGGTGTAATCAGTTTGACTGAACTATCTGACTGTTTTGTCCACGTTCCCATTGTAGCGCCTTATAATCCGGTGCGCCTTATGTATGGAAGATATAGGACCAAAAACTATTTTTTGCGGGTGCGCCCTATAACCCGGTGCCCCCTATAGTGCGGAAAATACAGTAATTACAATTGTTTCTTAGCACATTTTAGCGTACATGTTTTAACTCTTCACAATAGACCAGTTGATAAAAATGATTTCTTGTTATGCATTAAAAAAACAAATCAGCCATTTGTTTCAATTAACAATATTTTTTAGCACATAATACCTAAGTGAAAAAAAAAACTTGCACCTCCCGAAAAACATTTAAAAAAAGCTCTTGAGTTGTTAACCAATAGCGGCCTTGCAGCCTTGTAAGGCGCTAACCTGCATATTGGGGGTATTAGGGGTTCAGTGTCTTACCCAAGGACACTTCAACATGTAACACGGAGGAGCCGGGAGGGAATCGAACCTGCGATCTCTTGATCCCAAGACGAGCTCTCTACCTCCTGAGCCAATGCTAATAATAGATTTATCGTCATAGTATTCATTTTTTATTTTTAGATCTTAGTCTGTTTAGAAAATTTACCTAACTATTTACTTATTTGCCCATCCATTCATTCGTTGACAGTATAATTTAAATAATTTAAGGGAAAATAGGCCTTCCAATCCCATCTTTGACCTTTACAAATCCACCCGAGGCATATAAGGTTTTAATTATTCATATTTAGCTGCTATTGCAATTATATTCTACGCATGTATTAGATATTGCCACGATACATGTTACTAATTAACCCACACTAAAAATGTTTAATTACTTTTTATTCCAATCCTTGTGGATCATAATATACTTATAAATGATTAATCCAAACAACAGTTGAATAATGTATACATTTCCAATCAGTTGTTCTTAATTAAGTTTCAATTAACAAAGCCTGCAGATTTTCATTTGAAACGCACACGCCTCGGATTAGGACACGGATGAAGTTCGGTCTTCAAACTCCGCACGTATTCTTAATAATGTCTTTAATCATTAGGGGGGAATAGTATTGAAAATAATGAGCGTTTTTTCATTTATGATCCACAACAAAATGATCCTGAGGTCATGTTAATTGGGCGAATGAGTGCTAAATTCATTATTGACTGTCGTTTTGTTTAAATGGAAAACAAAGTCAATAAAATCTGCAAAAAACGATGCATGGACGCTTTTTTTTAATGTCCTACGATCATAATGATCGTTAATTGTTGGTCGACACAAAATTACAGTTTGGTTTCATCCATCGCTCTTGGACGTCGAAGTCCGGCTGGTAAAAGCAGGACAACTTAATAAGTATTGAACATTCGATACACAACAGTCAGCAACTGGACGAGCTTGGCAAAATTAAATTGGAAATCACATCAACTACCAGATTCAATTTACATAAACGATGAGTTAGCCTTGTAGGGGCGGCAGTAGCTCAGGAGGTCGAGCGCTCGTCTTGGGATCAAGGGATCCCAGTTCGAATCCCGTTTCGTCCCTGTTACATGTCGAAGTGTCCTTGGGTAAGACACTGAACCCCTAATACCCCCGATAAGCAGATTAGCGCCTTACATGGCTGCAAGGCCGCTATTGGGAAATGTGAAGCACATTGTAAAGCGCTTTGGGAAGTCATTGACTTGAAAAGCGCTATAGAAATGCAGATCATTTCATTTCATTTACATGTCGAAGTGTCCTTGGGTAAGACACTGAACCCCTAATAAAATTGATTTGAAAAGCGCTATAGAAATGCAGATCATTTCATTTCATTGTGTGCACTAAAAAAATATCGCTAGGACCTTTTTTTTTTTAACTAGAATTTTTGGTCGAAAATAATTAAATTTACTGAAATATTTCTTTTTTTACCTAGATCTAAGATGAATTAATACAATTTAGAGTGAAATAACTGATGTTTTGAGATTGAGAGGAAAATACTATTGAAATGACTATTTCTCCAAATTTCGAAAAGTCCCTAAAAACTAAGTCTTTGACAATTTCTTGAATGCCTTGACAAAAATATTTACAATCTTTGATGATCTCATGGTTTAAAGTTTAGTATGTACATATACTAACCCTATGTATTTAGTGTCTTTCTTTTGAACATTTTTGTGGAGGGTGAAATTATGAATTTGTCCCATGCGGCCACGGCATTAGTGGATGACTGTGAACGGAAGTAAGGAGCACTTGCCGGGTTTTACTGGGCACCAAAATACTAGCAAAGCTTTGTGGGATTTGTAGTATTAGCCCGCACAGTATATACCACGGGTCAGCTCTAATACACATTTGATGTGATCTCGTGGGCCAATTATAATCACACTGCGGGCCAAATTTGGCCCACGGGTCTGAGTTCGACGCATATGTTCAAGGGGTTTTAGACAATTCACTCTTTCTTTATCTCATTTTCTAGAAAAATCACAAAAGTAGCTCATTGAGCAAAAATTATCTGGATTTTTTTTCCTGCTGTTTTTGGCAAATAAAATATTAGAATTTTAACCATCAAAACTATGTGCAAGATTTTTACTTTATCTTATGTTTTTGTCTGCATTGCAATCTTAAACAGCATTATCAAAAATGTATCTGCAAACACCAGAGCGGTGGTAGGGAAGGCCCAGCAGCGACTCCATTTCCTGAGAGTGCTCAGGAAAAATCATCTAAAACAGCAGCTGCAGTTGTCCTTTTACAAAGCCACAGTGGAGAGCATTTTGACGTACTGCATTATGGTGTGGTATGCTGGGTGCACGGCAGCAGATAGGAAAACGCTCCAGAGGGTCATCAAAACAGCCCAGAAAATCGTCGGTTGCTCTCTGCCCAGTCTGGAGGACATTGCCTGCTCTCGCCACCTCAGCAGAGCAGAAAACATCATCAAGGACCTTTCTCACCCCGGCCAACACCTCTTTGACCTGCTACCTTCCGGCAAGCGCTTTAGGTCACACAAAACAAGAAGAAACAGACTCAGAGACAGTTTCTTCCCTAGAGCTATTACCACCCTAAACACACACAGCACAAAAAACTGAAAACTCTTGCAAACACACTAACTCATACGAACGTAAAATGGTACTCATGTCAATGTTTCTTGCACAATGTTTGCTGCTCACCTTGCACAATGTTGACTATCTTTTTTAGCACTATATTGACTATTTTTGCACCAAATGCAATATTGCACAAACCCTTACGATACCAACTGTATGTAACGTCCTACATGCCGTCATTTCTTTGTGTAAATATTGTGAAAATTATAACTATAACCTTATCCTCCATGTTTTATAACCTTATCTTCTCGGTTCCTTTATCTTCTTGTTTTTTTTTACCTCACTGTGAATGTGTGAGACTGGAGTGTCATGCCCAATTTCGTTGTCACAATATGTTAACCCATTTTGTAACAATGACAGTAAAGGTATATTCTATTCTATTCTATTCTATTCGGGGCGGCAGTAGCTCAGGAGGTAGAGCGCTCATCTTGGGATCAAGGGATCCCAGTTCGAATCCCGGCTCGTTCCGTGTTACATGTCGAAGTGTCCTTGGGTAAGACACTGAACCCCTAATACCCCCAATAAGCAGGTTAGCGCCTCACATGGCTGCAAGGCCGCTATTGGGAAATGTGGAGCACATTGTAAAGCGCTTTAGGAAGTCATTGACTTGAAAAGCGCTATATAAATGCAAATCATTTCATTTCATTTCATATTCTATTTAATTAAACATATTTCCCTCTACTACCCTTGAGCAGACCAAAATAGTTAAAAAAATAGTAATGTGCCGCCACCTACTGATAGGGATGAATGTGACAGTTACAGATTATGGAAGAAAGCAAAGATACTGAACAACTGTGTTGTTATTTCCAAACTTAACAATGTACAATTTCTTGTGCAAACTACATAAGGTCTCATGGCACACTGGTTTAAAAAACTGCTATACAGTATCAGAATAAAAAAACTAACATTCAAGTTTAGTATTTCAACCCGTGGCTCAAATTAGTTAAATACCACCGCACAAATGCTGAAAGTGCAGACATGTGGCTGCATAAAATGACACACATGCGTGCACACTCAGAGACATACACACTCTCCATTAAACCCATGAGAGTGGCTAATTAAATTGGCTAATTTGATCCCAGGTGGATCTCGCCCAGAGAGGTGAGCTCGCTTCGACTCGGGTAATTAAGTCAAAACATTCCTCACGTAACCGGGAAGCAAGTGTCACCAAGCATCGCCTGCACACACCTACACACGCATACGCAAGCTTAGCCATCTCGAACCCAGAGCGATACTTCCGATGGATTTCCTTGAAGTTAAAGCGTTTAATCATTCTCAAAATTCTCACCAGCCTGCACCCAGGTTACCTGTCTATCACCCTCTCATATCACTCTCTCGCTCCTATCTCAATAGAATAGGATAGAATAGAATAGGATATACCTTTATTGTGGGCAGCACGGTGGCGCAGTGGTTAGCACATGTGCGGCACAGTTCATGTCTTGGGTTCAAATCCAGCTCCAGACTTCCTGTGCGGAGTTTGTATGTTCTCCCCGTGCTTGCGTGGGTTTCCTCCGGGCACTCCGGTTTCCTCCCACGTTCCAAAAACATGCATTTTCAGGTGAATTGGCCGGTCCAAATTGTCCCTAGGTGTGACTGAGCGAGTGAGTTGTCTGTCCCCGTGTGCCCTGCGATTGGCTGGCAACCAGTTCAGGGTGTCCCATGCCCACTGCCCGATGATTGCTGGGATGGGCTCCAGCACTCCCGCGACCCTACTGAGGATAAGCGGTGTAGCTAATGAGATGAGATGAGATACCTTTATTGTCATTGTTACAAACTGGGTTGAACAAAGGTGACAACAAAATTGGGCTTGGCACTCCAGGTTCACATTTACCAGTGAGGATAAAAGAAAACAAAGAAGATAAAGGAACAAAGAGGATAAGGCTATAATTTACAAAATATAAAGGAACAAATAAGATTAGGTTATAAATTACACAATATTTACACAAGAAATGTGGGCATGTAGGATGTGACATACAGTTTTGGGATCGTATTAGTGCAATATGCGTTAAATGCAAAAATCGTCAACATTGTGCAAAAAATAGTCAACATTGTGCAAAGTGAGCATATACAATTTTGACATCTGTATGAGGTAGTGTGTTTGCAAGAGTTTCAGTTTGTTGTGCGGTGTGTGTTTAGGGTAGTAATGGCTCTGGGGAAGAGCTTGTCCCTGAGTCTGTTTGTTTTTATTTTGTGTGACCTATAGCGCTTGCCGGAAGGCAGCAGGTCAAAGAGGTGGTGAGAAAAGTCCTTGATGATGTTTTCTGCTCTGCTGAGGTAGTGAGAGCAGGCAATGTCCCCCAGACTGGGTCGAGAGCAACCAACGATTCTCTGGGTTGTGTTGATGACCCTCTGAAGCGTCTTCCTGTCTGCTGCCGTGCACCCAGCAGGCCACACCGTAATGCAGTATGTTAGAATGCTCTCCACTGTGGCTTTGTAAAAGGACATCACCAGCTGCTGATTCAGATGATTTTTCCTGAGCACTCTCAGGAAATGGAGTCGCTGCTGGGCCTTTCCTACCACCGCTCTGGTGTTTGCAGACCCAGAGAGGTCGCCGGAGATGTGCACACCCAGGAGTTTGAAAGAGTGGACTCTCTCTATGCAGTCTCCTTTTAAAATGAGTGGTGCTGGGTTCCTGCCTTTCCTCCTGAAGTCCAGTATGAGTTATTTGTTTTTGTGGTGTTCAGTATGAGGTGGTTTTTCGAACACCACGTTGTCAGTGACTCCACCTCATCCCTGTACGCCGCCTCGTCCCCTTCAGAGATGAGGCCGATCAAGGTGGTATCGTCGGCGTACTTAACAATTGTGTTCGTGAAGTGGGTCGGTGAGCAGTCCGAGGTGTAGAGGGTGAAAAGCAGGGGGCTCAGTACACAACCTTGGGGGGAGCCAATGCTCAGTGTATGGGTGGGAGAGACGTGGTTGCAGAGTTTCACGAACTGTGGGCGGTTTGAAAGGAAGTCCATTATCCAGTGGTAGATGGAGGAAGAGAGTCCTAGGTGTGAGAGTTTCTCTATCAGGATCTCCGGGATGATGGTGTTGAAGGCTGAGCTGAAGTCCAGAGAGAGCATTCTGACGTAGCTCCCCGGTGGTCCAGGTGTCTCAGCGCGGTGTGCAGTGCTGTGTTTATGGCGTCGTCAGTGGAGCGGTTTGCCCTGTAGGCAAACTGGTGGGGGTCCAGTGGGGGTCAAGCTTACATTATTAAGTCACTCCGTTTTAGGTTTATTTTTCCTACTCACAGCTGCAGTACCTTGATTTTCCCTCCTATCACAACCTTCCCTCATCACTTTTTGAACACCCTGTCTCCTTGGCTTTGTGCTTGTTTGTTTCCTTCCTTGTCACATTCTGAGCACCTTGTCCCAGTGTCGTGTTATTTCAGTGTACTGACCGACCCCTTGCCTGACTTTGTACCGCCAAACAAACACTTGGTTTGTCTTCCTCACTGGTCAGAGATACTGGAACAGCGACCCCCTGCATCCTGGAACACCATTATCGCCTCGCTACGTTAATTCCTATGTACCGAACCCTGCCTGTATGAAAGGCCATTGTACCAACCAGTGTTTCTGCACTTTGCTTCTGTCATAGACTTTCTGGACTAGTTTACAGGCCGGGGGCGTCGCTGCTGTCATGCACTTTCCGGACAAATTTTCAACATACTACCTAGTGTTTACTATGTTTGTGTACTGGAATGCTAAATGTAATTCACCCTGGTCATCCTGAAAGGGGGATTACCATTTGTGAGGTTTCTCTTTTCCCTCACGCTGAGGTTTTGAGTTGTTCCTTGCCCACATGTTGGTTTAAGATCAGGTCATTGTGTCATTGTAATCCTGTGCAGTCCTTTGAGACATTTTTGTGATTAAGGGCGTCATAAATAAATGTGACTTGACTTGACTGGACAAATGAAGCTCGTGTGCTGCTATCCGAAAAATCATGATTAAATTGAGGAACTTTTCTTGCGGTGTGTTTGGTTGATCCGGCTTAACCGAGGGGGAAGCGAGCATCCCATGCAGGAGTGCACACAATATTGTTACACAATACATGGATTAACAGCTCTTGCTTGAGGAACTAATTATCCTATGTTGTCCATGTTGAAAATATCATGTCTCAGGGCGAAGTGATGGGGAAATTGCACTCGGGAACTCATACTACAATTAACTGTCTTGAAAGGCACTGCAGGAGCCCTCAGTTTGGGCAGCTTTAGTTCAAATGGGCGGCAAGCAGTGTTCCCTCTATTCTGCGCAATTGCGCACTGCTCGCACATTCTCACTGCACAAGAAAATCTAGCCAGCGCACAAAAATCAGGGCTCAAAATTACTAAATAAGAAGCGACTAAGTCAAAGTTACAGTGCATGAAGGTCAAAATACACGGGTTCCCCTGACGTTGTGTCCTAAATGCAGTATTTTGAAGTCGAGTCGAAGTAGAACGAAGTTGAGTAAAGTCAGTAGGAACGGCTCTTTTGGGTCTAAACGGCTTTTCGGGTTGTTTTTGCTTCTTTAATCCCAACATGACCAAATATTATGTAAAAATATTCACAATGTGACTTAAAGGAAGGGGGGAATAGAACAAAAAATAAAAAAATACCAAAATGAAAAAGTAGTGAAAAGCTGAGAAAAAAGAAACAAAAGGAAGAGAAAAAAAGAAGGAAAAATTTAGAAAAAAAGCCAGAAAAAAAGAAAAGAAAGAAATGTAGGAAAAAAGTAAATAGAGAACAAAAAGAAAAAAGTAACAAAAAAGTAGAAAAAACATGCAAAAAAGAAGAAAAAGTTTGTGTTGCATTCAAATAATTTCCAATGATATCAAGTGAATCGTGTCGCCAACATTGTACTTCCACTAAAAAAATGTGATTAAGTACAGTTCTGTATCTTACAACCGACTCAATAAGCCCCCAAAAATGTTAATATAATGCGACAATGTCGTGTCCAGCATGGTCGCCGTGGCGACCGGCTGGCCCCGCCCCCTGGGCACCAGCTGAAGCAGATCGCCTAATTTGCGCGTTTGCTTCTTAAGGGCGGTTTTGGGTTTTGCGGGTGCTGGCTCATTACATTTTCTGTTCCGTTTTGCTCTGTCCTGTTTTGTTTGATTCGGAGGAAACCTTTGTTTGCACGTTTTGAGTTAAAACCTGTTTTGTGAGTATTCCTCGGTCTTAGTTCCTGTTTGCCTGTAAGCCTGTTTTTGTTTTGTTTGTCCCTGAGAGTTGGACGACTTTTATTTTGCTAAATAAAATCGTTAACGCAAATGAGTTTTCCCTTCCTGCCTCCTGCCTCCGTTCTTGTCCGGTCTTCTCGTGACAAACAAAATATATCAGGAAATAAAAAGAAATGGATATCTTGTGAAAGAATTGTAAGAACAAACGACGTTTGTAGGCCGTACAACCTTTGCAATAGTACATGAGTCAATTCATTCAAGAGAGAAAAATAATTTTGCATTGCCGGAAACTCAGCAAAATGTAACTTGATGTCAAGTTTTGGTCATGTTTGATAATTAATTATCTTGCCACACTTGGGATTATGGTGGCTCACTGTTGTTTCAAGCGTTGCTCACCGACTTTTTTACAGGGAAAATTGGCGGCAAGAAGAGCGTCTTAAACAGACAACGATGTTTGTTTTTTGCGAGATCAAGAGAATTCCTGATGTTGTATTATTTGATCCCTGGCTTCATTGAGAAGTAAGCTCTCATAGTCCACCTGGCAGAGCAGCTGTTCCTCAGGAAATTCTCAAATGACTTCCGGAGAGTTAGAAAGCAGCCGCTCAGCCTGCCGTGCTTTGCCGCTCTGTTTCGTTTGGTAAATATGCAACATTCACCTCCTTCATCCTGCGTGCTTTCTGCCTGATGATCCATGCATGGTGTGTATTTCCACGAGCTTCTTTTTTATTTCACTTCAGTGGATTCTATTAGCGTGCTTGACATATTAAGCTCGGCTTTGAGAGCCATTTCATCGAATGCTAGCATTTAGCGGAGCGTTGCGGCGATTGGTCATTTGAACAGGAAATAGGACAACAGTACTGAATGTAAGTGGTTGATTTAACAGGAGCTTATTATTCGAAAGATTTACCGTAAATTCCGGACTATAGAGCGCACCTGATTATAAGCCGCACCCACCTTTTTTTGAGTGATCTGACACTTTTGTACTTACACAAGACGCACCCATGTATAGGGCGCAGTATAGCTTACGACACAGGCACAATTTTGACCCGGGCCAGGCTGTGAGTTCCACAATTGTGACTTCATAGATAGTTCAAAAATCTAGAACCACAGTTGACATCACAAATAGAATATAATACACGTAATCAACGTATGATGCAGACTTGTAAAGTCGGCGTCCCGTTGAAAGTAATCCAAGGAAACAAAATGTATATTTCCAAAGTTAAGGGTGGGAAAAATATATATCCACTATTGTCCGCTGCGACAACAGACAGATCTACCGGTAACTCATCTTTACCACATTTCCCATCAGCCCGCGTTTGCTCCGCCCCTTATTTTTGATTCGTCCGTAGAACACATAACAGAATAAATCTCTAAAATAAATACATTACAAAACTATACAGTTGCAAATAAGGAAACAGAGCTACCGCACGTAATCTTCACTATGCGAGCGTGATGTTAGCGTGTTTTTGAATAAGGGAGAGCGTGGGACGACGTCTATATGACAAAGTCTCTTTCCCATGCTGGGGAGGACGACTTTGATGACATCATTTATAGGGAGGAAGATGAGGACGGTTTAACGTGCTTACTACAAGCAGGGTATGTTTTTTTAACAGAGCTGTTTACTGTTTTGCGAGCGTGTTACTAGTAGCGTTTTGCTACCCTTCACAGGCACGGTTTGGGATGAAAGTTATAATATTATTATTAAAGCTTTGAAAACTCTCTCGGTATACCGTCTTTCTTTGTAAATATGTGTAACCATGTATAATATGTATTTGCAACTGTATATTTTTGCAATGTATTTATTTTAGAAACATATTCTGATATGTTTTGAACAAACGAATGAGAAAGAAGGGGCGGGGCAAACGCGGGCTAAAGGGAAGTGGAGTAAAGGTGAAACGTGTTTGTGGACGCGGCCGACAATAGTGGATATACATTTTTCCCACCTACCTTTGGAAATATACACTTTTTTCCTTGGATTACTTTCAACGGGCACCCGGACTCTGCAGGTCTGCATTAAATTTTAAGTACCGGTAACATCTTCCGTTCATTTTGCCGGCTGTGTTTTTTGGACTGTATCGGGTATGGGTTAATTTCGTGTTTGTATTGCATTTTTTTCAATGTGGGCGCATGCGGCTAATATACAGGTGCGGCTTGTGTATGTACAAAATCGATTTTCCTCCCGAAATGTGGTTGGTGCGGCTTATAATCAGGTGCGCTCTATAGTGCGTAATTTACGGTAATTGTAAATTGGTGTTTGACATTGATGTTAAGTGAACTCAAAGGGTTGTTTCCTCTTCAGTTTCAACGTACACTCTTGTTGATGTGCGTGGGTGAGTCTATGTAGGTGTGATGCGGATTACTTGAAGGGAATTGTGTTGCTAGACCACACAACAGGATTAATTCAAGGTGGGCTTGAAAGAAAGATAGATGCATTGTGTTTTTTTGCACTCAACCCTAGCTTTATTGGACTGCGCATAGTCATGCGCAATACAGTATGCACCAAACAGTTGTGGTGGATATGCGTTTTTACTGAAGAGCAAAGTAATAGGCCTCTATCTCTTGCACAATGCGTAGTAGCAATTAAGCTACTTAGCAATTGTCTTTTATGAGACCTTCAAAAGAAATACACATCCAGACTTTAAAAATGACCCCTCGGGGCCATTATTTAAAACTTTTATTGCCATACAGAATGGTTAGCTGGCTAAAGCCGGGAGAATTTTATAACCTCACTTTGCAGGAATGTGCTCTTATCTCTTCTGAATGACTTTCAATGGGAGAGGCTATTATGATGTGCATAGTCATGATACTTCATTATAAATGTTGTGTGATTTTGCCAGACTAAATCTGATAATTGGAGCCAGTTTTGATTTTATATAACTGTTGCACCTAGGCTGCTGGACAGAGGAAAGCGACTGGACTACCGTTATAAGCTGCACCCACCACATTTTAAGAGGAAAACGGATTTTGTACATACATAAGCCGCACCTGTATATAAGCCGCATGCGCCCATATTTAAACATGTAACACAAACAAAATATTAACCCAAACCCGACTTCAAGTCCCGCGACTGAAACGAAATGTTCTTCATTAAGGTCCACAGCCCAGAAATCACAGCCGGCGAAATGAACGTAAAATGATACCGGTACTTAAGGTTTGATGCAGACCTGCAGAGTCCGGGTCCCGTTGAAAGTAATTTAAGGGAAAAGGTGTATATTTTCAAAGGTAAGAGTGGGAAAAATATATCAGATGAACATATTTACTGACGCAACTCCTTTTTATTGAACCAATTTTTTACCCCCTCTTCTTTCCTTGTCTGTCCCTCACCTTTAGCGGTCCACACTTAAACTCGGCACCCCGCGTTTGTTCCGCCCCTCCTTTTTTGTTCACCTGTGCAAAACATATCGGAATAATTGTCTATAATAAATACAAATAAATGAATTACAGAAATATACAGTTGCTAATACATATTATACATGGGTTACACATATTTACAAAGAAAGACGGTACACCGAGAGAATTTTCAAAGCTTTATTAATAATAAAATAGCTTTGACAGGGCAGTTAATGGTAGCAACACTCGAGCGCCGCTGGCGACCGTTGGAAAAATGACATAAATTGGCCGTATCACTGAATAAGCCGCAGGGTTGAAAGTTAGGGAAAAAAGTAGCGGCTTATAGTCTGGAATTTACGGTATATTGTTTGGCACCAGGCGTGCGCCAGGCTTAAGCCTGTGGCTTAAAACCCGGGTTCGGATAGTTGAAAGACAAGATTGACATTCATTCTTAAATTCAAGCATGCGGCTTTTAATAAGTTGTGGAATTTACAGTAGTATTTGATTGTGGCTATGTTTTAATTCGTTCAAGTGCTTGTTTGTTCATTTGATATAAATTACTATCTCAGACCGACTTTATTTATTGAAAATCCAAGGTCTCCTAAGCACACGATGAAGGTCAACATGTCCTACTGGCTCCGAAAAGGAATCACTTTACAATCAATGGCGAATTGAAGTGTTTCACTGGCTGGCAGACTTGTGCACTTCGCCTGTCACACTCGCCATGCACTCGACCTTCCGGTGAAGGACGGACTCGGTTATCTCTCAGCGCAGTGACAGGAATCGGCCGTGTGTCTGCGAGAGGAACGCGTCCTTCGGCAGCGTTTGCTTGGAGACAGGACGGCAAAAACCGTCACACCTCGGGGATAAATGTTGTTACTGATGGTGACTGCCAGGGAGAAATGGGGAATATTTACAGCTCGATAGATCACAATCGCTAATGACCATGTGGGCTATTCTAGAGATTGGAGCATCTACTGTACAAGTTCATCTCACGATTGGAGGTCCAAACATACTCGGGTAGTTCCGCCAAGGCCCAAAAACGAGCAATATATTTTTGTCTTAATCATTGAGAAAGCGCATGAGGGTAAAATGAAGCAAAGAATTATCAATGCAAGATTTAAATGTACCGTGAATTCCGGACTATAGAGCGCATCTGATTATAAGCTGCACCCACCACATTTTAAGAGGAAAACCGATTTTGTACTTACACAAGCCGCACCTGTATATAGGCCGCATGCGCCCACATTAAAACATGTAACACATTCCCAAAATTAGCCCAAACCCAGCATTGAGTCCCGCGATTGTAACTATATATAAAGTACACAGTCTACAAACCACAGCCAGCAAAATGAACAGAAAATGATACCGGTACTTAAGGTTTGATGCAGACCTGCATAGTCCGGGTACCCGTTGAAACTAATCCAAGGAAAAAAAGTCTATATTTCCAAAGGTAAGGGTGGGAAAACTATATATCCACTATTGTCCGCCACAACAGCAGGTCTCACTCACCTTTACCTCACTTCCCGTCAGCGTTTGCTCCGCCCATCTGTTTTAATTCGCAAAACATATCAGAATAAGTGTCTCAAATAAATACATTACAAAAATATACAGGTGCAAATACATATTATACATCCGTAAAACATATTTACAAAGAAAGACGGTACGCCGAGAGAGTTTTCAAAGCTTTAATTATGATATTATAACTGTCACCTCACACCGTGCCTGTGAAGGGTAGCAAAACGCTACTAGCAACACGCTCGCAACACAGTAAACAGGTCTGTTAAAAAAAACATACTTCTAGAAACCACGGTAAACCGTCATCATCTTCCTCCTTAGAACTGACGTCATCAAAGTCGTCTTCCCCAGTATGGGAAAGACAACTTTGTCGTATAGACGTCGTCCCACGCTCCCTTAATCAAAAACACCCTAGCAACATGCTCGCAAAGTGAAGTTTACGTGCAGTAGCTCTGTTTCCTTCTTTATCGGACTGCTCGTTTGCTTTTAGCTTGAAAGCTACGTCATGTGCCTTTCGTTTTGCAATTTGCATGATGAGGATATGTCTACGCTAATTTAATTTGTGCACAAGCTAAGAAGTTGCAGTCTTCCTCTGCGCATATATTCCACCGGTCTAAATCTTACCTTTTGTACTCGAACGCCGCTGGCAGCTGTTAGAAAAATGATATAAATTGGTCGCATCACTGAATAAGCCGCAGGGTGGAAGGTTTGGGAAAAAAGTAGCGGCTTATAGTCCGGAATTTACGGTAGTTTTTGTCTTTATAACAATGACAGCAGGTGTCGTTTACAGTAGCTAGTGTCCCAGGAGTGACAAAGTTTGCGTGTGATTGTAGTGCCATCAATATAACACGGAGTAAAAACCACCAAAGAAGGACCAGGACGATGAGGGGACATGTTATGGAGGCTCTCATTTCCTTGACAATGACAATTTTATTTCGAACATTAAAATAAAAACAGGACAAAAACAATGAGTCAACAAGAAAATAATGTCACATAACATTCGAAAACGTTCGAAAAGGGGGTAGTCAGGAGCAGATGCTTATTTTCCCTACCCTTTTTATCTTCCCGATAAAGTACATTTTACAAATTCTACTTTCCTCTTATGTCTAATATAACAAAATCTCGTGGATATACTTATTACATAGGACAGATATCAATAATTATAATAATTACAATAATCACATATTTTATACACTAATCTTCGTAATACCCATCCCTCAACGTCATAATGCCACTAGTTACCAAACATCACTGCGGCACCATTGATAATAACAACAATAAACATCATATATATAATAACAGTTCTGATATAATAATAGCAACAATAACAACAAGTTAACCATAGTTTTAAAGGCAGTATTTCCAATCTCCCTCATATCCCATTCTCTTCATCCCTGTATTTCGCCAGTAATGCTTTTTGGTATTTAAATTTGAACACATGGATAGTTGGACATTGTTGGACTTCTATAGAGGGTGAAAATTGCAACAATACAGTGCATCGCAAACGTGAACACATTATTGTAAATAATGTTTCTGAACTTTGCATCTCTTCAGACTCATCTCATCATTAGCTGCATGGCTTATCCTCAGTAAGGCCGCAGGGGGTGCTGGAGCCCATCCCAGCAATCATTGGGCCGTGGGCAGCGGACGGACAACTCGCTCGCTCATTCACACCTAGGGACAATTAGGACCGGCCAATTCGCCTGAAATGCATGTTTTTGGAATGTGGGAGGAAACCGGAGTGCCCGGAGTAAAGCCACGCAAGCACGGGGAGAACATACAAACTCCGCACAGTAAGTCCGGTAGCTGGATTTGAACCCACACAAGTTCCCAAGACCTTAGAACTGTGCCGCACACGCGCTAACCACTGCCCTGCCGTGCTGCCCTCTATACAAACTAATAAACAATATAGTTGCTATGACATTAAATAAACATTTTCACAACTTACGGCATTGCCATGGTAAAACCTCAACGTGGATGGAAACATATTTGACACGTAAGCATTAAATCCAGCCACAGCATGTGTCTTGTTTAGTAGTGACGTGTTGTTTATGAACATAATGGATTAATGGGTTACTCTGTGAAGCTGACTGCCGTCAAGACACTTTTTTCTCTTTTGGACACACTTGATTGCTTACCGTATTTTCCGCACTATGAGGCGCACCTAAAAGTCTTCATTTTTTTCAAAAGCTGACCATGCGCCTTATAATACAGTGCGCCTTATATATGGATCAATATTAAATCGCAAAGTCTTCCAACTAACTTGCAGCCGCCGACTAGATTTTCCCCGAACGCCAAGTAGTCCGCGGTGTATGCTGGGATTTATTTACCGGCGTTTCATTGGCTAACCAACGTGTCAATCATCATTTGAATCGATCACTATTGGCTGAAGTTATTCGGAGCCTCGGATTTGCTAGATGGCCAAAACAAACCCTGCAATCGGCCGAGTTTAGCAATGGCGTAGCAAGTCCGCGGTGTATGCTGGGATTTATAGACCGGCGTTTCATTGGCTAACCAATGTGTCAATCATCCGTTAAATCGATCGCTATTGGCTGAAGTTATTCGGAGCCTCGGATTGGCTAGATGGCCAAAACAAACCCTGCAATCGGCCGAGTTTAGCAATGGCGTAGCAAGCTTGCTAAAGTACCCCATAAAGAAACATGTTTCATTAGTCTGTATTTGTAAATATTTGACTCTCCTGGATTTACTCCACTCACAGTTGTAAGAAGACCATTGTTGCGTATCATTATTGAACGTGAGAACTTAGGTGAGTTATGCGGCTTTATATTTTCCCGGTATCTTGTTTTAGAACGATCTTGATGTTGCTGTGATGAGTTGAGTGAATTAAACTCAATTCCAAATGTTTATTGTCATATGCACAGTAAAGTTGCGAGCGAAAAAGAAAATAGAAACTAAGGAATGGTTGGCATTTCTTGAATCCCAAGACTTTAACCTTCCTAATGATATTTGAAATGATGCATTTGAGTGACATCGTACGGACACAGCATCCGCACGTGTCTGAGGCACGTATTTGCTTCTTTGCAAGCTTTGGGAATGTTAAGGAGGTAATCAGTTGGACTGAATCATCTGACTGTTTTGTCCACGTTCCCATTGTAGCGCCTTATAATCCGGTGCGCCTTATCTATGGAAGATATAGGACCAAAAACTATTTTTTGGGGGTGCGCCCTATAACCCGGTGCGCCCTATAGTGCGGAAAATACGGTAGTTAAAGAAAAATGATTGCCTAATGGGCAACTCAGTGATTATGACGGGGGCACAGTATCACAATTACAGAGCGGCACCACGCAAATGAAATCAACCCTCTAAGCAATTTTAAGACATGCTAATACATTACGATGACACATGCACTTGTTCTTATTAGGGTTGTTCGAAATTCTTCTACATGCACAATGTGCTGTATTGTACAAACGTGGAACTGGTGGGTGAAGACCCCTCCCCTCGATGAAGATTAATCAGGATCACTGCTCTAATCATGAACCACTTGGTAGGATTAAGTTTACTTGATCAAAGTTACCTCAGATAAATCTGTTCCAATGCCCCCGTAAAACATTTAGTATTTGTTCCAGATCAAAATGTTTTCTTTTTTTTAACCCGATAACAAACCCACACATAACCACACACAATAAAATATCCTAATGTATTCCAAATGCATTCTCATTGGTTGGGCTGATCGTTCCAAATAGCAATATCATCAATACCAAGAAAGTACTTAGATCTGATCCATGCTATGCATTAATACTTATTAGATAATTCCAAATATTGTATCAGCTTCCTTGTATTGCTTTTCTCCTGGTTTTGCTGCTTCCAGATGCGTGCTTTCATATTTAATCCATACAGTGGAACCTCGGTTCTCGACCAAAATCCGTTCCAGAACCCTGTTCGAAAAGCGATTTGTTCGAACACCGAAATCCTTTTTCCCATTATAAATAATGTAAATTGTTTTAAACCGTTCCAACACCCTGAATGTTTACCTTTGTTTACCTTTAAGACACAAATAACATAAACATAAATGTAACCCAGGTAAATCGGATGTTTGCGTGCTAACATAAACGTGTAAAAATAAAAAAAAAGGATAAAAAAAAAATTATGAATAGGATTTTTTACCTTTGTGATGGTCAGCAGAAGGCGCAGGTGGACGGTGGAGAGGGATGGAGGAGGAAGGAAAATTGTTGTTTGGAAGGAGAGTCCCCTTCCAAAAAAACTTCGGGAAGCTCTTCTGTCTGAGGGGTGCTCACACGTTCAAATCTCTTTGCTATGGATGACTCGGCTACTCGGTTCTTTTCTCTTAAAATATGAAATGAAATGAAAATGAAATGATCTGCATTTCTATAGCGCTTTTCAAGTGAATGACTTCCCAAAGCGCTTTACAGTGTGCTTCACATTTCCCAAAAGCGGCCGTGATCTGTGCAGCCATGTAAGGCGCAAACCTGCTCATTGGGGGTTCAGTGTCTTACCCAAGGACACTTTGACATGTAACACGGACGAGCTTGGATTCGAACTGGGATCCCTTGATCCCAAGACGAGCGCTCTACCTCCTGAGCTACTGCATCCCCAATTTGCATCACAGTTCATGTATTTTATTTTATTATTCAAATCAATAATGTTTTTTTTTTTTTTTTTTTTTTTTAAGGAATGACGTATTATTTCACTACTAGAAGACGAAAAATAATACAAATGTGCCTTAGAGGCAAACAAGGTGAGTGACAGAGTGTTCTGGTTTGCCCGCGTCCCTGTGTCCTAGACGCATTCTTTTTTATGGGAACGCATAGTCTCAAATCAACGTGCGTCCCCGGGGCGCAACTTTTTTGGCACAAAATTGTCATTATCATTTTTTAACAAAGATTTACCGCACTCCAAACTTTTCGTGAGGCAGATCCGCCATTGTTGTTTTGGTCTCGCGGTTCGAGTTTTCGTCCGCACGCCGATCTCCAGTTCGAGTTGTTTAGTGAAAGTCTCTTTTTAGAGAACCGGCTTTTTCGGCTCAACTCATTCAAGAGAGCCGGCTCTCAAACGGCTCACTTGCTTTGATGCATTATATTACAAATGATGATGTTGTATAAAGAAGTTAAGAAAAAAAGGAAGTATAAAAGGAGAAAATGAAAAAAGACAGGTTTGTGGTGATCCCTTGAATCAGCATATTACCAACAATAATCTAATGCAGAACATGAATCAATATTTTGAATGAGAAAATGTATTATTTTACTTCATTCTATTTGCATGTATTTTTTCCTTCGACAGTGAACGTCCAAGCGACTTTATTTTTCAACTTTTTTTTATAATAAATCTCATTCATGTCGAGCAACTCAGTGTCTCACAACAAAATGTTCATGAACCATATATATGATATAAGGAAACACATGTACAATATAACATGTTAAACCACATCAATAAACATGTTTGAAAAAAAAATTGTATTTTGTAGGGGAAAATATGACAGTTTGTAAGGGCACGGAGCACACAAAATTTTGGGGAACCATAGTTCTGTGTTGGGACCCATAGATTTTTGAGCATGCGGGTCCCCGGTACCCATCACTTTTCACAGCTAAAATGAACACTGGTGACATGAAATGAGAAGGATGGATCTATGGTGTTCACTGTGTATTCGAAGAAATACGCTGCAAAAAAACAAAAATGGCCATCAATGGATACGCAGAATTGATTTCCTTTTTTGTGCTTGTGCGATCGGGTGGTCACCAGAGGTGGCCTGTCCGAGCGTGTCCTGTGAGAGGACGTAGGGAATTCCACCAGCGTCCAAGCGTTGCCGTGTAGAACAGCAAGATAATGTCAGCGCTGTCGGGATTAATCTGCTTCAGCTCAGGGCAGAGATTAAGGCCAGCTGTGAAAGTGGGACAAACCCCCATCAGGTTTCTCTGTTTTTTTTTTGTTTTTTTTTCATTGGGCTGGGCAAAACAGAACCTCATTGGATTGAACAGCTCCGCCACGCGTCTTCATCAAGTCTTGCTTTATTACTGGATTTCAAAAGCATTTTTTTTCAATAATGGGAGCCAGGGCCGAATTCAGACCCAGAACAGAGCTAGGAAAACTATACCTTGCGGGCCACAGGCTATTTCATTTGGTCCACCAAAGAAATACATATATATATATATATATATATATATATATATATATATATATATATATATATATTTGTTTGTTTTGTTGGTTGAATAACATGAACTAATATTGATCCATATATAAGGCGCACTGTATTATAAGGCGCATGGTCAGCTTTTGAAAAAAATAAAGGCTTTTAGGTGCGCCTTATAGTGCGGAAAATACGGTATCTTCTCCTAATATATGTTCTATGTATATTTTTCATCATTAAGGATCCGCACAGTATGCAGGCTACCCTAATGACTTCAGAAGGATGATTTTGCCGTCTCAGACAAGCCGCTCGCTGTCGGAAAGGGCAAATATCATTTTTCTAGGGTAGTCAGGGTAGCACGCATGCTGCGCACCTCGGCACTGGGTTTTTCGTTGTCAGAGAAGGCCAAAATCACCTGTCCTTTCCCACAAATATAATGTGAAAATTTGGATTGTTTTCGGGTTCGGTCGCTTCAATCAAGTTAATCCGTCCGGTTCGCGCAGGTTCAGGCTTTTATACCATTGAGCCTGGTTGTGTCACGAAACGGAACGAGACTGTCTTGAAACGGGTCAAGAAGCAGGAAGTTCGAACTTATTTGCGTAGACGATCCGGTCCAATACACAAACGGACCAAAAACAAAACAAAATAGGCTCAAACGCAGGCAAAACTACAGACTAGGCATTTAACGGGATTAAACAGTACTTGCAGGAATCTCTCAGAATGTTACACCGAAGTGCAAGAAAGTCCAACAAGCACAACAAGAATAAACAAGTATCAAACAAGCATGAAAAGGTTTTTAACAAGGGTAAATGTAGGTCAGCCGGTGTCAAGGGGCGGGGCCAGCTGGGCGCCATGACAACCGTGCAGGACATGACAGGTTGGGTCGGGCTGGATTTTTTTAAAGTCCAGTCTTACCTCAAAGATCCTTCCCTTCTTCCTTAAAGTATCAGCATAATATAGCAAAAACGGGCCATAGCTCTGACTTCTATACTGCAAAAGAAGTAATTGTGGCAAGGAACTTTTAATGAGATGAATATTCATCAGCACGAGGCCATGTTTAGCTTGGATTATTCTGGAAAAATCCCACATATGAATATTTTGCAGGCAGAGCTAAAACTTGACAAATTCAAAATTAAATCTCCTGTAATGGTTTATGTATTATGTTATTATTATCATATTTCTATCTTTCGAATCAATGTTTTTAATCCGTTACAGTGCTTCAGCTCTGTGACCCGCTAATAGCAAACACATTTACTATGCACCACTCCAAAGCTCACCAGTCATGCTCCATTCAACACTCATAACATAATTAATACACAATATAATTGCTGAGATGTGTCTTCGGATAATTGCGGTTGAGACTTGTGTTTGCCCGCCTTTGATGAGCCGAGGCATACATTTTGCATGAGCAAGACCTTTTTGTGTCGGTTGAATCGCAACAGCTGAATAGACAGCTAGCATGTGAATGTGAGCTCCGAGTAGAACATCATTTCATTGTTCTGACTGTCACTAAATGTCAGCAGCATAGGAAGCACAGTCCCAAACAAAATACTCCTCCACATTGGTTCTTTCTTAGTGGCTGATTTCCGGTGACGTAGAAGACTCTCACTGATGGAGAATGACATTGTTTGCCCCCCATGTCTTTTTTTCATGAATATTCTCGAAGGAGGATCAGAACAGTAATGTGATATTTGTCCTAAATGAGAAATAATAGAATAAAAAACATGATACATTTATAGTTCAGTTGCCCCTCAAAATGATGAAAAAAGAAAACCATGGATTTTTGACTTGAAAGGAGTACAGAAGAGGACCTAACCATCATAAAATTAAAACCTTTTTAAATGTCCTCCTCCAAAGCCCTTTATTTTTATTACCGTATTTTCTGCACTGTAAGGCACACCTAAAAGCCTTTATTTTTTTCAAAAGCTGACCATGCGCCTTATAATACAGTACGCCTTATATATGGATCAATATTAAGTCGCAAAGTCTCGCATCTAAGGCAAGTAGCCGCCGTCTAGATTTTCCCTCGAAGGCGAAGTCGTCCGCGGTGTATGCTGGGATTTATATACCGGCGTTTCATTTCCTAACCAATGTGTCAATCATCATTTGAATCAGTCACTATTGGCTAAAGATATTCAGAGGTAAAGGGGGCAGATCCTTTTTATCATTTACAGGCTCGCATAGGCTAAAGGGGCGAAATAAAGCCTGCAATTGGCCGAAAAAGATGAATGTGAATCATACGTTGGGTTGGGTTGCACCACGGCATAGAGAAAACATTTTTTACTATTTTTACTATTCTGTATTTGTAAATATTTGACTCTCCTGGATTTACTACACTCACGGTTGTAAGAAGACCATGGTTACGTATCATTAATGAATGTGAAGACTGCAAGAGAACTTAGGTGAGCGATGCGGATTTATATTTTCCCGGTATCTTGTTTTAGAACGATCTTGATGTTCCTGTGATAAGTGTATT
The DNA here is from genome assembly GCF_059441175.1 of Urocampus carinirostris. Classification (NCBI taxonomy): domain Eukaryota; kingdom Metazoa; phylum Chordata; class Actinopteri; order Syngnathiformes; family Syngnathidae; genus Urocampus; species Urocampus carinirostris. The sequence continues at coordinate 44,949,940 of NC_142354.1, forward strand.
TTTAAACTAAATTAAATTCAAAGCGTTTATTGTCATATGCACGGTAAAGAACCCCGTTTGCCTGCACAATAAAATTCTTACTTTGCTGTCCACACAGTTGCCAGCAAAAAATCAAATGGAAACTAAGAAATGTTTGTTTGGTGACATCGTACGGACACCGCATCCGCACGTGTCTACGACACGTATTTGCTTCTTTGCAAGCTTTGGGAATGTTAAGGGGGTAAGAAGTTGGACTGAACTATCTGGCTGTTTTGTTGACGTTCCCATCGTAGCGCCTTATAATCCGGTGCGCCTTATGTATGGAAAATATAGGACCAAAAAAATTTTTTTGGGGTGCGCCCTATAACCCGGTGCACCTTATAGTGCGGAAATTACGGTACATCTCCTAGGTTACATAAAGTACATAAGCCCTAATGGCTATGGGAATCAAAGATCAGAGCCCCCAGCATACCTAACTAGCTCCATTTGAAAGTGGGTCAGTACATGTGTTTTCTGCCTTCTCAGTTGGCCCTGGGGAAGCCTGTTTGTCCTGGTTTTATTGGACCAATATCTCTTACCAGGGGGCAACAAGGTGGTGAGAGGAGCCTTTCGAATGTTGTTGGCTCTTTCGTGGTATCCCAAGATGGCAATGTTCTCCAGAATGGGCAGAGAATAACCAATGATAGGCTGGGTTGTTTTGATAACTCTCTGAATGTTTTTGTCTGTCCCCCGCCCTGCCCCCAGCATACCTAGCTAGCTGCATGTATAATTCAAGTCAAGTCAAGTCATTTTTATTTGTGACGCCCTTAATCACAAAGAGTCTCAAAGGGCTGCAAAGGTTTATGGAAAGACTAATATTTAAGAGTCAGCTCTGTGACCCGCTTATAACACCATCCCCTGATCTGGAACCAACATGAGGGCAAGGAAAAACTCAAAAACCTCAACATGAGGAAAATGAAGAAACCTTGAAAAGGGACCGCACATGAGGTATCCCCCTTTCAGGATTACCAGACAGCAAAGGATGTTGCAATCACAAATAAGACAGAGATATTATCCAAGAAAAGTATAGGTTATTCATATGCTATTGAGTAGAAGCGTGTTTTAAGCTTAGATTTAAACATTTCCGCTGAGGTTGCAGATCGGATCTCAGGGGGAAGAGCATTCCACAGCACCGGTGCCCGGATGGAGAACGCTCTCGAACCAGCAGCACACTTCTTTGCTCTTGGGATCACTAGAAGACCGGCACTCTCAGAACGTAGGCTTCGGACCGGGACATAGGGGGTAATCAGATCTGAAAGATATGAGGGAGCAAGACCAAATATGATTCTGTATAATACTAAGAGAACCTTGAAATCACATATTAGGCTAACAGGGAGCCAATGCAGGTCAGCCAAAATCGGCGTGATGTGATCGGACTTTTTTGTCCTAGTTAAAAGCCTGGCTGCAGCATTTTCTACCAGCTGAAGACACTTGATTCTGGACTTCGGGAGACCGGAGAGTAATGCATTACAGTAGTCGAGACGGGAGGTAACAAACGCGTGAATTATAATCTCCGCATCCGACTGAGACAGTATAGGACGAATTTTAGCAATGTTGCGAAGATGGAAGAAAGCGGGGTCAAATATGACACCTACATTTTTAACTGAGTCACTCTGTGTGATGTGACATTTGTCAATGTTCACATTAGTTTTTGAGAATAAGTCACGGCATTTAGATGGACCAATAACTAACATTTCGGTCTTTTCAGATTTAAGACGCAAGAAATTGAGTGACATCCACTCTTTTATCTCAGTGAGGCAGGCCTCCAAATTTCCACAATTTAGTGTGGCAGATTCCTCCAACCGAAGATATAGTTGAGTGTTATCTGCGTAGCAGTGGAAACTGATATTATACTCGCAAAAAATATCACCTAATGCATGTAAATGGTGAAAAGAAGGGGGGCCAAGTACTGAACCCTGCGGAACACCACAGGTAACACTAGAATAAGTAGCTTGGTATTTTTCATTTCCTACTGCCCAGCGCCCGTAGCATCTTTGAGATGCATGTGAGAAGTGCAACTGATAAAATATGTAAGCGTGTATCCTGACTTTTGATCGAAATCATTTATGGCACAGAATGATACAAATTTCATATTTCAGCACAGCACGACTCAATGTTGTGTCCTGGCAACCAGAACGAGTAGAAATATGAGGCCAGATGAATGTTGGCATTATGTTTTATTTGTGAGTTTACTTGATGCATTCCCTGCACAGTTCATAAAAATATCTTGAGTGTTAATGGCACTTGCAACTGGAAATTGAATTTTAATAAAAACGAAATCTTCCACATGTAATTCTCTGCCAGTATGCGCAACCACCTTCGTCTTTTCTCGTTTAACAAGCTCCCGATTCATCGGCGAGCACCTTCGTCTGCCAGCGCTAGAACGTCATGTAAAAACCTATTACAATAAATTCAGTGGTCCGTCTTCTGGTCTCAACCAGCTGTAAAAAAGGCTTATGTAATATTACTTTGGGTTTTCTATCAAGTGAGACAAGCACTCCTTACCAGTGTTCCCTCTAAGCTGCGCCATGCACAATCGCGCACTGCCTGCACATTCTCAGCGCACAAGAAAATCTAGCCAGCACACAAAAATCAGGGCTCAAAATTACTCATGAAGAAGCGACTTCAGTCAAAGTTACAGTGCATGAAGGAAAAAATACACGGGTTCCCCTGACGTTGTGTCCTATATGCGGTATTTTGAAGTCGAGTCGAAGTGGAACGAAGTTGAGTAAAGTTAGTAGAGAACTGGCTTCTTCGGCTCGCCTCACTAAAAGGAACCGGCTCTTTCGTGTCCTAAACAGCTTTTCAGGTTGTTTTTGCTTCTTTAATCCCAACATCACCAAATATTATGTAAAATTATGCACAAAATGACTTAAAAGAAGGGGGAATAGAACAAACAAGAAAAAAATACAAAAATGAAAAAGTAGTGAAAAGCTGAGAAAAAAGAAACAAAAGGAAGAGAAAAAAAGAAAAAAAAATAGAAAAAAAGCCAGAAAAAAAGAAAGAAAAGTAGTAAAAAAGTAAATAGAGAACAAAAAGAAAAAAGTAACAAAAAAGTAGAAAAAAACACGGAAAAAAGAAGAAAAAGTGTGTTTTGCATTCAAATAATTTCCAATTATATCAAGTTAATCTTGTTGCCAACATTGTACTTCCACTCAAAAATGTGATTAAGTACAGTTTTGTATCTTACAACCGACTCAATAAGCCCCCCAAAATGTTAATATTATGTGACAAAATATATCAGGAAATAAAAAGAAATGGATATCTTGTGAAAGAATTGTAAGAACAAACGACGTTTGTAGGCCGTACAACCTTTGCAATAGTACATGAGTCAATTCATTCAAAAGAGAAAAATGATTTTGCATTGCCGGAAACTCAGCAAAATGTCAAGTTTTGGACATGTTTGATAATGAATTATCTTGCCACACTTGGGATTATGGTTGCTCACTGTTGTTTCAAGCGTTGCTCACTGACTTTGTGTGAACGCTCAGACCCGTGAGGAAAATGACAGGGAACATTGCTCCTTACTCAGTTACCCAGCATGGTTTTGCCACCCCGGCAGCTCAACTAGACCTTCGTCTTCACAAGGTCGGTCTCTCCTGTTTTGGACTGCAGCGGCTACGTTGTGGCCCCAATCCGGTGCAAGCTGTCGCCACAGGGAAAACTGAGGGGGTTCAACAGGATCATTACACCGACTCGGAACTATGACTCTGTTGATATGCGCTCGATGGGAAAAGGGAGAGAGAGGAAATCAAATTGTACAGTGGAAAGTTTTTAAATATCAAAAAGCGGGGCATCTAACAAAATCATACTGTAAATAATGTTTTTTAAATGTTTTAATAAGGTTGGAGCTTTGCAATACGGTTCAATAGTGTTTCAGCAGTGTTCTGGTTTGCCGGCGTCCCTGCGTCCTAGACGCATCATTTTTGCTGGGGACGCATAGTCTCAAATCAACGTGCGTAAAAACAAGTAGTATAATCAGAAAAATTATACTTGAAAGCAAATGAAAGAAAAAGACAATATCAAACTATATCCAAGGATTACACATAAATAGACTACAAACAAAAGTTGTCTTTTTTGAAATTAACCCCCCCCCCAAAAAAATGATAATAATAATAAAAAAAGATCTGCCAATGGGACGCTTCCATTTTTTTGTGTGTGTTTTTGCATGACAACGAATGATAGTAAAATGTTTGGAGGTTATTTACAGTGTTCTGGTTTGCCAGCGTCCCTGCGTCCTAGACGCATCATTTTTGCTGGGGGCGCATAGTCTCAAATCAACGTGCGTCCCCGGGACGCAACGTTTTTGACACCAAATTGTCATTATTACCCGATTCCTTTTTTTTGTTTTTAACAAAGATTTACCGCACTCCAAACTTTTCATCAGGCAGATCTGCCATTGTTGTTTTGGTCTCGCGCCGATCTCGGCAAACGAGATCTCGTTGCTTCGAGATAATGTCATTGTTTTGGTGGTTGTCGAGTGAAAGAGAAGTATGCCTCCGAAAAAACAGTTGGTACTAGGTGCAAATCAACAAAAAATGGGTAATTTCTTCAGTGTCGGTAATACGTCGAAACATAACACAGAAAGTGGTAACAACGGCAATAATTCCGGCACGAAAAAACGGCGGAGACATTTTTCAGAAGACAGCAAAGGCAAGGAAAACACATGTTTTGAAGTGAACAATTCGACGAAAGAAAATAAACAAAAGAGTACTAGCAAAAAAAGGACTTTTCTGCCAAAATGGACTGGTGACGCTATGAGGAGGATGATAATGGATTGGACCTTGAGAAGGCATTTCAACTGTGGCGGGACAGCAAACCACAAAGAATATATGAACTGAAAAATCTGAAGTGATAACTGCTTTGTATTACCAATTAAGTGTGATGATTAAAACTGAATGAAATTATAGATTCATATAATCATTTCAGCAATAATATTTTGTATAATGTAAAATATTGTTGTGAACTGAAAAATCTTGAAGTGATAATTGATTTGTATTACCAATAAACTGTGATGATTAAAACGGAATGATTAATGATTATTTTGATAACACATTTATGGGAGGATTCGTTTTTATGTCATTTAAATTGTTTTCCACTTCTTTTTTTAAAGTTTTGATATATTTCTACTTTTTTTTTATACTAAAATAATATTTTCTTTACCCTATACAGTGCAACATACTTTTAGGTCTCACTAGGGGACATCGGTTGGGAAACATTTAAATCAAATATACAATAAACATTGAGTGATACATTTACAACATACTCTAACAAATATACTTAGACTTTACGGAAACAAATTGAAATAATGCGGGATTCATTCAAATGTATTCAGGGCCCAAGATTTCTCGAAGCATGTACCGTATTTTCCGCACTATAGGGCGCACCGGGTTATAGGGCGCACCCCCCAAAAATAGTTTTTGGTCCTATAACTTCCATAGATAAGGCGCACCGGATTATAAGGCGCTACAATGGGAACGTGGACAAAACAGTCAGATGATTCAGTCAAACTTAATATTCCGAAAGCTTGCAAAGACGCAAATACGTGTCGAGAACACGTGCGGATGCGGTGTCCGTACGATGTCACTCAAATGCATTGTTCCATCATTCGGAAGGTTAAAGTCTTGGGATTCAAGAAATGCCAACCATTCCTTAGTTTCTATTTTCTTTTTCACTCGCAACTTTACTGTGCATATGACAATAAACACTTGGAATTGAGTTTAATTTAAAAAAAGACCCATCACAGAAACATTTAGATCACTCTGAAACAAGATACTGGGAAAATATATAGCCGGAGTAGCTCACCGAAGTCGTTGCGTTCAATAATTATGTGCAACCATGGTCCTCTTATATCCGTGAGTGTAGTAAATCCAGGAGAGTAAAATATATACAAATACAGAATAGTAAAACATGTTTCCTCTATGCCGTAGACAACCAATCTTGCTATTCACATTCATCTTTTTCGGCCAATTGCAGGCTTTGTTTTGCCCCTTTAGCCTATGCGAGCCTGTAAATGATAAAAAGGATCCTCCCCTTGACCTCCGAATAACTTTAGCCAATAGTGGTCCATTCAAATGATGATTGACACATTGGTTAGCCAATGAAACGCCGGTAAATAAATCCCAGCATACACCGCGGACTACTTGGCGTTCGGGGGAAAATCGAGTCGGCGGCCGCAAGTTAGTTGGAAGACTTTGCGACTTAATGTTGATCCATAAATAAGGCGCACTGTATTATAAGGCGCACGGTCAGCTTTTGAAAAAAATGAAGACTTTTAGGTGCGCCTTATAGTGCGGAAAATACGGTACTTCGACTCTTCTGCCCCATTTTCTCTTTGGGTCATTTTTCAATTTTGTAAAGTATATTTGTTGCAGGATCCATTAAATAAATGAAAAAGGAAAACACCACCTCTTTTTTTTTTTCAACGCTATGCACGGTACTATAATATTTTTTTTCATCGTCTAGAAAATCCAGTTTTTTATGTCGTGGACATCCGCCGTTCTGTAATTGCAGACATTTCGTCTCACTCATCTCAATTGCTGCGCGTTTTGACAGTTTAATATGAATTTTAACTTCAAGATAAGCGAGTGACCTCCTTTAACGCGAAGGGAAAAGGAACGAAGTAGCGCAAAAGCGTGACGTTCTCCATGGCTGGCAAAACGTTGCCTAATTGAAGCCTCCAGATGGTTCTGTTGAAGCTTCCAAGCGAAACAGCGAGAAGTTGAAGTCTGCGCTTCCGATGGACTCGGTTTGTAAACAAATATGCGCCAACGAGCGCCTTTTTGTCTGTTTGCTCGCGTTGTCAGCAGCATGCTAACAGTATGTTTTGCCTTGCTTCTACAATTTGCTTTTTGAAAAAAGTGCATCGTGAGAAAGAGCTCAATTTCATTCAAGAATCCCACAGTTGTTTTTACCTGATTCTGAAGTTGCCTACGGAATGAAGAGCAGGGTTGGGTAGGGTTACCTTAACTCACAGGTGTCAAACAGGCGGCCCGCGGGCCAGATCAGGCCCGCTGAGGGATTGAATCCGGCCCGCGAGACAAAACTCAGAGAAGTGCAAGAGAAAAACAAGCTGCAGGTTGAAATATGTCAACCTGATGTTGCCAAAGCCAGGTGCCTCTCACAAAGACACTGTACTTATATTTATTTCTCTCTCTCTCTCCCTCTCTCTCTTTCTTTTTTTCTTTCTCTCTTTTCCACCCCTTTCTCTCACTCTGTCTCTCTTCTGTCTCTCTTTTTCTCTTCCTTTCTTGCCCATTGTCTCTTTCTCTCTCTGTGTCTTTTAACCTCTTTTGCTCTAACTTCCTTTTTTCCTTTTCTCTCTTTTCTCTTTCTCTCTTCCTACCCTTCGAGCTTTCTTTTCTCTTTTCTCTCCTTCTGTCTTTCTATTTCTCTTTGGATTTCTTTCTTCCTCTCCCTTTCTTTTCCCCTCTCTCACGACTTTTTATCTTTTGTTTCTCACGCTCTTTCCCTCTCTCCCTTTTTTTCTTTCTTTGTTCCACCCTCTCTCCTTTTCCCTCCCTCTTTCTCTTATTTCTTCATTTCTCTTTTTTCTTTCTTTTTCATCTACAAGTCCGGCCCCCTACAGAATGTTTGTTCTATCGTGTGGCCCCCGAGTTAAAATGAGTTTGACACCCCTGCCTTAACTTGATTACCTTTAATTACTTTTGGATGACTCCAATACCAAATATGCTAAGAAAAGACAAAAGAAACTAACTATGAATAAAACTACAAAATTTTGTGCAGGCTCCGGGAGTAACGTAACACATGGAACGGCAAAAATGATGTTGGCAAGCTGTTGGGATTTATTTTCATTTTGTTTCTGTCGCATTTTATGTTCCTTTTGCCGCAGATCAAAGAGATCAAAGCCAGGTAAACCCAAATATTATCAATATCAAGCAAGTAAATGGATCACTACTATTATCCTGGGATGTTTCACTCCTCCACCAATGTCTTCAAAGAACCGCTTCTCCGTGGCGATGGTGCAGCTCTTCTTTCCCTCATCCAGCACCCTTTTAGCACTTTCCCCCACCTGGCCTGCTGCTGCATCCTGCACATCATGGTGTGGACCTTTTTTTTCCTACAACAGAAAAGAACACTTTCAGGTGTAATTTGTGTGGTCAAATTGCCTGCTTCTATGGCAACAGCAAACATTTACAAAAACATTAGGAAAAAAAATGCTCAGAGATTAACGAGCTGCACCCAAAAATATGATGATGTTCCAGAAAAAAACTGTAAATCTGTTGCTTCGGATCTGTTGTTCTAGTTGTGACCTGTGCAGTCCAATGAGACTTTTTTTGATTAAGGGCATCACAAATAAATGAGACTTGAATTGACTTGGCTACGACAACAGAGCCAATGATAGAAAATTGACACTTTTTTGAATATTCAAGTCAAGTCAAGTCAAATTGATTTATGACACCCTTAATCACAAAAATGTCTCAAAGGACTGCACACGATTACAATAACACAATGACCTGATCTTAAACCAAAATCAGAGAGATAAGAAGGTGCAAGCCCATGCAAACATTTATATGTTAATAAGAGAACCTTAAAGTCACATCTTAAGTGGACTGGGAGCCAGTGCAAGTTGGCCAATACAGGAGTAATATGCTCAAACTTTTTGGTCTTAGTCAAAAGTCTAGCTGCCGCATTCTGAACCAGCTGCAAACTTTTGATGCTAGACATCGGGAGACCAGAAAGCAATACATTACAATAATCAAGCCGAGAAGTAATAAACGCATGAATTGGGACAGCATCGAACGAATATTGACTTTATCTTCAAAATATCGTGCAATGGAAGGTATTTTAGTCAGGCAATGTAATACAATAAGTGTGTGTTTGTTACATAGCGTCTTTTTTTGTTTAGCTTTTGTTCTGAAACAGTTATAAGATAAATATGTACATTTATTTTTATCCTGATGAGGTTTTTAATGTAGTTATTAAATTTAAAAAAATGAAACATTATTAGAGTTTAAATATTTGTGCTCGGTGGCTTGGAGGTATGGCGCCCGCCCCGAGACTGGGAGGTTGTGGTTCAAGCCTCGGCCGAGTCATGACTTAAACATTGGTACCCGTTGCTTCCCTGCTTGGCGTTCAGCATTAGGGGTTGGAATTGGGGGGTTTGCTCACCTAATGACTCCCAACACCTCAGTTGGGTTGAGCGAGGGGGCTGGGAATCCCCTCCTCTGAATCAATCTCCCAAAAAGAGTCAAAAATGACTCTAGACCACCTCCCACTAGGGGGATATGGCTGTGGTATATAAATATATAAAATATTTGTGCTGTATTTTTTGTAACTATGAACTAACTCAAATAGTTAATAATCGTGACATTTCCAACCAAAATGTTTCGGTATCGACTGATACAACCATCACAGCACGGCGGAGCAGTGGTTAGCGCATGTGCGGCACAGTTCATGTCATGGAAACCTGTCGTGGGTTCAAATCCAGCTCCAGACTTCCTGTGCGGAGTTTGTATGTTCTGCTTGCGTGGGTTTCCTCCGGGCACTCCGGTTTCCTCCCACATTCCAAAAACATGCATTTCAGGTGAATTGGCCGGTCCAAATTGTCCCTAGGTGTGACTGAGCGAATGAGTTGTCTGTCCCCGTGTGCCATGCGATTGGCTGGCAACCAGTTCAGGATGTCCCCTGCCCACTGCCCGATGATTGCTGGGATGGGCTCCAGCACCCCCGCGACCCTACTGAGGATAAGCGGTGCAGCTAATGAGATGAGATGAGATGATACAACCATGCATTTGGATTAATACCCCAAGTCCCAGTATTGTCCACTCCTAATGTTGAGCTAGTGCTCACTAATTTAATGATCTGCATTTCTCTAGCGCTTTTCAAGTCAAAATTTCCCAAAGCGCTTTACAGTGTGCTTCACATTTCCCAAAAGCGGCCGTGCAGCCATGTAAGGCGCTAACCCGCCTATTGGGGGCATTAGAGGTTCAGTGTCTTACCCAAGGACACTTCGACAAGTAACACGGAGGAGCCGGGATTCGAACTGCAATCTCTTGATCCCATGACGAGCGCTCTACCTCCTGAGCCACTGCCGCCCCCGTGTGTGATTTTTGTGATAAATTCTTGCTTGGTATATCTAAAATTGGATTGTTATTTATTTTTTCTATTCCTAAAAAAGCGTTTTTTTCTACCTCTATGGTTAACAACACAAAGTGAAAAAGCCGTAAATCATTGAGCTTTTCCCACACGAGTGGTATCGTTTTCCAACAGTTCCTCGGCTCTTCTAGCCCGGCCTGATTTATACTTACAATCTATTCAAATCATCGTTTTCGAATGCGGACGTTGCAACAGCATCAGCATTAAGCGGAATCGTCAATTCTGCGGTAATGGCAAATGATGCTGCATTATCAGCGGGTGATTTGTGTGGCTAATTAGATGCCAGGAGGCTGAAGATGTGAGATATGGCACGGACCCCGCTGCCTTGTCTGGCAGGTAAAATGGGGGTCCATGAGGAGGGGGGTGGGTGTCTCTAATGGCCCCGGACGGCAGCAATAGCCGAAAGCTGGCGAGGCGATGAGTGGCTATTACTCGTAAGAAAAACGCTAGTGTTGCAAGAGAAGCATTATTTTTTTAGTGTGAGGAATAAACGGGAGATGTATTGATTGTCTCGCTTTAACAAAGACAAAAACATGTGTGAGGGTTTAAAGCGGTAGTCGGCAACCTTTTCTGTACCACTGAGCAATGTTCCCTGTCATTTTCCTTAGGGGTCTGAGCGTTCACACAAAATCGGTGAGCAACGCTTGAAACAACAGTGAGCCACGGCAATCCCAAGTGTGGCTACTAAGTCATTATCAAACATGTCCAAAACTTGACATCACCTTACAGTTTCCGGCGATGCAAAAAATGTTTTCACTTTTGAATGAATTGACTAATTGTCAGGGATAGACATTATTAAAACTATTTAGTGGCTATATTTGCACAGATAAAATACATGTATATAGTTTAATTCTACATGATGGTGGAAGCAAAGAACTCACGTCCTTCCTGGCTGAGGTCCCAAAACCGAGAGAGGGAGTGGTTTGTTTCGTCAGAGGAATCAGTACAGACAAGAACACGATTTCAAAATAAAAGAATACAAGATTGATAAAAGTACAAGAGATATAATTACACTCATTGTTGAAACGTTACTTTATGTGCGTGTTTGTATGAGAAAAATTGTTTTTATATTTAGTAATATAAAAACAAGCAAATTACCTTGTACTTTCTTTTCTTTTTTTCTGGCTTTTTTTTAAAATGTTCCTTCTTTTTTTTCTCTTACTTTTGTTTCTTTTTTTCTCAGCTTTTCGCTACTTTTTCATTTTGGTAGTTTGTTCTTTTTTGTTCTATTCCAACCCTTCCTTTGAGTCATTTTGTGCATAATTTTACATAATATTTGGTCATATTGGGATTAAAGAAGCAAAAACAACCTGAAGAGCCGTTTAGGACCCGAAAGAGCCGGTTCCTTTTAGTGAGCCGAGCCGAAGAAGCCGGTTCTCGACAAACTCTACTAACTTTACTCAACTTCGTTCTACTTCGACTCGACTTCAAAATACCGCATTTAGGATTTTATGCGACAAAATATATCAGGAAATAAAAAGTCATGGATATCTTGTGAAAGAATTGTAAGAACAAACGACGTTTGTCGGCCGTACAACTTTTGCAATAGTACAAGAGTCAATTCATTCAAAAGAGAAAAATAATTTTGCATTGCAGGAAACTCAGAAAAATGTAACTTGATGTCAAGTTTTGGACATGTTTGATCATGAATTATCTTGCCACACTTGGGATTATGGTTGCTCACTGTTGTTTCAAGCGTTGCTCACCGACTTTGTGTGAACGCACAGACCCGTAAGGAAAATGACAGGGAACATTGTTTGTTACCTAGGAGTTTGAGAAATACACAATAGCTAAAAGTACCTTATTTTCCGCACTATAAGCCTTTATTTTTTTCAAAAGCTGACCATGCGCCTTATAATACAGTGCGCCTTATTTATGGATCAACATTAAGTCGCAAAGTCTTCCAACTAACTTGCAGCCGCCGACTCGATTTTCCCCCGAACGCCAAGTAGTACGGGGTGTATGCTGGGATTTATATACCGGCGTTTCATTGGCTAACCAATGTGTCAATCATCATTTGAATCGATCACTATTGGCTAAAGTTATTCGGAGGTCAAGGGGCGGATCCTTTTTATCATTTACAGGCTGGCATAGGCTTAAGCTGCAAAACAAAGCCTGCAATTGGCCGAAAAAGATGAATGTGTACAGCACGTGGTTGACGGCATACAGAAAGCATTTTTTACTTTTCTGTATTTGTAAATATGTTATTCTCCTGGATTTACTACACTCACGGATATAAGAGGACCATCTCTGCACATTATTATTGAACACAACGACTTTGGTGAGCTACTCCGGCTATATATTTTCCCTGTGTCTTGTTTCAGACTGAACTCGATGTTTCTGTGATAAGTGGTGCAGATAATGAATGGAATGGAGTGTCTATTTTTAAATTCAACTCAATTCCAAGTGTTTATTGTCATATGCACAGTAAAGTTGCGAGCGAAAAAGAAATTAGAAACTAAGTAGTGGTTGGCATTTCTTGAATCCCAAGACTTTAACCTTCCGAATGATGGAACGATGCATTTAAGTGACATCGTACGGACACCGCATCCGCACGTGTTCTCGACACGTATTTGCGTCTTTGCAAGCTTTGGGAATGTTAAGGGGGTAATCATTTTGACTGAATCATCTGACTGTTTTGTCGAGGTTCCCATTGGAGCGCCTTATAATCCGGTGCGTCTTATGTATGTCAAATATAGGACCAAAAACTATTTTTTCGGGGTGCGCCCTATAACCCGGTGCGCCTTATAGTGCGGTAAATACGGTAGCTTACTTTACAAGAGTTCAGTTCTGGTTAGGGTTTTAAATTTGCCTATGATTCAGCATTAAACATCTCATTTTAGTTCCCAAAACATCATCCCAGTCAGACAGACACCATTTTTATTTACATTCCATTATTTTCAAACACAAGCAGATTTTGCTTTTCCAGCGGCACGGATTGAAATGCTAAAGCTGTTGAACATACTCGAACGTTACCTGTCAGGAGGAGGTTCCATCCTGAAGTTTTCAATCAAGCGTGGCATTATTGGCAGCTGCCCGTGTCGCTAATCTTCCCACATGATGCAGCGGCTAATCGAGTCTACCCTTGCGAGCTGCAAATGTGTTTAGTGAAGGGCAGATAAGAGCTGTCAAATATGAAATCTATTTTTCCCGCCACCTCACCTTCGCCGGTAATGTCCCGACTGATGTAATAGCCCGAGCTGATGTCGAGGCGCGAATATTGGGGGCGAGGTGATGGGAGAAGGTGGTGAGCAGTTAATGGAACATTCCAATCTTATTGTGGGGGTCTCTGTGAGTATTTTTGCAGGGGGGTGGGGGGTGTTGGGGTTGGCAATGTTAACCTCTCTATACATACGGTCAAATGCGGATGCTCGGATTTGGTCATCTGTCTGGCTGCTGCCGGTTATTTCTCATCAGAGAGCCCGAAATCCCAAAGAATGTGGCAAATTTTTTGTGGCGTGGTTTTTAGACCCTAACTCAGTATTTTCACGACTATAAGGCGCACCTAAAAGCCATTATTTTTTTCAAAAGCTGACCATGCGCCTTATAATACAGTGCGCCTTATATATGGATCAATATTAAGTCGCAAAGTCTTGCAACTAAGGCAAGCAGACGCCGACTCGATTTTCCCCCGAAGGCGAAGTCGTCCGCGGTGTATGCTGGGATTTATATACCGGCGTTTCATTTCCTAACCAATGTGTCAATCATCATTTGAATCGGTCACGATTGGCTAAAGTTATTCGGGGGTAAAGGAGGCTGATCCTTTTCATCATTTACAGGCTCGCATAGGCTAAAGCGGGGCAAAACAAAGCCTGTGATTGGCCGAAAAAGATGAATGTGACTCACACGTTGGGTTGCACTACGGCATAGAGAAAACATTTTTTACTAGTCTGTATTTGTAAATATTTTACTCTCCTGGATTTACTTCACTCACGGTTGTAAGAAGACCACGGTTACGTATCATTATTGAACGTGATGGCTGCAAGAGAACTTAGGTGAGCTATGCGGCTTTATATTTTCCCGGTATCTTGTTTTAGAACGATCTTGATGTTTCTGTGATGAGTCTATTTTTTAAACTCAATTCAATTCAAAGTGTTTATTGTCATATGCACGGTAAAGAACCCCGTTTCCCTGCACAATTAAAATCTTACTTTGCTGTCCACACAGTTGCCAGCAAAAAATAAAATGGAAACTAAGAAATATTTGGCATTTCTTGAATCCCAAGACTTTAACCTTCTGAATGATATGTGGAACGATGCATTTGAGTGATTGGTGACATGGTACAGACACTGTTTCCGTACATGTCTGAGACACGTATTTGCTTCTTTGCAAGCTTTCGGAATGTTAAGGGGGTAAGAAGTTAAACTGAACTATCTGACTGTTTTGTCCACGTTCCCATTGTAGCGCCTTATAATCCGGTGCGCCTTATGTATGGAAAATAAAGGACCAAAAACTATTTTTAGGGGGTGTGCCCTATAACCCAGTGCGCCTTATAGTCGTGAAAATACGGTACTTACGCGCTGCGTTGCGTAATATATGGTGGGTAGACCTTGCTTTGTTTGAAGATGCTGGTGTGACTCATGGTTATAGTTAAAACGTAGTTCCACTGTTTAAATGTTATGTCCTATTTTGGGTAGTTATGGATACAGAGATTGAAGGGTTGATTGAGTTCTGTTTGCTGTCATTCTTTGTCTTGGCTGTGATAACTTTAATCCATCATGCACTGTAGGTTGAAATTTTGATCCATTGATTCATAATTTTTTAAAAAACTGGGAAGAAAAGTAGTGCAGTTGGGTTAACATTTTTACCATTCATTGATCATTTAAAAACATATGCAAAAAAAATTGTTCAGTTGTGTTACTTTGAGTCTCCATAGTTTGTCAACTCCATTGTGTTTTGTAGCATTCGCTTTTGGATGCACTACAGTGGTCCAGTATCACACAGTGTCCCTTTAATGATCTGCATTTCTATAGCGCTTTTCAAGTCAATGACTTCCCAAAGCGCTTTACAATGTGCTCCACATTTCCCAATAGCGGCCTTGTATTGCAGCCATGTAAGACGCTAACCTGCTTATTGGAGGTATTAGGGGTTCAGTGTCTCACCCAAGGACACTTCGACATGTAACACGGAGGAGCCGGGATTCGAACTGGGATCCCTTGATCCCAAGACGAGCGCTCTACCTTCTGATCTACTGCCTTTAGTTTCTAAGTTAAGGTAAGGGCTAAGTAGGTTTAGAGGTTGGGTCTCAAACAAAGGTTGGAAGATAAACTACCGTATTTTCCGCACTATAAGGCGCACCGGGTTATAGGGCGCACCCCGAAAAAAATGTTTTTGGTCCTATTTTTGACATGCATAAGGCGCACCGGATTATAAGGCGCTACAATGGGAACGTGGACAAAACAGTCAGATAGTTCAGTCCAACTTATTACCCCCTTAACATTCCCAAAGCTTGCAAAGAAGCAAATACGTGTCTCAGACATGTACGGAAACAGTGTACGAACGATGTCACTCAAAAGCATCGTTCCATCATTCGGAAGGTTAAAGTCTTGGGATTCAAGAAATGCCAACCATTCCTTAGTATCTATTTTCTTTTTCGCTCGCAACTTTACTGTGCATATGACAATAAACACTTGGAATTGAGTTGAATTTAAAAATAGACACTCCGTTCCATCCATTATCTGCACCACTTATCACATAAACATCGAGTTCAGTCTGAAACAAGATACAGGGATAATATATAGCCGGAGTAGCTCACCGAAGTCGTTGTGTTCATAATAATGTGCAGCCAATGTCCTCTTAAATCCGTGAGTGTAGTAAATCCCGGAGAATAAAATATTTACAAATACAGTATAGTAAAAAATGCTTTCTGTATGCCGTCAACCACGTGCTATATACACATTCATCTTTTTCGGCCAATTGCAGGCTTTGTTTTGCCGTTTTAGCCCATGCCAGCCTGTAAATGATAAAAAGGATCCGCCCCTTGACCTTCGAATAACTTTAGCCAATAATGATCGATTCAAAAGATGATTGACACATTGGTTAGGAAATGAAACGCCGGTAAATAAATCCCAGCATACATCGCGGACTACTTGGCGTTCGGGAGAAAATCTAGTCGGCGGATGCAAGTTAGTTGGAAGACTTTGCGACTTAATGTTGATCCATAAATAAGGCGCACTGTATTATAAGGCGCACGGTCAGCTTTTGAAAAAAATAAAGGCTTTTAGGTGCGCCTTATAGTGCAGAAAATACGGTATGTCCAGAATTAGGGTTTCTGAATGTGAATGTAGAGCCTACCTATCACCAGGATTAGTTTCAATTTCATAAAAGGCTAATGAAATACATGTATTGATAAATGACTTGCTTTTCTTTGTGTACTGCAGTCCCAAAGGAACATTTTTTATGATCGTTTTGCACCAGCGTGCCGATATGATCCGCAGACGACCGACCGCTGCAAATAATCGCAAAAATTCGGTTCAACGGCGGCACAATCAGTCACACAAAGGCGACGCCGACTTACGATAGACGGTGTCACGGAAAAGCATTGTTTTTCTGCCAAAAACGTCTTCATCCCCATCAAGACGAGCTGCTTCGTAATTAGGAAAATGGAAAGTGGGACAGATGGGTGCTCTGCGGAACTGAGGAAGTGCGATCAAAAAGCGAGCGCATCACCTTCAGCCGCATGCACCTGTGTTGTTTTGCTTTCATTCCCGCATACTTTTATAACATACACTGAAAAACGACAGCATTTGAGAAAATGTGTTCCATTACATTGATGGAAACATTTTTTGAGGGGTTAAAACAAAGTGGGGATCCATCACATGTAGGCCAGGGGTGGGCGATACCGGGATTTCGGGTTTTGATTGATCGAAGTAAATACAGGATCAATACTGATCCAATAGCGTTAGTTTTTGCTTGGAAATGTCATAATCATTATTTTACTAACCTCACCCAACCGACAAATAAAGTTAGTAGTGTTAATAAAGTGTAAACACAATTATATCAAATTTCAAAAATATAATGTATGCATAACCTTACAACCAACTAATAACTTTATCATAGGGATAGTAGTAATGGGAACACAGTATCCATCCAAAGACAATATTATCGATCCAAGTACCTGCTTGGGTCGATTGCCCACCCTTAATGTATACAAGAGTGATGGAACGTGACATGAGAGACAATGAACTAGCATAGAGCCAAGGAGACAGAAAGTTTGAATAGTAGTGAGGGAGAATCGTGATAGGAGGGAAATCAAGGGAAGTGATCGCAGTTGTATGGAGAAAAATGAGTGACCAAAAAAGGTAGAGAGAGAGTTATAGGAGAAAGGTGAGAGAGGAGAGAGTGATAGAGAGGGAACCTACTTATAAATAGATACCTGAGTGCAGGATTGTGATATGAATGAGAGATGTATCCTTGTTTTGATTTGTTATCAGTCGGTCTTAGTCTACCAATTACAGTGGAACATCGGTTTTCGAGCGCCTCTCAGTTCGAACAAATCGGAGTCCGACCAAAAATGTTGAGAAATTCTTGCTTTGCTGTTCGGTCAAAAAATCGGAGTTCGAACGCCGGTAATGCGTGAGTGCGTACGCTAGGGTGCCATGCTGAGCGGCGTACGGGTGTTTTAGCCCCTAATTTTGCCTCCGAAGAAAGTCAGTGCAAGCAGCAAAGTTGCTGCAGGTGAAAAAAGAAAAGTAGTGCGTACAACTATTGCATTTAAGAAAGAAATAATAGCAAAATATGACGGAGGTGTGCGAGTGTCTGATCCTGCTAGGGAATACCCCACCGTCCACCTGCGCCTTCTGCTGACCACCACAAAGGTAAGAAATCCTATGCATAATTCTTTTCTTTATCCTTTTTTTATTTTTACACGTTCGTGTTAGCGTAATCTTTCGTACGGAAGATTACGATAACGCGGACGTACAATTAGCCTGGGTTAGCTTTACGTTAAACATTCAAGGTAAACATTCAAGGTGTTGGAACGGATTAAAACGAGTTACATTATTTTTAATGGGAAAAATGATTTCGGTGATCGAACAAATCAGTTTTCGAACAGGGTTCTGGAACCGATTATGGTTAAGAACAGAGGTTCCACTGTATCTTAATTTATTACTTTTAAAATGCATGAAAGTCGGAATTGTTTTCCCTCTGAACTTTAATTTTCTTTAGTTTTGAAGTTTTTAGAATGAGGAACAAAATGACAACTCGGAGAAAACATCCTCCGTTTGTTGTCATGAGCACGGATTAGATTCCTTTTGCCAGGGACTTTAGAACATGTCGAATACAAAAGCAAAATGTAAATCAGCACTTATCAACATAATCCCCGGCGAAGCGCATGATGGTTTTAATAAACGTCGGCCTCGTCTTCGGGTTTTAATTGCCGCCTTCACAATGGTCGCCGAAGCGGCGACAGCCGACATCTCATCCGTCTCCCCCCGCTGACTTAAGTGCTTTATGGAGCAAGCGTCGAGGAACTCAAAAAGTCTGGCGAGCGTGCGCTAAGAAGAGAGGCGTCAACGGATGACTTTCCAAGATTTTGCCTGCTCGTCTTCTTGTCCTCCATTGTTTTTCTCTCCCCTCCATCCGTCAGCTTGACGGCATCCTGGCAAATTCCATCGTCCCACGCTCGATCCTGCCTGCCAGACAGGAAGTCTTTTTATGAATAATCACCAAGATGACGTCCCCCAGGTTAAAAATGAAATGATGCGTAAATATCTTAGCCAGGTCATCCTTGATTTTTTTTTTGTCTGTATTAGTGTAGTTCATTCCCACACAATCCCTCGCCGTACAGCAGTTTACGTTTCATAGTTTCGGTACTTTGCGTATTTCCGTGTACGAAAATATTTTTCAATGTTGAATTTCTCATAAAGTCACAAAATCACCGAAAAGATGCTTTCTATTCAATGTTCCCTCTAAGCTGCGTGTGTGCGCAATTGTGCACGACCCAGGACTTTTCCGCGCACAAGCCAGCTCACAAAAATCAGGGCTCGAAATTGCTAATTAAAGAGCTAATTAAGTCAAAGTTACAGTGCATGAAGGTAAAAATACACGGGTTCCCCTGACGTTGTGTTCTAAATGCGGTATTTTGAAGTCAAGGTCGAAGTAGAACAAAGTTGAGTAAAGTCAGTAGAGTTTTTCGAGAACCGGCTTCTTCGGCTCGGCTCACTATAAGGAACCGGCTCTTTCGGGTCTCAAACGGCTCTTCAGGTTTTTTTTGTGTCTTTCATCCCTATATGACCTAATATTATGTAAAATTATTCACAAAATGACTTAAAGGAAGGGGAAATAGAACAAAAATTTTAAAAAGCCAGAAAAAAAAGAAACAAAGGGAAAACAGTAAATAGAGAACAAAAAGAAAAAAGTAACAAGTAACAGGTTATACCAAGTCAATCTTGTTGCCAACATTGTACTTCCACTAAAAAATGTGATTAAATACAGTTCTGTATCGTGCAACCGACTAAATGAGCCCCTAAAAATGTTAGTATGATGCCACAAAAGATACCAGGGAAAAAAAGAAATGGAAATCTGTTTACATAAATGTCACTAACGGCCAAAATATTGCTGTTTTTTTTTATTTCCACGCACTAAGGGTGGCTCTGATTTTTGTAACCTAGGAGATTTAAGAAAAAGATGGAACGAGGAGGGTTTTTAAAAGGGATTTAGAATTGTATGTAGTTTTTTGTACAGTCCATTCCTGTTCTCCTTGCAAGTTTAAAATGTATTGATGCCTACTTAACTTTATACAGTGTTGGGCATGTTACTTTCAAAAAGTAATTCGTTATAGTTACTAACTTCTACTTCCAAATAAGTAACAACTTTAGTAACTGAACTACTCTATTGTAAAAGTTAAAGGTGAATTAGTAACCAGGGAAAGTAA
This sequence comes from Urocampus carinirostris, assembly GCF_059441175.1. Taxonomy (NCBI): domain Eukaryota; kingdom Metazoa; phylum Chordata; class Actinopteri; order Syngnathiformes; family Syngnathidae; genus Urocampus; species Urocampus carinirostris. Next base: position 44,969,951 of record NC_142354.1, read on the forward strand.
CTATTTCCTGTTTTTTGAAAATAAGTCGTTGTGTGTTAGAATTTGAAATTTTCTGAGCAAATATGAAACACCGCAGTGACCTCTTTTAGTTTACTTGTAGCAATGGGAATTATGGACTATTTTTGGAAAATTCAGATCTTTTGGCTCGCCTCACTAAAAGGATAATCCAGGTTGTTTTTGTTGCTTTAGTCTGTACATTATCAATCATTATATAATATTATCCATGGAATGACTTGCAAAGGAAGGGGGAGGGGAGCGTGAATGAAGATAAAACAAGAGATTAATTACAAATAAAAGAAACAAAAGAAAAACATACAATAATGAATGGGAAAAAAGAGATAATAGAGGAAAAAAACAATACACTTGCAGTGTTCATTTGAGCTGTGAAAAGTGATGGGTCCCGGGGACTCGCATGCTCAAAATTCTATGGGTCCCAACAGAGATCTATGGCTCCCCAAAATTTAGTCTTATCCAGGTTGAAATTGTAAATCGGTGACAAAAAAATAATATAAATCTATATAGTCATTCAGTTTTAATCATCAAATTATTAATTCATTTTCTGCATCAAATTATTGTTGGTAATATACCGATTAAAGGGATAACCAAAAACCTGTTTTTTTTTTTTTATTTTCTCCTTATATACTTCTTTTTTTTCTTAACTTCTTTATACAACATCATCATTCGTAGTATAATGCATCAAAGCAAGTGAGCCGTTGGCGAGCCGGTTCTCTTGAATGAGTTGAGCCGAAAAAGCCGGTTCTCTAAAAGGAGACGGACTTCTCACTACACAACTCGAGATGGGCGTGCGGACGAAAACTCGAACCGCGAGACCAAAACAACATCTGCCGGATCTGCCTGACGAAAAGTTTGGAGTGCGGTAAATCTTTGTTTAAAAAAAATGTTATCGGGTAATAATGACAATTTTGTGTTAAAAAAGTTGCGTCCCCAGCAAAAATGATGCGTCTAGGACGCAGGGACGCGGGCAAACCATAACACTGAGTGTAACATTGTCAAAATAATGAACAACGGTTAAGAATAATAGTCAAAATAACGAACTGGCGTCCTATATATTCTCCTTTGCAGGTGTCCAATATCAAAAGTGCAATATATTTATCAGTTGCATACTATGTCCTCTTGAACAAAAGGGGTCTCTTTATTAGTTTGTCAATTGCTGCCAACAATCCATTTTAGAATAAAAGACATCTTTTTTTCTCTCTGCCTGCACGTTCTTCCTGGAAAAACAATGTCTCTGTGTGGTAGTTTTCTAGTTCTGCTTTTACAACATTGGGCTGCTGACACGTTATTTTCTCATCTCATCTCATCTCATCTCATTAGTTACACCGCTTATCCTCATTAGGGTCGCGGGGGTGCTGGAGCCCATCCCAGCAATCATCGGGCAGTGGGCAGGGGACACCCTGAACTGGTTGCCAGCCAATCGCAGGGCTAACGGGGACGGACAACTCACTCGCTCATTCACACCTAGGGACAATTTGGACCGACCAATTCACCTGAAAATGCATGTTTCTGGAATGTGGGAGAAAACCGGAGTGCCCGGAGGAAACCCACGCAAACACGGGGAGAACATACAAACTCCGCACAGGAAGTCTGGAGCTGGATTTGAACCCACGCAGGAGGTTCCCAAGACATGAACTGTGCCGCACATGCGCTAACCACTGCGCCGCCGTGCTGCCCACACGTTATTTTATTTATTTATTTATTTTTTGCTTGTCGTCTTCTTTCAAATGCTACTTGCAATCTCATTTTAGATAAAAATGGTCTCCTTTCCGATCTTTTTTTTTTTTTTTTTTACAACCAACATTCTTCCCTTGAAAAAATGTGTTTCCGTTTGTCCTCGAATCTGGATTATATTTTTCCAGGAAATAAATGCTATTGTGAGTCTTTCTCTGCACTGCAATACCAAGAATCCTTACTGAATATTTGTGTAACATTTATTATTTGTTTCTAATTCTAATTTTAAAAAAAGCACGCACTGCGTGACATCATAAATATGGCATCAATAGCAGGCCAGTTCAATTGTTGGTAAATGTCATGTCCTGCACGGTTGTCATGGTGCCCAGCTGGCCCCGCCCCTTGACACCGGCTGACCCTTTTGGAACTGACCTTTGCCAGATCATTGTTTACCCTTGTTGAAAACTTGTTGATACCTGTTTATTCTTGTTGTGCTTGTTGGACTTTGTTGCACTTCGGTGTAACATTCTGAGAGATTCCTGCAAGTTTTGTTTAATCTCGTTAAATGCCTGCATTTGAGCGTGCTTTGTTTTGTTTTTGGTCCGTTTGTGTGCTGGACAACTTTTCTTTCTCAATCAAAGTGACAGATCGTCTACGCAAATGAGTTCCAACTTCCTGCTTCCCGGTCCGTTTCATGACAGTAAAAATGAGTTCTGTCTCTACGTTATTGATTTGTGTGTAGTTTTTACATTGCTGAAGTGCAATAGTCCTTTTCTCCACTTAATATATTTAAATGGGAAAACATCAGCAATGTCAGTATTTTTTTGTACAGGTTTTCATTTTTCTTCCCAACAAAGGTAAAATAACACTCGGAAACAGGGTTGGGTAGGGTTACTTTAACTGGATTACTTTCAATGACTTTTGGATTACTCCAATACTAAATATGCTAATAAAAGACAAAAGAAACTAAATTAGAGTTACGAAATTTTGTGCAGGCTTGGGGAGTAACGGAATACACGGAACGACAAAAATGATGTTGGCAAGCTGTGTGGATTTATTTTCATTTTGTTTCCGTCGCATTTTATGTTAGTTTTGCAGGACATCAAAGAGATCAAAGCCAGGCGAGAAAGCTTACCGCGTGTTGTGAGTCATCATTTTATTCCTATTTAGTTTCTTTTGTCTTTTATTAGCATATTTGGTCTTGGAGTCATCCAAAAGTAATTGAAAGTAATCAAGTTAAAGTAACCCTACCCAACCCTGATCGGAAAATAGTAGTAAGCAGGGCTTTTCATTTTTTTCCTGTTTTTTTTTTCTTTTCAGAAATCTCCTTCCAGAAAAGATCTCAGCATTATCATAATACATACATCAATGCAAAATAACACACATACATCATAGTTCTCCTTTAAAACTGCAGAACAGGAAAAAGGTTTCCCCACATCCACACTTTCACATGCACACTCACACAAAATAATAAACCGTATCTCAAACTGTATCAATGCATTTTACAAGCCATCAGCAGTTTGCCAGAAAGCAATATGGACTTCTTCTTTGACTGTCATTGCAAAAAAAAAAAAAAAGATTGTGATCTACTGCATTTCAAATACACACCTTTACATTTATCTATATTCCCAACTGGTTATGCTGACTCGGATCGTGGGGTGCTAGAGCCCATCCCTGATGACATCAGGCAGTGGGCAGGGGACAAAATAAAACCTGGATTGATTGCCACATGCAACCAGTCACACATATATCTAAACTTCAGGATGATTTAGAGCCACCAATCAATGTGAGAGGAAACCGAAGTGCCCAGAGAAAACACATTCAGGCCTGGTAAGCAGTGTTGGGACTAACAGGTTACCATCCATCCATCCATTATCTTCCGCTTATCCAAGGTCGGGTCGCGGGGGCAGCAGCCTTAAAGGGGAAGCCCAGACGTCCCTATCCCCAGCCACCTCCTCCAGCTCGTCCAACGGGATCCCGAGGCGTTCCCAAGCCAGCCGAGAGACATAGTCTCTCCGGCGTCTCCTGGGTCGCCCCCGGGCCTTTTGCCGGTGGGACACGCCCGGAACCCCTCCCGAGGGAGACGTCCAGGAGGCATCCTTATTAGATGCCCGAGCCACCTCAACTGGCTCCTCTCAACGCGGAGGAGCAGTGGCTCTACACCGAGTCCCTCCCGGATGACTGAGCTTCTCACCTTATCTCTAAGGGAAAACCCAGACACCCTACAGAGGAAATGATGAAGATAAGACCAATTTGTTGAATCGTCTCATACTTGTTCAAAGAATGCAGGAATCAAATGACGTCAGAGGGAGCTCTTTTTATTGATACAACAATTTCAGCAAGAAACTCAGCGAATCTCAGATATGCGTGGGTCTTTATAGTTTCAACGTAGCACGTGTACCCGGTTTGTCCCCGTCCCTTCCACGCTACACCCTTTCACGTGTACATGCCCGGGGTCCCGTCCTTATTTGGAAGTGTTTTTAAGTTTATGCCAGTTTATGTCACCTTGCCCTTTGCCGTTATCGCTTGTCCTCCCTTAAGGAGGATTGTTTATACTAATTCGTCCGCCGAGACCTTCCCGAAATGTAAGCAACATTTCTCCCAACTGTACGCAAGTCTTTCTACATGTCAGCAAGTCGCCTGAACAAATGTATGCAAATCTATTCTACAAATGCAAGTTTATACTCTACAACAGAAACTCTTTTCGGCCACTTGTATCCGGGATCGTGTTCTTTCGGTCATAACTCAATGTTCATGACCATAGGTGAGGGTAGGAACGTAGATGAACCGGTAGATCCAGAGCTTTCCCTTTCGGCTCAGCTCCCTCTTCACCACGACGGACCAGTACAGGGTCCGGAGGACGGCAGACGTTGCACCGACCCGTCTGTCGATCTCCCGTTCCATCCTACCCTCACTCGTGAACAAGACCCCAAGTTACTTGAACTCCTCCACTTGGGGCAAGTTCTCATCCCCAACCCGGAGGGAGCATGCCACCCTTTTCCGACTGAGTACCATGGTCTCGGACTTGGAGGTGCTGATCCTCATCCCTGCTGCTTCACACTCGACTGCGAATCGCTCCAGCAGGTTACAAAAATCACAAATACCTTTCTCGGTATCGAGTACTGTAACGCGTTAACAGGGTTGGGTAACTATGAATAAAATGATGACTCACAACACGTGGTAAGCTTTCTCTCCTGGCTTTGATGTCTTTGATCTCCGGCCAAACTAACATCAAATGCGACAGAAACAAAATGAAAAGAAATCCAAACAGCTTGCCAACATCAGTTTTGCCGTTCCATGTGTTCCGTTACTCCCCAAGCCTGCACAAATCATTTTATTCATATTTAGTTTATTTTGTCTTTTATTAGCATATTTGGTATTGGAGTAATCCAAAAGTAATGTAAAGTAATCAAGTTGAAGTAACCCTACCCAACCCTACCCGGAAAGCAGTGGTCCGTGACCTTGTCTGGTCTTATAATATTAAAGTTAACAATGACACTTCTACTACTACTACTACTGATAATAATAATACAAAAAAAACCTAAATCACTAGACCACTAGAGATTTAGTTGAAACAGGAAATTGCATTAGTTTTAATCTAATCATCACACTATTTTTACTCAGGGTACCACGTTGTACAATGTTGCTTTGGTTAAACTCTTTCCCATAATGTCCAATAACAACATTGCACAACGTGGCTCTGTGAGTGACAGTGTGATGATAGAATGAAATGGAATGCCTTTTTCAATGTCATCTACAATCCAATTGGTCTCATTATTTATTTATTTATTTATTTTTTTGCTGCTTTTATGGCCACAATTTGCATTGGAATCCTGTTGCATTCAATGTTGAGCAAATGTGATCAGGGGTATTTGTCGACTGATCGATCACTGCTCAATTAGATAATATACTTCTGTCAAGCCTAGTATGGAGCGCACATTCAAACTGTTTTTGGGGGGTGAAAAATGTCTTCATCGACAAGATGTTGGGGCGGCAGTAGCTCAGGAGGTAGAGCGCTCGTCTCGGGATCAAGAGATCGCAGTTCGAATCCCGGCTCCTCTGTGTTACATGTCGAAGTGTCTTTGGGCAAAACACTGAACCCTTAAGGCCCCCAATAGCAGGTTGGCGCCTTGCATGGCTGCACGGCTGCTATTGGTGTGTGAGTGTGTGCGTGAATGGGTAAATGTAAAGCACATTGTAAAGCGCTTTGGAAAGTCTTCATTGACTTGAAAAGTGCAATATACAGTGAATCCGGAAATTATTCCCAGCGCTTCACTTTTTCCACATTTTGTTATGTTACAGCCTCATTCCAAATTGTATTAATTTAATCTCTTATCTCAAAATTCTACACAAAATACTCCATTATGACAATGTGAAAAAGTTTTTTTTTTACTTTTTTTGAATTTATTAAAAATAGAAAACTAAGAAATCACATTTACATAAGTATTCATAGCCTTTGCCATGAAGCTCAAAATTGAGCTCAGGTGCATCTTTTTTCCACTGATTATCCTTGAGATCTTTCTACAGCTTAATTGGAGTCCACCTGCAGTAAATTCAGTTGATTGGACATGATCCGGAAAGGCAAACACCTGTCTATATAAGGTCCCACAGTTGAGTGTGCATGTCAGAGCACAAACACCAAACATGAAGTCAAAAGAACTGTCTGTAGACCTGCGAGACAGGATTGTCTTGAGGCACAAATCTGGGGAAGGATACAGAAAAAATTCTGCTGCTTTGAAGGTCCCAATGAGCACGGTGGCCTCCATTATTCGTAAACGGAAGACATTTGGAACCACCAGGACTCTTCCTAGAGCTGGCCGGATGCAGATCATTTCATTTCAAATAAAGATGAGAGGCAAAGCTAAATCACAATAACTGCACGACCAAGCTAAAAATCGAAAGATATATACAAAATAGAGTCCGATGAAACAAAAACGTAAAAAGCCAAACTAAAGACATGTGGTTTGGGCTTTCCTTTTAAATAATTCTCCCCTTGGACCGAATGTCCTCTGGCTGGCTATTCCTGAGGTGAGGACAGTAAGAGCTGAAAGCAGCCTCACCAAGCTTTTTAGTCCTTACACTATCAACAGTTAAAAGGTCGCTGCCAGAAGGATACGTGCGAGTTGATATGTTAAAAGCAGAAAGGATAAATAAGACATTTAAAAAGGGACGCAAGCAGTGTTCCCTCTAAGCTGCGCGCGTGCGCAATCGCGCCCTGCTCGCACATTCTCAGCGCACAAGAAAATCGAGCCAGCTCACAAAAATCCGGGCTCAAAATTACTAATTAAGAAGCAACTTAAGTCAAAGTTACAGTGCATGAAGGTCAAAATACACAGGTTCCCCTGACGTTGAGTCATAAATGCGGTATTTTGAAGTCGAGTCAAAGTAGAATGAACTTGAGTAAAGTTAGTAGAGAACCAGCTTTTCGGGTCGGCTCACTAAAAGGAACGGGCTCTTTCGGGTCCTAAACGACTCTTGAGTTTGTTTTTGCTTCTTTCATCCCAACATGACCAAATATTATGTAAAATTATGCACAACATGATTTAAAGGAATGAGGGGAATAGAACAAAAAAGAAAAAATACCAGAATGAAAAAGTAGTGAAAAGCTGAGAAAAAAAGAAACAAAAGGAAGAGGGAAAAAAGAAGGAAAAATTTAGAAAAAAAAGCCAGAAAAAAAGAAAAGAAAGAAATGTAGGAAAAAAGGAAATAGAGAACAAAAAGTAAAAAAAAAAACACGGAAAAAAGAAGAAAAAGTTTGTGTTGCATTCAAATAATTTCCAATGATATCAAGTGAATCTTGTTGCCAACATTGTACTTCCACTCAAAAATGTAATTAAGTACAGTTCTGTATCTTACAACCGACTCAATAAGCCCCCAAAAATGTTAGTATTATGCGACAAAAGATACCAGGAATAAAAGATATGGAAATCTTGTGAAAGAATTGTAAAAACAAACGACATTTGTAGGCCGTACAACCTTTGCAATAGTACATGAGTCAATTCATTCAAAAGTGAAAAATCATTTTGCATTGCCGGAAACTCAGCAAAATGTCAAGTTTTGGACATGTTTGATAATGAATTATCTTGCCACACTTGGGATTGCTGTTGCTCACTGTTGTTTCAAGCGTTGCTCACCGACTTTGTGTCAACGCTCAGACCACTCTATCTATCTACCTACCTTGGTCATATCCCTCAAGAGGGGTGACCGACAGCAAGACACACACATACAATAACAAAGAAAATAAAAAGGAAATAAATAGCAAAAAAAAACAAAAAAAAATTGGGACCATGGCCAACCCAATTGCCCAAACACCCAAACAAGTTAGGCACCTCGGCACCTAAGTTGGTCGTGTTTTCGTCCCTCCAGATGAAACGGGACACGAGAAAGCGGCCGTGTCACTCGGGTCAGGGTGACACAACACTCTTCTCTTCAACAGCTTTCACTGGTTTACCCCTGCCGCATCATACGGGTGCCATGCCCATCCCTCAGAACGCGCCCAAACATCCCACTATCCTTTTACAACACCTCTCCACTCCTTTCTTTCACCAACAAGAGCTCTAGCTTCCATTATATTTCGACCTCTTTCCTGCAGTGCACTCATAACACCATCCATCCACGTCAATGGCGGCCTTCCTCTTGGTCTCCTTCCATTGACTTCTGCTCTGTAGATCCTCTTCAACATTGGCTCCTCATCCATCCTCTCCATGTGTCCAAACCAACCGAGTACTTTCTTATCAACAAGCTTGCTCAGTTCCACCACTACTCCAGTTCTGTCTCTCACAATTTCATTTCTCAGTCTATCCAATCTTGTCACTCCTAACATAGTCCTCAAACATCTCAAAAACATTCAACTTCCTTCTTAAATCTGCGTTCAGGCTCCAAGTCTCTGCACCATACAACACAGTCGGCACAATCACACTCTCATACAGTCCCCTCTTAACATCCAGACTCATACTCTTGTTGCTCATCACTCTCCTCAGAGCACCCAAAACCTTGCTGTAACTGTAACTAATTACTGTTTTTCAGTACCACATAATATGTACTCAGGAAGTTGGAAAATTACAATTGTATCCAACAAGTTTTATCTTAAAATTTGAAAATCATCTCATCTCATTAGCCGTACCGCTTATCCTAAGTAGGGTCGCGGGGGGCTGGAGCCCATCCCAGCAATCATCGGGCAGTGGGCAGGGGACAGCCTGAACTGGTTGCCAGCCAATCGCAGGGCACACGGGGACAGACAACTCATTTACACCTAGGGACAATTTGGACCGGCCAATTCACCTGAAATGCATGTCTTTGGAATGTGGGAGGAAACCGGAGTGCCCGGAGGAAACCCACGCAAGCACGGGGAGAACATACAAACTCCGCACAGGAAGTCTGGAGCTGGATTTGAACCCACGACAGGTTCCCATGACATGAACTGTGCCGCACAAGCGCTAACCACTGCGCTGTTTGAAAATCATTTGACCTTCAAATTACAACTTAAATGGGAAGACTTATTCAAGCCAATGTATCACACAGTAATTAATGGCAGACCCTAATGAGTTTTTTTTACTTGCCAGACTGGAGCATGTGTTTGTCCCAATTTGTTTGCCCCAATTATTATTAACGGTGCCAGAGATCTGTCAATTACAGCTTGATGGTGTTAATATCCTTCTATTAAAGGATGTCATGTTATTCCTCTTGATAGCAGCAGACCTCTGGCAAGGACGACATATTCAACGGATTCCACGGCTTGTCTGTCAAATCGCATCTGTGGCCTCGCTGGCAAACTCCAATTGCTCCTTCACCAAAGTGTGCCTCTCAATTATTCATCCACTTAAATTTGTTATCTGTCAAGAAGCTTATGGAACCCGATGGCAAACATCCGCTGTCACGTCACCAGGCTGACTGATCCCGGGGATCTTTAGGCGAGCCCACAGCATGCCAGCACAGAGTCCACGAAGAAGGACTTAAGTTCCAGACTAAAGAGCGCACCTGATTATAAGCCGCACCCACCACATTTTAAGAGGAAAAACGATTTTGTACTTACACAAGCCGCACCTGTATATAAGCCGCATGCGCCCACATATAAAAAATGTAACACAAACACAAAATTAACCCAAACCCGCGATTGAAACCGAATGTCCTTCACTAAAGTACACAGTCCAAAAGTCGCAGCCGGCAAGATGAACGGAAAATGATACCGGTACTTAAGGTTTGATGCAACCTGCAGAGTCCGGGTACCCGTTGAAACTAATCCAAAGAAAAAAAGTCTATATTTCCAAAGGTGAGGGTGGGAAAAATATATATCCACTATTGTCCGCCCAGACAGGTCTCACTCACCTTTACCCCACGTTTGCTCCGCCCCTCTTTTTTAATTCGCAAAACATATCAGAATAAGTGTCTCAAATAAATACATTACAAAAATACACAGGTGCAAATACATATACATCGGTTACACATATTTACAAAGAAAGAGAGTTTTCAAAGCTTTAATTATAATATTATAACTTTCATCCCAAACCGTGCCTGTGAAGGGTAGCAAAACGCTACTAGCAACACGCTCGCATCACAGTAATGGGGTCTGTTAAAAAAATATACTGTACTTGTAGAAATCAAGGAAAACCGTCCTCATCTTCCTCCTTATAATTGACGTCATCAAAGTCGTCTTCCCCAGTATGGGAAAGAGACTTTGTCATATAGATGTCGTCCTACGCTCCCTTATTCCAAAACACGCTAGCAACACGCTCGCAAAGTGAAATTTACATGCAGTAGCTCTGTTTCCTTCTCTATCGGACTGCTCTTTTGCATTTAGCTTGAAAGCTACGTCAAGTGCCTTTTTTTTTGCAATTTGCATGATGAGGATATGTCTACGCTAATTTAATTTGTGCACAAGCTAAGAAGTTGCAGTCTTCCTCGGCGCATATATTCCACCGGTCTAAATCTTACCTTTTGTACTCGAGCGTCGCTGGCGGCCATTAGAAAAATGACATAAATTGGCCGCATCACTGAATAAGCCGCAGAGTTGAAAGTTTAGGAAAAAAGTAGCGGCTTATAGTCCGGAATTTACGATAATCGCAAATTCTTACACATGCAAAAGGTGAGGAAGGAGTAAGGGTTTTTGCATGAAATCTATATGTATTTCATCGGTGTATTCCAATTATTTTCAGAGATAATGATTTTTTTAAGAGAGAAGGTCTTGTCTTTGCCATCCTGAGTTGTGATGTCATCTGAGGAACACAAGTAGCCTAGCAAGCCATTCGCCATATTTTTCACTAGTGGAAGGGGTTAAGAGTGTTTCAAGTGAAGTTTTTGTAGAGAATGCCTGGACGTTGTGCCACAGTTGGAGAAAGTAACAGTACATAAAAGGGCGAGTAGCCAAAAAGGGGCTAACTGGCAAAGAAAAAACCTCAAAGGTCCGCCAAGTAGGGGCTAACCGGGACCGTTTACAGCATGTGATAGGCTATCTGACCAAAAAACACGCAGTGGGCAGCCAGGCTAACCTGAGACCAATGTTCCCTGACATTTTCCTTAGGGGTCTAGGCGTTCACACAAAGTCGGTGAGCAACGCTTGAAACAACAGTGAGCAACAGCAATCCCAAGTGTGGCAACTGAGTCATTATCAAACATGTCCAAGACTTGACATTTTGCTGAGTTTCCGGCAAAGCAAAATGATTTTTCTCTTTTGAATGAATTGACTCATGTACGATGGACTACAAACGTCGTTTGTTCTTACAATTCTTTCACAAGATATCCATTTCTTTTTATTTCTTGATATATTTTGTCGCATAATATTAACATTTTTGGGGGCTTATTGAGTCGCTTGTAAATAAAGAACTGTACTTAATCCCATTTTTTAGTGGAAGTACAATGTTGGCAACAAGATTCACTTGATATCATTGGAAATTATTTGAATGTTTCTTCTTTTTTCTGTGTTTTTTCTACTTTTTTTTAATTCCTTTTAAAAAAAATCTCATTGTGTTTATTTTTTCCGAGCTGTTACTTTTTTCTTTTTGTTCTCTATTTACTTTTTTCCTATATTTCTTTCTTTTCTTTTTTCTGCCTTTTTTCTTAAATTTTTCCTTCTTTTCTTCTCATTTTCTTTTTTTTTTCTCAGCTTTTCACTACTTTTTCATTTTGGTATTTTTTTCTTTTTTGTTCCATTCCCCCCTTCCTTTAAGTCATTTTGTGCATAGTTTTACATAATATTTGGTCATGTGGGGATGAAAGAAGCAAAAACAACCTGAAGAGCCGTTTAGGACCCGAAAGGTGCCGGTTCCTTTTTTGAGCCGAGCCGAAGAAGCCGGTTCTCGACAAATTCTACTAACTTTACTCAACTTCGTTCTACTTCGACTCAACTTCAAAATACCGCATTTAGAACACAACGTCAGGGGAACCCTTGTGTTTTTACCTTCATGCACTGTAACTTTGACTTAATTCGCTTCTTAATTTTGAGCCCAGATTTTTGTGAGCTGGCTAGATTTTCTTGTGCGCTGAGAATGTGCAAGCAGTGCGCCATTGCGCACGCGCGCAGCGTAGAGGGAACACTGCCTGAGACCAATGAAAAGTGACCACGGCGATGAAGGCGGCCGGTAATAAACAAACCAAGGAACATGGCAAAACCATTGCTAACCCCAGGCTGTCATTTTTGGAGCTGGCCTCATATGTAGTATTCATATGTTTCGCCATTTTGAAAGTGTGTTCCTTCGATGATGTCACAGCTCTACAACATACAAGGCAGATCAAATTTGAGCCAACATTTCTGAAATTCCATGGCGTCTAAAATATGTTGCAACATATTTGCATACTTTGAAGTACACCTCACGTTCTGTGCCTGATTGAGAAAAAAACATTCTGTTTGGGAATACATTTAATGGAGTGCGTGGGGATTTGGACAAGGTTTTCAGTCCGCTGATGTCCTCGCCATCTCCTTGACCTTCACCCAAGCTGCCTGGATTGAAACAAATGATGAGGGTCTTATCCTGAGTCACTGTGGGTTATTTCTCCCCAGGGTACGATGCACAGAAGCGCATCAGCACCTGATTCTAAAGCAGGAAACACAACACAAATTGCAAACTTGACAGGATGATTCCCTTGATGCAGCTGGAAGTATCTGGAGGCAACAAAAGAAGGCCAAGGCCTTCATGTTTCATTTCCTGCTAAAATAAACATACACACCTTCAAATGAAGCTGCAAACAGATGTTTGGACACTGCTTTGCAGTCGGTGTTTCTCAATCTACCGTATTTTCCGCACTATAGGGCGCACCGGGTTATAGGGCGCACCCCGAAAAAATAGTTTTTGGTCCTATATCGTCCATAGATAAGGCGCACCGGATTATAAGGCGCTACAATGGGAACGTCGACAAAACAGTCCAACTGATTACCCCCTTAACATTCCCAAAGCTTGCAAAGACGCAAATACGTGTCGAGAACACGTGCGGATGCGGTGTCTGTACGATGTCACTCAAATGCATCGTTCCATCATTCGGAAGGTTAAAGTCTTGGGATTCAAGAAATGCCAACCATTCCTTAGTTTCTATTTTCTTTTTCGCTCGCAACTTTATTGTGCATATGACAATAAACACTTGGAATTGAGTTTAATTTAAAAATAGACACTCCATTCCATCCATTATCTGCACCGCTTATCACAGAAACATCGAGTTCAATCTGAAACAAGATACAGGGAAAATATATAGCCGGAGTAGCTCACCGAAGTCGTTGTGTTCAATAATAATGTGCAGCCATGGTCCTCTTATATCCATGAGTTTGGTAAATCCAGGAGAATGAAATATTTACAAATACAGAATAGTAAAAAAATGCTTTCTGTATGCCGTCAACCACGTGCTATACGCATTCATCTTTTTCGGCCAATTGCAGGCTTTGTTTTGCCGCTTCAGCCTATGCCTGTCTGTAAATGATAAAAAGGATCCGCCCCTTCACCTCTGAATAACTTTGGCCAATAATCGATTTAACTGATGATTGACACATTGGTTAGCCAATGAAACGCCGGTAAATAAATCCCAGCATACACCGCGTACTACTTGGCATTCGGGGGAAAATCGAGTCGGCGGATGCAAGTTAGTTGGAAGACTGCGATTTAATATTGATCCATAAATAAGGCGCACTGTATTATAAGGCGCATGGTCAGCTTTTGAAAAAAAATAAGGCTTTTAGGTGCGCCTTATAGTGCGGAAAATACGGCATGTCCTTGAAAAAACAAAACATTTGATATCCGAACGAGGTATAACTGCTAGCATCCAATACCCTCTTTCTCTTTCTTATGCTTAATACTCATCCCCCTCTTACCCAAATGGACTGAAAACATGGCCTTCTGAATCATTAGAGCGAAAACGTGTTTTGACTTCCAGCCGAGAAAACATTGAGTGCAACACCGATATCATTTTGGGGTAAATAGGGAAATTACACACATTCCCACCTGGGAATAAGATTTATGAGCTAGGAAATACTGTGTCTGCCGTTGAAAAGCTTCTAATTAAGGCACAAGCACCGAACACCGTGAATGCCCACTTGGAATTGTTTGTATTCTTCCAACAAATTAATCATGTTCCGGGTTGCTTTAACAAGCACGTACGCTGGAACCTTTCCCTATTCACCCTGCTCTCGCCTCTCCCGAATTAACTCGGTGCCGAGATTAAAACAGACTACGGCACAACACGTTCTATCCCATTTCATCATGATTTAAGACAGAGGTGTCACACTCATTTTAACTCGGGGGCCACACGATAGAACAAACATTCTGTCTGGGGCCGGACTAGTAAATTCAAGAGAAAGAAAAAAAAAAAGAAATAAGAGAAAGAGGGAGGGAAAAGGAGAGAGGGCGGGACAAATAAATAAAAAGAGAGGGAAAGAGCGTGAGAAACAAAAGATAAAAAGTCATAAGAGAGAGGGAAAAGAAAGGGAGAGGGAGAAAGGAATCCAAAGAGAAATAGAAAGACAGAAGGAGAGAAAAGAGAAAAGAAAGCGCGAAGGGTATGAATAGAGAAAGAGAAAAGGAAAAAAGGAAGTTAGAGCAAAATAGGTTAAAAGACATAGAGAGAGAAAGAGCGACAAAAGAATAAAAAAAGAGAGACAGAGGGGGAGGAAAGAAAGAAAGAAAGAAATACAAGTACAGTATCTTTGTGAGAGGCACCTGGCTTTGGCAACATCAAGTTGACATATTTCAACCTGCAGCTTCTTTTTCTCTTGCGCTTCTCTGGTTGTTGTCTCGCGGGCTGCTTTCAATCCCTTAGCAGGCCCGGTCTGGCCCGCGGGCCGCCTGTTTGACACCTGTGATTTAAGAGGTGTTGTATGTCATTCAATAACTAGATTACTTGACAGGGTTGGGTAGGGTTACTTGAACTGGATTACTTTCAATGACTTTTGGATTACTCCAATACCAAATATGCTAATAAAAGACAAAAGAAACTACAAATGAATAAAATGACTACATTTTGTGCAGGCTCGGGGAGTAACGGAATACATGGAATGGCAAAAATGATGTTGGCAAGCTGTTTGGATTGATTTTCATTTTGTTTCTGTCGCATTTGATGTTCGTTTTGCCGGAGATCAAAGAGATCAAAGCCAGGAGAGAAAGCTTACCACGTGTTGTGAGTCATCATCTCATCTCATCTCATCAGCTGCACCGCTTATCCTCAGTAGGGTCGCGGGGATGCTGGAGCCCATCCCAGCAATCATCGGGCAGTGGACACCCTGGACTGGTTGCCAGCCAATCGCAGGGCACACCGGGACATACAACTCACTCGCTCATTCACACCTAGGGACAATTTGGACCGGCCAATTCACCTGAAATGCATGTTTTTGGAATGTGGGAGGAAACCGGAGTGCCCGGAGGAAACCCACGCAAGCACGGGGAGAACATACAAACTCCGCACAGTAAGGCCAGGAGCTGGATTTGAACCCACTCAGGAGGTTCCCACGACCTCAGAACTGTGCCGCACACGCGCTAACCACTGCCCCACTGTGCTGCCTGTGAGTCATCATTTGATTCCTATTTAGTTTCTTTTGTCTTTTATTAGCATATTTGGTATTGGAGTCATCCAAAAGTCATTGAAAGTAATCAGGTTATAGTAACCCAACCCAACCCTGATTATATCTTTGAAATAATTGTGTTTACCCTTTATTAGCATTACTAACTTTATTTGTCAAGGGGGCTGAGGTTAGTAATATAATGATTATGACATTTCAAGGCAAAAAGCATCGCTATTGGATCAGTATTGATCCTGTATTTACTTTGATCAATCAAAACCCGAAATCCCGGTATCGCCCACTCCTGGCACGCATGTGATAGATCCCCACTTTGTTAAAGTTAAAGTAACCCTACCCAACCCTGTAACTTGTATTTTTCAAGCGTCTGCGATGTCACTCTCGCTGCTGTCGAAAAATTCAAAGAAAATGTACCGGGTGTCACAAACGTCACTGCCCCCTTCTTGTTTTCGATTGCAGCCATCATTCCGACAGATTGAAGACCCTCAGCATTGACGGTTTGGGTCTGACAGTTTTTCCAAGCATTTCATCATTCTCTCGCTCGAGACTCGCCCACTGACATTGAAGCAGCCTCGCAAATATGACATTTAGCGTTTGTTTCTTTTCGGACTGCGGTTGAGCATCGGTTGCCGATGCTTTATTGATATCAATGTGTTGCTTACATCTGTATTCAGCAGGGTTGGGTAGGGTTACTTTAACTGGATTACTTTCAATGACTTTTGGATGACTCCAATACCAAATATGCTGATAAAAGACAAAAGAAACTCAATATGAATAAAATGACTACATTTTGTGCAGGCTTGGGGAGTAACGGAATACATGGAACGGCAAAAATGATGTTGGCAAGCTGCTTGGATTTATTTTCATTTTGTTTCTGTCGCATTTGATGTTCGTTTTGCCGGAGATCGAAGAGATCAAAGCCAGGAGAGAAAGCTTACCACGTGTTCTGAGTCATCATTATATTCATATTTAGATCATTTTGTCTTTTATGAGCATATTTGGTATTGGAGTCATCCAAAAGTCATCAAAAGTAATCCAGTTAAAGTAGCCCTACCCAACCCTGCCTATTATTTGGATGTATTCATTTTGTTTCGGTCGCATTTTATGTTAATTTTGCCGGAGATCAAAGAGATCAAAGCCAGGAGAGAAAGCTTACCACGTGTTGCGAGTCATCATTTTATTCATATTTAGTTTATTTTGTCTTTTATTAGCATATTTGGTATTGGAGTCATCCAAAAGTCATTGAAAGTAATCCAGTTAAAGTAACCCTACCCAACCCTGCATTTTATGTTCGTTTTGCCGGAGATCAAAGAGATCAAAGCCAGGAGAGAAGGCTTACCACGTGTTGTGAGTCATCATTTGATTCATATTTAGTTTCTTTTGTCTCTTATTAGCATATTTGGTATTGGAGTCATCCAAAAGTCATTGAAAGTAATCCAGTTCAAGTAACCCTACCCAACCCTGGTGTTCAGGTTGATTTCTCATTTTGGATTTTCTGATTTTGTTTGATAGGCCTTTTGTTGCTTATCTTTCAATCAGCGTCCTCTTGTTTCCTGTCCAGGTGTTGTTCGCCGTCTTTTCAGCCGACTTGGTTTTCATTTCCTGGTGTGTGTTTGTTGTTGTCAGCGACAGGGTTGGGTAGGGGTACTCTAACTTGATTACTTTCGATTACTCCAATACCAAATATGCTAATAAAAGACAAAAGAAACTAAATAGGAATAAAATGATGACTCACAACACGTGGTAAGCAATGTTCCCTCTAATTTTCCAAGGGTCTAAGGGTTCACACAAAGTCGATGACCAACGCTTGAAACAACAGTGAGCCACCATACTCCCAAGTGTGGCAAGATAATTAATTATCAAACATGTCCAAAATTTTATTTTTTCTGTGTTTTTTTTCTACTTTTTTTTAAATTCCTTTAAAAAAAATCCCATTGTGTTTATTTTTTTCTGAGCTTTTACTTTTTTCTTTTTGTTCTCTATTTACTTTTTCCCTACATTTCTTTCTTTTCTTTTTTTCTGGCTTTTTTCTAAATGTTTCCTTCTTTTTTTCTCTTCCTTTTGTTTTTTTCTCAGCTTTTCACTCCTTTTTCATTTTGGTATTTTTCTCTTTTTTGTTCTTTCCCCCCTTCCTTTAAGTCATTTTGTGCATAATTTTACATAATATTTGGTCATGTTGGGACTAAAGAAGCAAAAACAACCTGAAGAGCCGTTTAGGAACAGAAAGAGCCGGTTCCTTTTAGTGAGCCGATCCGAAGAAGCCGGTTCTCGACATACTCTACTAACTTTACTCAACTTCGTTCAACTTCAAAATGCCGCATTTAGGACACAACGTCAACGTTAATCTATTTCGCAGATCTTAACACTTCACGGGTGGTTCTGATCCCCATTAAACGCGAAAATCAAGAGGTCTGTGTGCATGGCTTTTTTTTCGGTAATCTTGGCTAGGACCTGTCAAGGTGGCTGTTTTGGATGTAAATCTCTCAGAATGTTCTATTATGTAAATAACTTGTTTTTATATTCCTAAATACGAACACATTTTTTCTCACACACACACACACACATAAAACAACGTTTCAATAATCAGTCTAATTATATCTCTTGTACGTTTATCAATCTTATATTCTTTTATTGTGAAGTCGAGCTCATGTGTGTGCCGTTTACACTGACGAATAATAAACCACGCCCGCCCTGGGGGCGTTCTCTTTTTCTCTTTCAACCAACATGGAAGCCTCGTGTGAGTACTTGCTCCTGGTATCACGATTTAGTTTTTAACAATATATGTATTTTATCTGTGTAAATACAGCCACCAAAGAGTCTTAATAATGATTATCTCTGACAGACCACTCTACTGTCACGTGTGCCAATGCTTATCAACGATTCATTTACTTCCCAGTGATAGAGGATCCGCATATAGAACTAAAGCACAATCAAGTTTGCACATGCACTTAATAAAATGCAATAGGACAAGCCCGCTTTACCTGGGGTTTAATTAGGTTAGTCCAACTCCAACCCAAAACACAAACATGAGCATAAATCATGATTGTGGGCAGCACGGCGGCGCAGTGGTTAGCGCGTGTGCGGCACAGTTCTGAGGTCTTGGGTTCAAATCCAGCTACCGAACTTCCTGTGCGGAATTTGCATGTTCTCCCCGTGCTTGCGTGGGTTTCCTCCCACGTTCCAAAGACATGCATTTCAGGTGAGTTGGCCGGTCCAAATTGTCCCTAGGTGTGAATGAGCGGGCGAGTTGTCTGTCCCTGTGTGCCCTGCGATTGGCTGGCATCAGTTCAGGGTGTCCCCTGCCCACTGCCCAATGATTGCTGGCATGGGCTCCAGCACCCCCGCGACCCTACTGAGGATAAGCGGTGCAGCTAATGCAGAGATGAGATGAGATAAATATTGATAAGTTTCATTAGTTTTTCTTACAAAAAAAGTTTTTCCGGCGACAAAAAGGCTTGCAGTGTGTTATATGTATTACAAATAAAACAATTAAAGTCACTTATGTTCAATGTGTTAAAATAAATAAAATTGGATTGTAAATTGTGATATGCTAATTGCTGTATGTCTGCACCCATTTTACCTGAAATTGGAGGAAGACTCTCAACATTAAAACCATATTTTATCACTTAGGTAAGGATCCAACAATGGGATTTGTTGTCTGCACCAGGGAATACTTCACAAGCAGCGACTCTAAGATAACATAATTTCATAAAGTGTGATTTTAATTTCAACATCACGGTGAGCGAGCATATTTTGAAGGTTGAAATGTTGCAAACAAAAGCCCTTGATGGTACAAGAGGATTTGAAGCTGCTACTTGATAAGGGGATGATACACTTATTTATTTACACCTTCTTTTTTATTAAGGTAGATTTGTATAGCTTTATTGACCTACTTGAGGACACCAACATATTTGGAACAGCTTGCAGCATGATACAGAGCAAATTCTAGACTGACATTTTGACAGTGAAACTATTTCCGCTCTTTGCTATGGCGCCAACTGCCGCGGGTTCTGATTGGCTCCTGAGCTGTATTTGAACCCAGTCCTGTCTGTCCCCTTTGGTCAGTCCGTCTGCGAACCTCAGTAAACACTACGCAAGCCTTTTTTCGACCTTGTCCAGTTTTTTTGCTCCCGTCTGTCCCCGGCTTCGACCCATTTTTAATCCTGACCACGTCTGCTCTCCCGTCCTGGCTTTCAATCTCTTTTTGTCCCCGACTATGTCTTCTCTCTATTCTGGCTTAAGACTCGCTTCCGACCCCGACCACGTTTTTGCTCTCCTGTCCTGGCTACCGACCCGGTTTTTCCGTACCTGACACCGCCATCGCTCACCACAGAAGATCCACATCCGCGTTCAGAGCACAATCCGAGTATCAAAGCAAATTGCTGAAATATTAGTCCATATATTCATTCCATTTTAATCATCACAGTTAATTGGTAATACAAAGCAAGGTATCACTTCAGATTTTTCAGTTCATATATTCTTCGTGGGGGCAGCACAGCAGGGCAGTGGTTAGCGCATGTGCGGCACAGTTCAAGTCATGGGAACCTCCTGCGTGGGTTCAAATCCAGCTCCAGACTTCCTGTGCGGAGTTTGTATGTTCTCCCCGTGCTTGCATGGGTTTCCTCCGGGCACTCCGGTTTCCTCCCACATTCCAAAGACATGCATTTCAGGTGAATTGGCCGGTCCAAATTGTCCCTAGGTGTGAGTGAGCGAGTGAGTTGTCTGTCCCTGTGTGCCCTGCGATTGTCTGGCAACCAGTTCAGGGTGTCCCCTGCCCACTGCCCGATGATTGCTGGGATGGGCTCCAGCACCCCCGCGACCCTACTGAGGATAAGCGGTGCAGCTGATGAGATGAGATGAGATATTTTTCGTGGTTTGCTGTCCCGCCACAGTTGTAACGCTTTCTCAAGGTCCAATCCATTATCATCCTCCTCATAGAGTCACCAGGAATATATTTGAGTCCATTTTGGCAGAAAAGTCGTTTTCTTGCTAGGAGTATTCTTTGGTTTATTTTCTTTCGTCGACTCGTTTGCTTCAACACACGTGTTCTCCTAGCCTCCGCCATCTTCCGAAGAATTTCCCCGCCGTTTTTTCGTGCCGGAATGATTGCCGTTGTTATCACTTTCTGCATTATGTTTCGACTTATTACTGACACTGAAGAAATGACCAATTTTGTGTTAAGTCAAGTCAAGTCAAATTTATTTATGACGCCCTTAATCACAAAAATGTCTCAAAGGACTGCACACAATTACAATGACACAATGACCTGATCTTAAACCATTTTTTCACCTAATACTGTTTTTTCGAAGGCATACTTAACCTTGACCTTCTCTCAACGACAAGCACCACAACAATGACGTCATCTCGAAGCAACGAGATCTCGTTTGCTGGGATCAGCGTGCAGACGAAATCTTGAACCGCGAGACCAAAACAACATTCTGCCTGGCGAAAAGTTTGGAGTGTGATAAATCTTTGTTTAAAAAAAAATAATAATCGGGTAATAATGACAATTTTGTGTCGAAAAAGTTGCGTCCCAGGGACGCACGTTGATTTGACGCCATGCGTCCCCAGCAATAATGATGCGTCTAGGACGCAGGGACGCGGGCAAACCAGAACACTCTTATTGGTTTAATTACACTTTAAAACTATTGAATTGTGCTGCTGCGACCATTCTGGAGTGAACAAGGAGATAAATGCGCCAAGACCACAGAGACATCTTCCGGTCAATGTTTTCGACCAGGTCTTGAAAGCGGTGGCGTGATTAACGCTGAGCAAGGCGCCCATTTTCCCGTCAGAGAGTCTACAAATATTTACAGATGTTACCAATTCCTCACAGGGGAGCAATTGTTTTCTGTGACGCCCCTAAAGGGCGGCGACTGCCAAAGAAACTGAAGTTACCTCCATTAAGTTACACGGATTCCGTATTCGAGCTTGCCGCCACTACCCGTGGTCAATGTTCCCTGTCATTTTCCTTAGGGGTCTGAGCGTTCACACAAAGTTGGTGAGCAACTCTTGAAACAACAGTGAGCAACAGCAATCCCAAGTGTGGCAGCTAATCCATTATCAAACATGTCCAAAACTTGACATCACGTTACATTTTGCTGAGTTTCCGGGAATGCAAAAAAAAAAAAATCACTTTTGAATGAATTGACTAATGTGTTATTGCAAAGGTTTTATGGCCTACAAACAACAATTCTTTCACAAGATTTCCTTTTTTTTTTTCCTGATATATTTTGTCACATAATATTAACATTTTTGGGGGCTTATTGAGTCGGTTGTAAGATACAGAAGTGTACTTAATCACATTTTTTAGTGGAAGTACAATGTTGGCAACAAGATTGACTTGGTATAATAGGAAATTATTTGAATGCAACACAAACTTTTTCTTTTTACTTTTTTTTTTCTATATTTTTCGAATTCCTTTTCAAAAAAATCTCATTTTGTTTATTTTTTCCTAGCTGTTACTTTTTTCTTTGTGTTCTCTATTTACTTTTTTTCCTTGTTTCTTTCTTTTCTTTTTGGCTTTTTTTCTGATTTTTTCCTTCTTTTTCCCTCTTCCTTTTGATTCTTTTTTTCTCAGCTTTTCACTACTTTTTCATTTTGGTATTTTTTTCTTTTTTTGTTCTATTCCCCCCTTCCTTTGAATCATTTTGTGCATAATTTTACATAATCTTTGGTCATGTTGGGATTAAAGAAGCAAAAACAACCTGAAGAGCCGTTTAAGACCCGAAAGAGCCGGTTCCTTTTAGTGAGCCGAGCCAAAGAAGCCGGTTCTCGACAAACTATTTTTTTTTTTATTTTATTTCCCCCCCTTCTTTTAAGTAATTTCTGCATAATTTTACATAATATTTGGTCAAATAGGCATGATAGAAGCAAAAACACCCTGAAGAGCCGTTTAGGACTGAAAGAGACGGTTCCTCTTAAAGAGCCGAGCCAAAGAAGCCGGTTCTCGAAAATCTCTACTGACTTTACTCAACTTCGTTCTACTTCGACATTGACCTCCAAATACCGCATTTAGAACACAACGTCTGGGGAACCCTTGCGTTTTTACCTTTACACTGTAACTTTGACTTAATTTGCTTCTTAAATAGGAATTTCGAGCCCTGATTTTTGTGAGCTGGCTAGATTTTCTTGAGAGCGGAAAAGCTCTGGGTAGTTCGCAATTGCGCACACACGCAGCTTAGAGGGAACATTGCGCTGGATAGATTTTCTTGTGCGCTGAGAATGTGCGGGCAGTGCGCGATTGCGCGCAGATTAGAGGGAACATTGCCCGTGGTGCCCTCGCATGCTAACCCACCCCATCGCATTTCCATCTTGCGCAGCCCATGCATTTAAATGGGATGTTTAACTGAGCTGCAGTGGCCCCTTGGCACCCATGTTGGTCACTGCTACTTGTGCGGAAAGTGGACCTTAGGCTCCTTTGACCCCTTGTTTTCAGTTATCTGTACATTGGAAACAAAAAATACAATTGAGGCAATATATTAAACTTGGACTTCAAATGTTCATGCATGCCCACTTAACACGAATACTCACATTTTTTCCTAAACATTGAAAGAAAGACAGAGATTACACTTGGAAGGAGACTGTGTATTATTTAGCCCCTCCTAGTGGTAAGAAAAACTTAATCCATTAACAGAACAATATTGATTGAAATAATAGGCACAATAAATGATCAGATGATCATATCATCTCATTAGCCGTACCGCTTATCCTCAGTAGGGTCGCGGGGGGGCTGGAGCCCATCCCAGCCATCTCCAGGCAGTGGGCAGGGGACACCCTGAACTGGTTGCCAGCCAATCGCAAGGCACACGGGGACAGACAACTCACTCGCTCAGTCACACCTAGGGACAATTTGGACCGGCCAATTCACCTGAAATGCATGTCTTTGGAATGTGGGAGGAAACCGGAGTGCCTGTAAGAAACCCATGCAAGCACGGGGAGAACATACAAACTCCGCACAGGAAGTCTGGAGCTGGATTTGAACCCACGACAGGTTCCCATGACATGAACTGTGCCGCACAAGCGCTAACTACTGCGCTGCCGTGCTGCCCTGATCATATCATAAGTCACGAAATTACCATTCATTCTACATAACATGAGCCTTTCCTAAAGGGAGCTGACATAATTGTCTGCTGTCCTACTGCTACGAGTGTAACGGGTGTAATAATAACTTTAGTTTTGTTGAAATTCCTGCTGAAATGTTTGTAAAGTTTTTGTATAAGCGTCCTGCAATAACGAGTCCAACAGTGCCACCTGCTGGTATGGCGTAAGGTTTGGTTTGGCTTCTGATTTAGTGACCGGATGGCGGATATTGTTGGCAGTCTACAGTGTGCTGCTAACGGTAAGCCACGATCTTTTGGTGCTCCGCAAAAAGTTAATTGTAAACATTAAAACCAAAGCTGACAAATCTCTCAACATGCACAGTAATGTGATTGATGTTGTCAAGCTGTTTGGATTTAGTTTCGGTTTGTTCTATCGCCATTTATGTTAGTTTTGCCGGATGTTGCATGTTGTACTAAAATGCTAATTCCCCTTATAGTGTTGAAAGCCAGCGGAGGTGCTAACCACATGTTGTGTATATCTTGTGTGACTCAGGTAAATTGTACCCATTTTTACACTCCTTATTGTGATTATTTCTATTTTCTCATATATATAAAAGGATGATGTTGGATAAAATTCAGTTTAAAGAAAAATATGTTGAATTCATCGTAAACGTTACAAAACCACTATACGATCTCTTGTTAAAAGTATCTTGTTAAAATGTATTTTGATGGTTGATATTCTAAAATGTATTTTATCGAAGCTGAAAAGAAAGCTATTTGATATGTTTAGGGGAGTCTACAGTGCGCTGCTAACGTGTTGAAAGCCAGTGGAGGTGCTAACCACATGTGTGGATATCTTGTGTGACTCATTGCAGCAACTGTAATAAAAGCCTCATCATCCAGTCTAGCGTGAATGTGGATCCTTGGTGGGACGGGTACGCCACGGTTACACACATATATATATATACTGGACTGTCTCAGAAAATTGGAATATTGTGATAAAGTTCTTTATTTTCTGTAATGCAATTAAAAAAACAAAAATGTCATACATTCTGGATTCATTACACATCAACTGAACTATTTCAAGCCTTTTATTATTTGAATATTGCTGATTTTGGCTTACAGCTGAAAAAAACTAAAAAATCCTATCTCAAAATATTAGAATACTTCCTCAGACCAAGTAAAAAAAATAATTTTATAACAGCAAAACTAAATCAAACATTTGAAAATGTCCATTGATGCACTCAGTACTTGGTTGGGACTCCTTTTGCACGGATTACTGCATCAATCCGGCGTGGCATGGAGGGAATCAGCCTGTGGCATTGCTGAGGTGTTATTGATGCCCAGGATGCTTCGATAGCGGCCTTCAGCTCATTTGCATTTGCAGGTCTGGTGTCTTTCATCTTCTTCTTAACTATACCCCACAAATTCTCGATGGGGTTCAGGTCAGGGGAATTAGCAGGCCAATCAAGGACAGGGATGCCATGGTCAGTGCACCAGTTACTGGTGGTTTTGGCA
The DNA here is from genome assembly GCF_059441175.1 of Urocampus carinirostris. Lineage (NCBI taxonomy): Eukaryota > Metazoa > Chordata > Actinopteri > Syngnathiformes > Syngnathidae > Urocampus > Urocampus carinirostris. Next base: position 44,995,187 of record NC_142354.1, read on the forward strand.
CTGTGGGCAGGTGCCAGATCATGCTGGAAAATGAAATACTCATCTCCATAGAGCTTTTCAGCAGATGGAAGTATGTAGTGCTCTAAAATCTCTTGGTACACAGTTGCATTTACTCTGGACTTGATGAAACACAGTGGACCAACACCAGCAGCTGACATGGCTCCCCAAACCATTGCTGACTGTGGGAACTTCACACTGGATTTCAAGCAACTTGGATTTTGCTCTTCTCCAGCCTTTCTCCAGACTCTGGCGCCTTGACTTCCAAATGAAATGCAAAACTTGCTTTCGTCTGAAAAGAGGACTTTGGACCACTCTGCAACTGTCTCCATAGCCCAAGTCAGACGCTTCTTCCGTTGTCTTGAGTTCAGAAGTGGCTTGACCATGGGAATACGGCTATTGTAGCCCATTTCCCGGACACGTCTGTGAACTGTGGCTTTTGATACCTGGACTCCAGCTTCAGCCCACTGTCTTTGAAGCTCCCTCAAATTCTGGAAGCGGCTCTTCTTCACAATTTTGTTAAGGCTGCGGTCATCTCTCTTGGTTGTGCAGCGTTTCCGGCCACATTTTTCCCTTCCGACAGACTTTTTGTGGATATGCTTTGAAACTGCACTCTGTGAACAGCCTGCTCTTTGAGAAATGTCTTTTTGTGTCTTACCCTCCTGATGGAGGGTATCAATGATGGTCCCCTGGACAGCAGTCAGATCAGCAGTGATTTAGTTTGCTGAACCAAGCTGAGTGTTTTTAAGGCTCAGGAAACCCTCGCAAGGTGTTTCGAGTTAATTAGATGATTCAGGTGATTAGTTGAATAGCCTACTTGTATACTTTTTCATGATATTCTAATATTTTGAGATAGGATTTTTGAGTTTTCTTAAGCTGTAAGCCAAATTCAGCAATATTAAAATAATAAAAGGCTTGAAATAGTTCAGTTGATGTGTAATGAATCCAGAATGTATGACATTTTTGTTTTTTTAATTGCATTACAGAAAATAAAGAACTTTATCACAATATTCTAATTTTCTGAGACAGTCCAGTATATATATATATATATATATATATATATATATATATGTGAATATTTTATTTATTTATCAAATAAGTGAAGTCACTTCAAAATGGAGGGAGTTGGCTGTCTTCCTTCCCACCACTGTACAAAATATAATGTATCTATCAAAAACCTAGATGTATAAGGATTTTTTTTTCTTAATGTCTTTATTTTTTGGGCTTTTTTTGCATTTTGTTTGTCTTAGTTGCCATAAACACAGGGCCCACTACTTTGCTATAACTTTTTTTTCAATGACAAAATATATTTGTTGTTGTTGAGTTTAGTTTTTTTTTTGTTAAATGATGATTCCACTTCTATTTATTTTGTTACCTTTATATAATTTAAAAAGAATATTATTAAGTGCAGGGCAGCACGGAGGCGCAGTGGTTAGCGCGTGTGCGGCACAGTTCTGAGGTCATGGGTTCAAACCCAGCTACCAGACTTCCTGTGCGGAGTTCGTATGTTCTCCCCGTGCTTGCGTGGGTTTCCTCCCACATTACAGAAAACATGCATGTCAGGTTGATTGGCCGGTCCAAATTGTGCCTAAGTGTGGATGAGCGAGCGAGTTGTCTGTCCCTGTGTGCCCTGCGATTGGCTGGCAACCAGTTCAGGGTGTCCCCTGCCCGATGATTGCTGGGATGGGCTCCAGCACCCCCGCGACCCTACTGAGGATAAGCGGTGCAGCTAATGAGATGAGAAACTAAATATGAATAAAATGATGACTCACAACACATGGTGAGCTTTCTCTCCTGGCTTTGATCTCTGGCAAAACTAACATAAAATGTGACAGAAACAAAATGAAAAGAAATCCAAACAGCTTGCCAACATCATTTTTGCCGTTCCATGTATTCCGTTACTCCCCAAGCCTGCACAAAATTGAGTCATTTTATTCATATTTAGTTTCTTTTGTCTTTTATGAGCATACTTGGTATTGGAGTCATCCAAAAGTCATTGAAAGTAATCCAGTTCAAGTAACCCTACCCAACCCTGAATATTATTAAGTGTTCGCACCAATTATTTTTACCAAGCAAATGGTGCTTTGGGCTTTGTAATTGGTATTTTGTGTTTACATTATGCCCGACCAACGTTGTAGACATTTTCTTTCTGGTACCATTAATGGTGCTATATACCCGATGCGGTTCTTATCATGTGTGTGCATCTCGTGCCACAGCAGGTCACCGCTTTATTTTTCATCAGCACCGCTCTCATTTGAATAAAAATAGAGCGGGTATGAAAGCAGCTAAGAGCCACTATTATTATGAGCCAAAGGGAAACACATTTGCTGCTGCGTGTCATGTAACAACCTGTTGCTTGTCAATCTTTTGCCACAAAAAATGTCGGAAAAGGGCTGAAATGCAGTTTCCGCCTCGCAGACGAAGCGAGACCGTGACCGAGCAGGGAAATTACTTTTTGCTAACACCCAAAATTGAAGGTGGATTGTCACCAGTTGGACACACATCTGGGATCATACTGCAGAATTCTTGAGGTGGTCTGCAACTTTACACGATACACACTTTACACGTATATACATGTATTTATGTCAGAACCAGATACAGGACCCAATCGCGTGACGTTCTCACACAAGCTCTATTTTATGGGAAATGGGGAGTCATGCACGTTAGGAAGCCGGTCTGGCATGGAAGGACAGGACGCCAGAGACAGACGAGATCGATAACAGATCAGGGTAACGAAAATAAAAAGGAGAAACTAGACGGGAAGGAAAACTGGAGAACCTAACCAACAGGACAAGAATAGACGGAAAACAAAACTGGAACGCGAAGTTAAACAGTACAATAATAAATGGGAACAATACCGGACTGGGGCAGCACGGCGGCGCAGTGGTTAGCGCGTGTGCGGCACAGTTCATGTCATGGGAACCTGTCGTGGGTTCAAATCCAGCTCCAGACTTCCTGTGCAGAGTTTGTATGTTCTCCCCGGTTTTCTCCCACGTCCCAAAAACATGCATTTCAGGTGAATTGGCCGGTCCAAATTGTCCCTAGGTGTGAATGAGCGAATGGGTTGTCTGTCCCTGTGTGCCCTGCGATTGGCTGGTAACCAGTTGAGGGTTAGGGTGGTCCTTAATGGGGGTCGAAATTTTTTTTTTTGAAATATTGGGCTTTGACCCCCCGCATATGTTCTTATATCGATAAAAACACACTGTGTGCAATTTTGAACAATTTGGATAATATTTAGAGGTAGCTCAAGGACTTTGAAATTTCCCAAAATGGTAAAATTTTGGCAATTTTCGAGAAAAAACGGAAATCTTAACCCTATGTGTACGGCGTTTTAGAACATCCAATTTCAGTCCATTGCTTATAATTGTAACACAAGAAAAGTTACAAGTAACTTTGTACACTAGGTCTGATATAATGTGCGAAAAATCCTTATTTTTCATACCAAAATTTCAGAGGCCTTGAGCGACCTCTAAATATCCTTTGATTTTGATGAAACTTTGCCTAATTACGTTTTGTATATATTGGAACATATTCAAGGGGTCAGAGCATGAAATTTTAAAAGTCGAAAAATAAGGACCACCCTCAATGAGGGTGTCCCCTGCCCACTGCCCGGAGATGGCTGGGATGGGCTAGAATATAGAAACATATATACTTGCATGCATAAAGCAGCCTTAATTGTCAAGAGCCAGGACAGGATCAGGACCCAAAGGCGTGACGTTCTCATTCAAGCCTTTTATTTTACGGGAAATGGGGAGTCGGGCACGTTAGACAACGGTCTGGCGTGGAAAGACAGAAAAGCCATCGACGAGATTGATTCCAACTGCCTGAGTTGATATCGGACAGATGGGGTCAATAACGAACAAGACGGGACAAACAGGATAGATAATGAATCAGGATATCGAAAATAAACAGGACAAACTAGACAGGAACGAAAACTGGAGAAAGTAATAAACAGAACAAAAAATAGAAGGGACAAAACTGAAAACCGAAAATAACCAGGACAAAATAAACGGGAACATTACTGGACAGGAATTATCAACAAGAACAGGACCGACTCACAACCCACGTTTTGCGGGGCAGAAGGTCGCTGACGGACTGACAAAGTTAGAGAGAGCGCACTGAGCTTAAAAAGACAGAAAGCCAATCTGTTAATGAGCCGCAGCTGGCGCCACACGGGCGGAGCCGATTGGTCCCCATGGCAACCGTGACATTAATAGCTTTAAATAAAACCTTAACAATTAGCAATACTTTAACCCAGATTTTAAATGCCGTCCATAAATGTGCATTAGATTTTGACATCACAACTGTACGATAATCAGGGTTGGGTAGGGTTACTTTAACTTGATTACTTGCAATTACTTTTGGATTACTCCGATAACAAATATGCTAATAAAAGAACTAAATATGAATAAAATGACTCCATTTTGTGCAGGCTTGGGGAGTAACGGAATACATGGAACGGCAAAATTGATGTCGGCAAGCTGTTTGGATTTATTTTCATTTTGTTTCTGTCGCATTTTATGTTCATTTTGCCGGAGATCAAACGGATCAAAGCCAGGAGAGAAAGCTTACCACATTTTTTGAGTCATCATTTTATTCATATTTAGTTTCTTTTGTCTTTTTTTTAGCATATTTGGTATTGGAGTGCGGGCAGCACGGCGGCGCAGTGGTTAGCGCATGTGCGGCACAGTTTATGTCATGGGAACCTCCTGCGTGGGTTCAAATCCAGCTCCAGACTTCCTGTGCGGAGTTTGTATGTTCTCCCCGTGCTTGTTTGGGTTTCCTCCGGGCACTCAGGTTTCCTTCCACATTCCAAAAACATTCATTTCAGGTGAATTGGCCAGTCCGAATTGTCTCTAGGTGTGAATGGGCGAGCGAGTTGTCTGTCCTCGTGTGCCCTGCGATTGGCTGGCAACCAGTTCAGGGTGTCCCCTGCCCACTGATTGCTGGGATGGGCTCCAGTACCCCCGCGACCCTACTGAGGATAAGCGGTGCAGCTAATGAGATGAGAGATGGTATTGGAGTAACCCAAATGTAATTGAAAGTAATCAAGTTAAAGTAACCCTACCCAACCCTGACGATAATGCCCAAGAAGATTGTTCTAGTCTATTTCCACTTAGGACTCAAAGGCGGCTGACTCTATCGTGTCCTTCCCAGTCGAATCTTTGATTCCTATATTTTTATTTTATCTTAGCATGAAGACAATTATGGGAAGTTACTCTTAATTACCACTCGTCCACATCAAGACCGTCTCCTTGGCAGAGGCAGCTCTCACTCACATTTGAGTTCTGGCTGTAGGGATTTTTCAGGGTTTCATTTATTAGCAGCCATTCTTTTCCCGTTGCGTTAAGGCTTTTTTCCAGCCGGCTCATTTAATTACGGCCGTGTTGCTGAGAGCTACGGCTCACCTGGCCGGGCTAATCTGATGGCAGCTAAGGGCCACATCCATCTCAGTGTGTCAGCAATAGTAATGGCCACACTCCCTCTTGTCTCCGGGGGTGCGCAACGGCGCAGGGGTGGTCTTTCGGCCTCTTTTCATCCCTCCGTTACTCCCGTCGTCCATCACAGGAGACCCAGCCGGACCAGCTCGCTTAATAGCGAGCAGAACAAGTGGAGGTGCTACCTGTCCTTTCGTTCGAGAGACCGGCTGATTTGGAGCCCGCCGCATAGTCCCTGAAGGATTTGTCACCCCTAGTGGACATTTTAATTGGACCATTAACTTTTCCAAAGACTCCGCAGGATATCTTGATGAGCTTTACCCCCCTTTGATACAAAGCACAAAGTCCCTTTTTCTAAGACTGGTGTCAAGACCCTGTGGATGGATAAAAGTGATGGGCAAAGGTCAATGGTAAGGACTTTCAAAATTGGGCCCACTGTTACCTGGTACGGTGAAGTTGCGGGTGGATTGAAATTATAATAGATATAAAATATTTGTCAGATGTCTTTGCTTTAATTGTTTCTTATTCTTAATGATAGTCCTGATCAGGGTTGGGTAGGGTTACTTTCAATGACTTTTGGATTACTCCAATGCCAAATATGCTAATAAAAGACAAGAGAAACTAAATATGAATAAAATGACTCCATTTTGTGCAGGCTTGGGGAGTAACGGAATACATGGAACGGCAAAAATGCTGTTTGGATTTAGTTTAATTTTGTTTCTGTCGCATTTGATGTTAGTTTTGCCGGAGATCAAAGAGATCAAAGCCAGGAGAGAAAGCTTACTGCATGTTGTGAGTCATCATTTGATTCATATTGAATGGTTCGTAGTGGTTTGGCTGCAGTCCTATTCCGTGTACATACAACATATTTTACAGTTATTTTTTTTGTTATAACATGAATTTCACTCTCTCTCTCTCTCTCCGTATACTTAATGGTGTACTGTATAATGGGGGGGTATACTGTATACCTGTATACGTTTTTTTAAGCATTTTAGAAAGGGCGCCGCTACTTCGCGGATTTTCGCGGGTGGTCTCAGTCCCCATTAACCGCGAAAACCGAGGGATTACTGTATTTAGATAATTGTTTGTTGCAGCCCTAGATTTGATACCTCTTCACGTTTCAGGGTAAAAATACACAACAGGAGCAACATTTCAACAGAAGGCGAACTCCCGAAGGGGAGAAACGGGCGCAGCACTGCAGGCGACGAAGATAAAGCTGGGTTGCGGCGCCGGAGAGTGGCAATTCTCCCAAGCTTTTTGCAAATAACTAGGCAGATGGATGAGGTGCGAATGGAAATTGAGGCACAGAATTGAGAGAAGACATTTTTTAGGGGTGTGTGTCCGCTTCCTCTGAGTACGGAGTAATCACCAGAGTGTCATCTCACACTCGGTGGGACAACCGGGCCAATCCCGAGATTACATTATCTCGGCCTAAATTGCACGCGAAGTCTCTCAATCCAGAGGCCAATGAATCAAGATTGCCAGTGCGGCTCGCGTGCGTGCAGCAGATTTGCAAAGGCGACTGGAAAAATGTCACGGGTAAATTATTCAGCACCTTCGGCAAACGATTTTCTCGGGGGGAGAAAAACAAAGCTAGGTTTCTGGGGAAATGATTTCTAGAGGAAAAAAAACTTGTACTGGAACAATTTGTCGGAACGAAAACCCCGACAAGGGTAAATACTTTTAAAGCAGGGGTCTCCAACGCGGTGCCCGCGGGAAAAACAGAGGGTCTTTTTCACTCCTTCACAGGAGATGGTTAAACTGGCCTGCTCAATCTCTTCTACTTCTTCAGTCAATTGGTTCCTTTTAAAGCAGGGCTGTCAAACTCATTTGAACTCGGGGGCCAAACGAAAGAACAAACATTCTGTCGGGGGCCGGACTAGTAGATTAAAGAGAAAGAGAAAAGGAGGGAAAAAGGTAGGAAAAAAGAGAGAGGGCGGGACAAAGAAAGAAAAAGAGAGAGAGGGTAAGAGTGTGAGAAACAAAAGATAAAAAGTCGTGAGAGAGGGGGAAAAGAAAGGGAGAGGAAGAAAGAAATCCAAAAAGAAATAGAAAGACAGAAGAAGAGGAAAGAGAAAAGAAAGCGCAAAAGGTAGGAAGAGAGAAAGAGAAAAGGAAAAAAGGAAGTTAGAGCAAAAGAAGTTAAAAAGACACAGCAATAGAATGAGACAAAGAGCAACAAAGCAAGAGAAAAAAAGAGAAACAGAGTGAAAGACTGACTCAAAAACTAACATAAAAACACTCATTAAAATGATTATTTTAACGATTTAAAAGTCGTTCTGCTTTTTATTTTTTTCCATCACTATGGAAACCTTGCTTTTAAATTACATATCTATTAAAGAAAGAAGCCGGAAATTTGTTTAACTTCAGGAAGACACCCAGATGCTATTTTTTTATTTTATTTGATATTTTTCATATTGCCTAAAACATGACTTTTGGTTTCCTCTACAACAGGGGTGTCAAACTTATTTGAACTCGGGGGCCACACGATAGAACAAACATTCTGTCGGGGGCCGGACTAGTAGATTAAAGAGAAGGAGATAAAGAAATAAGAGAAAGAGGGAGGGAAAAGGAGAGAGGGCGGGACAAAGAAAGAAAAAAAGAGAGAGAAGGAGAGAGCGTGAGAAACAAAAGAGATAAAAAGAGAAGTTGAGAGAGAGGGGGAAAGAAAGGGAGCGGAAGAAAGAAATCCAAAGAAAATAGAAAGACAGAAGGAGAGAAAAGAAAGTGCAAAGGGTAGGAAGAGAGAAAGAGAAAAGGAAAAAAAGGAAGTTAGAGTGAAATAAGTTAAAAAGACACAGAGATAGAAAGAGACAAAGAGCAACAAAGCAAGAGAAAAAGAGAGACACAGAGAATGAAAGAGAGAGTGGGAGAAAAGGGGTAGAAAAGAGGGAGGGAGAGAGAGAGAGAAAGAAATAATAATACAAGTACAGTGTCTTTGTTCGAGGCACCTTTCTTTGGCAACATCAAGTTGACATATGTCAACCTGCAGCTCGTTTTTCTCTTGCGCTTCTCTAAATGTTGTCTCGCGGGCCGGATTGAATCCCTTAGCAGGCCTGATTTGGCCCGCGTGTCGCCTCTTTGACACCTTTGTTTTAAAGGGACCACATCTCATTTGATTGTGATTTGGTAGGTTTTATTTCATTTTCCTGCCCCTAATAATAGGTCCCAAGAAAATTGGTGATAAGGGGAAGAATAAGTGGAACAGAGTACAACAACGTTCAAATTAAGAAATGAAACAATTGGGTAATCTCAGAGCAGTACGGTAAATGTTCAAAAACATTATGTTTTTAAGATTTTTACCAGTATATTCATCTTTATTGACTACATAAATAAATAATTATTGAGGTCTAGCTGGGCAGCACTGCGACGCAGTGGTTAGCACATGTGTCTCAGGTCATGAGATCGAACCTTCTGTGTGCAGTTTGTATGTTCTCCCCGTGCTTGCGAGGGTTTCCTCAGGGCACTCTGGTTTTCTCCCACATTCCAAAAAAATTTGTGTAAATGCAGGTTAATTGGTTGGTCCAAATTGTCCCTAGGTGGGAATGAGCGGGTGACTTGTCCGTCTCTGTGTGGCTGGCAACCAGTAGAGGGCGTCCCCTGCCCACTGCCCGATGATTGCTGGGATGGGCTCCAGCACCCCCGCGACCCTACTGAGGATAAGCGGTACAGATACTGGCTGGATGGATGATGTTTAGCTGCACTTTGTATTAATTATCATAATGTTCTTTTAGTATGTGGGTATTTCAAAGCAGTTTTTTTTTTTTTTCGGTCACTTAAATGCCATGTAGGCAAATATATACGATACTTGAAGTTGTTTTTTTTTTTTAAGGTGAATATATTATACTATCTCTTCTTTAAAATCCTTTCATTGGATTAATTTGAGAAAGGGAATTTTCCTCTTTTTTAGGTTTTTTAGCTATAAAACACAAATTCCTGCTCACCAAAAACACATTCAAACAGTAAGTATACATAAAAAATACAGGAATAAAATAAATATGATGATTTTAACTCAATAAAACGCAAGTTTATGATGAGCACTTACCGTGGAAGCAGTTGCCTTAGCAAAGGTGTGCACGTGGTACATTGGAAGAGGAGTGTATTGTTGGAAAGAGGAGTGATGGAGACCGCACATGTCATGATTACTAACTCAGATCACCTGGAGCAATCATGTGGCACCTGGGTGGGCGCCTTTTGATTGGCTGGCACTCCTCTCTTAAGCGCCCTGCGCCCAGAGAGAAGTGTCAGAGCGTACATTCTTGTAACTCTGTGTTTCTCCCGATATCCTGTTTGTTTAGAACTCTGATTACCTGATTTTTGCCTGCCTCCGATCCGACCTGTTTCTGTCCCACGTTTTGATCTCTTCTCCAGCCCCGGTAAACACAACCTGCCTGATTTCCGCACTACGATTGACGACTCATTCCGAAGTAATCTCCCCGGCGCCGCTGCTGACGTCTGACGGTCATCACGTCTCCAGCAAGCCCTGAACGCTTCCTTAATAAAAAGACTAAAACGAATGCTCTGGGGTCCACTGGTCTGTTCTGGTTTCGTGATAGCACACCTGTCAACTTTTCCTTGTATTTTATCTGTTTTTTTTTATCATTTTGAATTATGTATGCCATATATCAATTTTATATGGGGAATAAATATTTTAAACAATGACCAGACTCGTTTTTCGGCTTCAGTCCGGATCGTCACGGTCACTGGCAGCAGATAATAATAACATCATAGACTAATGATATTGTTGTGGTATTCCACACCATCTGTCTTGCTGTGAGTAAATAGGTGCCGTATTATGTTTGTAAGGTTTATTATCGTTTAATAAGGGGAATTACAACCATTAACACGGTGAGCAATTGGCTAAGATTGACAGGTATGATATTGAGAGACTTTTGAAGATACGCAAGCACTTGTTGTACACCTAAAATTAGAGTTACTGTTACTTCAAACGCATGTACTCACAGCACTATTCATTTTTTCTGGAGTAATTTGCATACTCAAACTGTAATATGTTGCTGGCGGTCTCGAACAGTCTCTAGTGGTAATCTCTTAGAATGTGACCTGGATTTTTCTGTCACAGACCAGAACGGACACAGGACTCAATTGCATGCGTTTCTCAGATTTTATTGAAAGAGAATGAAGGTAAGGCTTGCTCGATTGCTTGATCCGAAGACGGGCGGAGAGTGGGAACGAGCAAGGCGGGGGTGACACTTCCGTGTCGGAAGAAGACAGGCGGGAATGGCAAGTCGTTTGACCAGGGCTGGAGATCAGAGGCGATATAAAGTTCGTAATTGTGGTCGTAGGCAGGCGGCAGGCAAAACAGGCATAGTCAGGTTCGGAAACTGTCACAATCACCCGGATCGGGAACACCTGTGTTCAGGATTTGGCGCCAACAGCCAGGACAGCTGATTGGTGCACCCTGTACATTTAAATCCCCAGCTTCCGGTAACACTTTGTCTGATTGTACTCACGCTACCTGTTGCCTTCAGCTCAGTAAACCTGTACCTCTGACTATTTGCCTGCTCCCTGTTTTCTTCCGATTGATCTCCGTTGCCGACCCATTTCTGTAATTGCCTACGACCTGCCCTGCCCGTCTGACTCCTCCTGAACTCTTTTCCGAATACTACGACGCCCTTCTTCTCCAGCCCCGGCCATCAACACTACGATTACGCCTGTCCGCGACCATTCCCGCCAAGCCTTCACCCGCCTGTCAAGTTCCGTCAATCCGCCTACCAACGGATCGAAAAATCCCACCTTGTCATTTCCTTCCTTTCAATAAAACCAAGAAACGAGCGCAAGTGATCTCAGTCTTCCTTTTGTCCTGTCTGACAGAAACGGGTCGAAAAACGGGAATCAGGCGGGAAACAGGTTTTAACAGGTACGGAGTCGGACGGGAAACGCAACACCTCGCAACGATCTGACAAAGTTTGAACTGAAGTCGGGGGCTTAAGAAGGGTATGGCCACCAATCAGCTTGTCCGGGCTGTTGGCGCCAATCAAGCTGCCACTGGTGTTCCAAATAGGGCAATTATGACATTTTCGTAGTATGCACAGCAAGATTTTTCTTCCCCCCTTAAAAAATTAAAAAAATAGTCTAGACTCTAGAGGTCCCATTATTAAGAGGTATAATAACTGGAAAGCTCACCAAGTATTACTACATGCTGTGACACATTTCAAAATGCTAACACTTACAAATCTGCAGTATTTTACTTGTTAATATGAATCCATAGATGGGTGAGCGGGTGAATCGGAGGGCCCCGATGACACCAGAACAAATTGCTGTTAATGACCTTGAAATGGGTGTCAGCATGAAGTCGATGGTGGTCGGTGTTGACCCTGTCTTATTGTGCCGCTGGCTACCTGTGAGTCAACTTGATTGCATTTTAATGCGGAACACACAAAAAAGTAATAAATAAATAGATGAATGAATAGTTTAACAAATAAATAAAACCGAGAGCTGATGCTCTGGCATCGGCCGGGCTGGCTGACAGTGAGGTATGGCTCCCACTTTGGAGACAAGTCAATCAACTGTAAGGCCGCCAAGCAATGTTCCCTGTCATTTTCCTTACGGGTCTGAGCGTTCACACAAAGTCGGTGAGCAACGCTTGAAACAACAGTGAGCAACGGCAATCCCAAGTGTGGCACCTGAGTCATTATCAAACATGTCCAAAACTTGACATCAAGTTACATTTTGCGGAGTTTCCGGCAATGCAAAATTATTTTTCTCTTTTGAAGGAATTGACTCATGTACTATTGCAAAGGTTGTACGGCCTAAAAACATCATTTGTTTTTACAATTCTTTCACAAGATATCCATTTCTTTTTATTTCCTGATACATTTTGTCGCATAATATTAATATTTTTAGGGGCTTATTGAGTCGGTTGCACGATACAGAACTGTATTTAATTACATTTTTTAGTGGAAGTACAATGTTGAGAACAAGATTAACTTGATATAATTGGAAATTATTTGAATGCAACACAAACTTATGCATCTTTTTCCTTGTTTTTTACTCCTTTTTTTCAAATTCCTTTATAAAAAAAATCTCATTGTGTTTATTTTTTCCTAGCTGTTACTTTTTTCTTGCTTTTTTGTTCTCTACTACGTTTTTTCCTTTATATGTTTCTTTTTCTATTTTTTATGAAATGTTCCTGCTCTTTTTTTTCTTCTTTTCTCTCCTTTTGTTTCTTTTTTTCTCAGCTTTTCACTACTTTTTCATTTTGTTATTTTTTTCATTTTTTGCTCTAATTCCCCCTTTCCGTTAAGTCATTTTGTGCATAATTTTACATAATATTTGGTCATGTTGAGATTAAAGAAGCAAAAACAACCTGAAGTGCCGTTTAGGACCTGAAAGAGCCTGTTCCTTTTAGTGAGCCGAGCCGAAGAAGCCGGTTCTCGAAAAACTCTACTGACTTTACTCAACTTCGTTCTACTTCGACCATGACTTCCAAATACTGCATTTAGAACACAACGTCAGGGGAACCCGTGTATTCTTACCTTCATGCACTGTAACTTTGACTTCATTCGCTTCTTGATTAGCAATTTCGAGCCCTCATTTTTGTGAGCTGGCTTGATTTTCTTTTACTCAAAAAAGCTCTGGGTAGTGCGCAATTGCGCACACACGCAGCTTAGAGGGAACATTGCCGCCAAGTAAGGATGGACAGATAAATCCAAATATCGATACTACGTTATCGATACTGAGTGAGTACTTGGATCGGATCGATATTTTTGTCTAAAGATAAAGACTGTTTCTACCATTTTAACTATCATAATGATAATGTTAAGAGTTGCAATATTATACATAGCTAATAATTTTAAAATCGATCAAATTATTTGCACTGCGGATTTTTAATTTTAAAATGTTGTGGAATGAAAGGTATTATATTATCTGGACCATAATTGTTTTCACATGATATAAGGCGCATGACAACAGAAGATAAAAATATATTCAATAGGACAAAAATATTAAGAAATCTGGTTTCACAACTAAAACGAATCGATTGATTAATGGTTACCAAACATAGGAAATTTCCGAATGTAATTACCGTATTAAAGTTTCGGTGAAAATTTGGGGTTTTCGGGTGTGCCTTATAGTCTAGAAAATAAAGTTTTAGTTGTATTTTACTGTATGTCAATGCTGTTACTAAAGGTTTTTATATAGTCTTGTTGAAACTATCCGCACTTTGACTTCATTTCCAAAATATTGCGTAATGGAAGGCGTTATAGTTGTCATGTTGACGTTTTTATGTTTTTGTTTGTTATACTGTTTTCATTGTAAAAATTATATTTCTTAGTCTTTAAAAACTCTGCTGTTAAAATTATTAATTAATTTAAGGGGGAAGGGTTCAGTTATTTAATGGCCCTGACATTTCCTGCTATGCTTGGATGGAGAGAATCCAGGGGCGGACACACGTCTACGATTGACAGTCTTTAATGAGGGTAAGGGAAGTAACAAAAGAGTTTCAAAGAGGAAAGGAATAGAAAAACTAGTAACAAAAGCACAGTCCATAAACGGACGAGGGTGGGATAAATACAAAGTCTAACTAATAGCAAGTAGTGGGCAGACGAGCAGGAATTTTAATGATCCGACCCTATTAGGAGTTCTTAAATACAGTGGAACCTCGGTTTTCGAACGCCTCAGTTCGAACAAATCGGAGTCCGACCAAAAATTTCGAGAAATTCTTGCTTCGCTGTCCGGTCAAAAAATCGGAGTTCGAACGCCGGTAATGCGTGAGTGCGTACGCTAGGGTGCCATGCTGAGCGGCGTACGGGTGTAGATCGCTCTTTTCGTGACCGACTGTTATAGCGTACGGACGTGCTTCGTTTTGCTTTTAATATAGGTGTACGAAGTGTTTTAGCCCCTAATTATGCCTCTGAAGAAAGTCAGTGCGAGCAGCAAAGTTGCTACAGGTGAAAAAAGAAAAGTAGTGCGTACAACTATCGCATTTAAGAAAGAAATAATAGCAAAATATGAAGGAGTTGTGCGAGGGTCTGATCTTGTCTGCGCCTTCTGCTGACCACCACAAAGGTAAGAAATCCTATACATAATTATTTTCTTTATCCTTTTTTTTAATTTTTAAACGTTCATGTTAGCGTAATTTTTCCTACGGAAGATTGCGATAACACGAACGTACGATTAGCCTGGGTTAGCTTTATGGAACGGAGCCCAACTTTCAGGGTGTTGGAACGGAGCCCCCTTTCCAATGAACCGCTCACCACTTGTTGACGAGACCCGTGTGCTAAATGACTTGTAAACGATCGGATTTTTTTATTTTGACACGTTCATGTTAGCGTCATCTTTCGTACGGAAGATTACGATAACGCAAACGTACGATTAGCCTCGGTTAGCTTCATGTTTACGTTAAACATTCAAGGTAAACATTCAGGGTGCTGGAACGGATTAAAATGATTTACATTATTTTTAATGGGAAAAATGATTTCGGTGATCGAACAAATCGGTTTTCGAACAGGGTTCTGGAACAGATTATGGTCGAGAACCGAGGTTCCACTGTACTGAAGTTTTAATGAGTGGTGGGTGTGGCGAATTTGTCAATCAGTCTCCTTGGTGCGCAGGGACCTTACAGTTTCCACTCAAAAAGTATCATGGTACTGATCGATACTCATCTCATCTCATCAGCTACACTGCTTATCCTCAGTAGGGTCGCGGGGGTGCTGGAGCCCATCCCAGCAATCATCGGGCAGTGGGCAGGGGACACCCTGAAGTGGTTGCCAGCCAATCGCAAGGCACACGGGGACATACAACTCACTCGCTCATACAGACCTAGGGACAATTTGGACCGGCCAATCCACCTGAAATGCATGTTTTTGGAATGTGGAAGGAAACCGGAGTGCCCGGAGGAAACCCACGCAAGCACGGGGAGAACATACAAACTCCGCACAGGAAGTCTGGAGCTGGATTTGAACCCACGCAGGAGGTTCCCAAGACATGAACTGTGCCGCACATGCGCTAACCACTGCGCCGCCGTGCTGCCCCTGATCGATACTACCCTGTATTTACTTGGATGGCATCGATAGCAAAAGTCCCAGTTTATTTTACCCCTACCGCCAAACAAGCATAGTTGCCGTGTGTTCCCGTCATTGCCTTCTGCAGATACGCTTCAGAAGACACGGCGTCTGGCCCTCAAAGGACGGTAATTACTCTGTTGATATTCAAAGCCAAGATTACAACTACGCGATATGATCTCTGCTTCCCTGATGCGCAAAATGAGGATAATGGATCCAGGGGGACCTGATAGCGTTGTTGATCAATACCAATGACTCACTTATTACGCTGGCAGCTTCTCTGGCTGCTGCCTTTCAAACTTCATTTTTCAGCTCATTTTCTTTAATGAAGAAAAATCTACCTTTCAACATTTCGCCTGTCGTAAGATAGATGAATCATGTTGCTGATCTACATGAGCAGAGCCTAAGGTGTACTGATCACCTATCACAAGAAAAAAAAAATAGGTAGCCTACTCAGTCTAATTTTGTTTAGACTGTTTTGATAGTACTACCGTATTTTCCGCATTATAAGGCGCACCGGGTTATAGGGCGCACCCCGAAAAAATAGTTTTTGGTCCTATATCTTCCATATATAAGGCGCACCGGATTATAAGGCGCAACAATGTGGACAAAACAGTCAGATGGTTCAGTCCAACTTATTACCCCCTTAACATTCCCAAAGCTTGCAAAGATGCAAATACGTGTCGTAGACACGTGCGGATGCGGTGTCCCTACGATGTCACTGAAATGCATCGTTCCATCATTCGGAAGGTTAAAGTCTTGGGATTCAAGAACTGCCAACCATTCCTTAGTTTCTATTTTCTTTTTCGCTCGCAACTTTACTGTACATATGACAATAAACACTTGGAATTGAGTTTCATTTAAAAATAGACACTCCATTCCATCCATTATCTGCACCGCTTATCACAGAAACATCGAGTTCAGTCTGAAACAAGATACAGGGATGATATATAGCCGGAGTAGCTCACCAAAGTCGTTGTGTTCATAATAATGTGCAGCCAATGTCCTCTTATATCCGTGAGTTTAGTAAATCCAGGAGAATAAAATATTTACAAATACAGAATAGTAAAAAATGCTTTCTGTATGCCGTCAACCACGTGCTATACACATTCATCTTTTTCGGCCAATTGCAGGCTTTGTTTTGCCAATTGCAGGCTTTGTTTTGCCGTTTAAGCCAATGCCAGCCTGTAAATGATAAAAAGGATCCGCCCCTTGACCTCCGAATAACTTTAGCCAATAGTGATCGATTCAAATGATGATTGACACATTGGTTAGCCAATGAAACGCCGGTAAATAAATCCCAGCATACACCGCGGACTACTTGGCGTTCGGGGGAAAATCGAGTCGGCGGCTGCAAGTTAGTTGGAAGACTTTGCGACTTAATGTTGATCCGTAAATAAGGCGCACTGTATTATAAGGCGCATGGTCAGCTTTTGAAAAAAATAGAGGGTTTTAGGTGCGACTTATAGTGCGGAAAATATGGTAATTAAAATACACACTGTAATAAAAATAAGGAAATATGCAATGAGCGGGTGTGGTTTAATGTGGACTTTTACTCCCCCGGGTGGAGTTAAAGAGCCTCATGGCATGAGGAAGAAATGATATAACTCTTTTTGAAAATATGATTGGTACATATTTTCCCGTTCTTATGTATATGTTTATTTTACTACATTTAAGCTTAATTTTGGAATCGGACATTTAGCAAAGTGTACCAACACTGACCTTTATATTACATTCTAAACTTGTAAAATGATAAATCATACTATAAATGAGCAAAATTATTTGATATGGAACATCCAGATAATGTTGTTCTTTTTATCTTATTTTTATTATTTTACAGACATCCTAAATACATCAGATTTTAAATTAGGAGATTTATTTTCTGTGGAACTAAATATTTTCCAGATGTGCATATTTCTCAAGTAAACTATACACTATACCCAGATGTGTATGCTACCTACCACCACTTGATTAGATAATATTGTGTTTAGGCGGCTACAATTGTGCAGCACATGGCAAAGCAAGATAAGGAAGAAACAGGGAGGAGTGTTAGAAGGGATGAGAAAAAACAGGAAAAAATGGTCTCCAAATCAACACAAATGATACATTTTTGTGTGTTTTGAAAACTGGACACCTGCAAAATAGGTTGCATAGGATATCCCAGTTTGTTATTGTTGCAATGCAGTGCAACCTCAGTTCTCGATTATAATCCGTTCCAGAACCCTGTTCGAAAACCGATTTGTTCGATCACCGAAATCATTTTCCCATTAAAAATAATGTAAATCATTTTAATCCGTTCCAACACCCTGAATGTTTACCTTGAATGTTTAACGTAAACTTAAAGCTAACCCAATCGATGGGATCCAAGTAATTACAGGGTAGTATCAATCAGTACCATGATACTTTTTGAGTGGAAACTGTAAGGTCCCTGCGCACTAACGTCTGTCAGAGGACGCCAGGGGAATAATCATCCGTACGAAAGATTGCGCTAACATGAACGTGTAAAAATTAAAAATCGGGTCGTTTACAAGTCATTTGGCATCCTTGGATTACTTTCAACAGGACCCGGACTCTGCAGGTCTGCATCAAACCTTAAGCACCGGTATCATTTTCCGTTCATTCTGCCGGCTGTGATTTTTGGACTGTGGACTTTAATGAAGGACATTTAGTTTCAATCGCGGGACTTGAAGTCGGTTTTGGGTTAATTTTGTTTCTGTGTTACATGTTTAAATGTGGGCGCATGCGGCTTATATAAAGTGTATGTGCAAAATCGGTTTTCCTCTTAACATGTGGTGGGTGCGGCTTATAATCAGGTGCGCTCTATAGTCCGGAATTTACGGTACTGTTAAAGTTTGAATTGTAGTAATTGACTAGAAAAAAAAAAATCCTTTTTAGTACTTGAGTCCACTAAATTTGCACACTTTTTTAACTACAATCATTATTAAAACATGATGTTAAGTTTTCTGGTTTTAACTGAGAAGGCTACAAGAAAAATTACAAAACTGCTTACTAGTGGAAAAAAAACAATACATGAACACAAGTGTAAAAACCAGTTATTGTTAAAACGTAGTAGTTCAATTGCTGCAACCATCAATGACAGTTATAAGTAGTACATATGTAACCGCGGTGTACCTCTCCCACCAAAGATCCACATTCACTGGATGATGAGATTTTTATTACAGTTTCTGCAGATGAAATGAGTCACAACATTAGCTTATCTGCTGGCTTTGATCTCTTTGATCTTATTGGCAGCTCGCTCTGTAGACTGCCAACAAAACCCCACCCCATACCAGCAGGTGGCACTGTTGGACTCATCATTGCAGGACACTTACCAAAAACTATACACATATTTCAGGAGGAATTTCAATATAAGAAAAGTTATTATTACACCCGTTACACATACACAAAAAAACATTTTTCTTAGGTTTCATTTGCTGATAATTATTATTTTACACAGCAACAAATCATATTTAATAATACAAAGCACTCAATGGTTTTCCTGTTTTTGTTCTCCATCTTTTGTTCTCTTTCCTCCTTCACTCTCTTCTTGCTGTGTTTTTTTACACCAAACATCGCCCACATAAGTATGAAGAAGGGTAAGGGCTATTTTTACTCATAGGGCTCCTTTAGGCGTGTTTGAGACAGTCAATTTTTGTTCACCTTAAGATATGTGCTTTGTAGGGAAGATTGTAGGGAAGATTTCAGTTCTCTTTGGGACCCTGCTCGCTAGAAGCCCCAAGCTATTGCCTGCTTTGCCTAATAAAACGCTACGCCTGCGGCCACAGCAAACATTGAGTACCACGAGGTCTATTTTAGCCTTCTTAGTACAATCCTGCACTCAATTTCCCGTTTCTCTGTAGGTTCCGTCATTATCTACCACTCTCTCCTATCTCTCTCAACTTTACATTATCTGTTCACTCACTTCCAGGTTCAAATTTCCCTCTCACAGCTGTGGTCACTCGTCCGGATTACCATCCTATCATGTCTTTCCCTTGTCACTAAAACACTTTTTTGGCTCTCTGCTGGTTCATTGTTTTCCGTGTCAAATCCCAGGCCTTCCTCTCTTATGAAGGATTTTATATTTTATTTATTTGACTATAAGGGATTTTATACAATTTTATACAAATTAGATAGATAGATACTTTATTCATCCCCGCTGGGAAATTCACATTTCCAGGAGCATCCCTTCGCTGAGAACAATACAATAATAAAGCAAAAGGAATACAATATACAAATACCCAATGTGACGTGCTAATACCCACTGTAGCGTGTTGTATAGAGTATTTAAATAGTGCTACATAAAATACACACTGCAATAAAAGTACGGTAATTAGAGTAATTGAATGCAATGAAGATTTTTCACAGAGGAGGCTTAAGTTCGATGACAGGTCGCGCTGTTCCAATTGTGGAGTGTTTTGATAACGGGGCGCTGACGAAGGACTTAGGCCTTGTAAATATGACCTGTGTCCAATCATCCAGTTACCATAATATTTCCAAGCAAAAAGTATCAGTATCAGATCAGTATCGATCAATATTATCCTGTATTTACTTGGATCGAGTTGATACAAAAATTCTCAGCGCACCACTCCGAATGGGTTGTCTGCAATATCAATGATCTACTTTGAACTTGTGAAGTTTTTTGCTTTATGGCAGGTAAAGTTCTATTGAACATGCAAGTGTAACCGCGGTGTATCCGTCCCACCAAAGATCCACATTCACGCTGGATTGGATGATGAGGTTTTTATTACAGTTGCTGCAAATGAATGAGTCGCACACAACACGTGGTTAGCTCCTCTGCTGGCTTTCAACACGTTAGTAGCGCGCTGTAAACTGCCCAATACATTTTCTTTACAGTTGAGACAATACAAGTTCAGAAAATCAACCATGACAATCATTTTTACAATTTTAACAAGATACTTTTAACAAGAGATCATATAGTGTTTTTTAACGTTTACAATGAATTCAACATATTTTACTTTAAACTGAATTTTAACCAACATCATCCTTTTTATATATGTGAGAAAATAACAATAACCAGGATAAAAATGGGTACAATTTACCTGCAAATGAATGAGTCACACACAACACGTGGTTCGCTCCTCTGCTGGCTTTCAACACTATAAGGGGAATTAGCATTTTAGCACAACACGCAACGTCCGGCAAAACTAACATAAATGGCGACAGAAACAAAACGAAAATAAATCCAAACAGCTTGACAACATCAATCACATTACTATGCATGTTGAGAGATTTGTCAGCTGTGGTTTTAATGTTTAAAATCAACTTTTTGCGGAGCACCAAAAGATCGTGCCTGACCGTTAGCAGCGCGCTGTAGACTGCCCAATACATTTTCTTTACAGTTGAGACAATATAAGTTCAGAAAATCAACCATGACAATTATTTTTACATCCATTTTAACAAGATACTTTTAACAAGAGATCATATAGTGTTTTTTAACGTTTACAATGAGTTCAACATATTTTACTTTAAACTGAATTTTAACCAACATCATCCTTTTTATATATGTGAGAAAATAACAATAACCAGTATAAAAATGGGTACAATTTACCTGCAAATGAATGAGTCACACACAACACGGGGTTAGCTCCTCTGCCGGCTTTCAACACTATAAGGGGAATTAGCATTTTAGCACAGCACGCAACGTCCGGCAAAACTAACATAAATGGCGACAGAAACAAAACGAAAATAAATCCAAACAGCTTGACAACATCAATCACATTCTTGTGAATGTTGAGAGATTTGTCAGCTGTGGTTTTAATGTTTACAATTAACTTTTTGCGGAGCACCAAAAGATCGTGGCCTACCGTTAGCAGCGCGCTGGAGACTGCTAACAACATCCGCCTTCAGGTCACTAAATCAGAAGCCAAACCAAACCTTACCTCATACCAGCAGGTGGCACTGTTGGACTCATCATTGCAGGACACTTACACAAAAACTATACAACATATTTCAGCAGGAATTTCAACAAAACAAAAGTTATTATTACACCCGTTACATAAGGTCTCGAAAAAAAAGCCAAGCGAGGAATCAGCCACCTTCAGTACAGCAGTCGTGTACACGGATGAGATTAAGAACTGACTGATGCCTCGATGCTGTAAAGCTCCAGCATTGAGGCCAGCCATCAGCCGCCTATTAACATCAGTCAAGCTCCGGGCCTGGCTGGCGAGGGAGCCAGCAGCTCTTGGCAATGTAGCATCGATTTTGTGGAGTGGACGTTGCCGCTCGTGCTCAATGCAATCTTTGAAGTGTGCACAATGTAACCGTCCGCTTTATTTTAATGACAAGCCGAGCTCTAGACAGTAATAAAGAGGACGACCTGATTCTTCAGAGCCTCGGTCATTTAGACAACAGTCAATGCAGGACAAAGACTAGGAACCTTCTTGTGGTGTCCTTCGAAGGGCTCTCTCCCGGGGGAGCCTTACGAATCCAACTCAATCCACTCAGACTTGCTCTCTCTTTCTTTCTTGGTCCTCTCTCCTTCTTTGTCTCTCCTTTTCTCTCTTCCGCCTTTTCACTCTTGTCTCTCATTTTCTCTATCCCTCTTTCCTACTCTCTCCCCACCTCTCACTCTCTTTTCCTCTTTTTGCGTTTTACTCTGTCTTTCTCTCGTTCTATCTGTCCCTCTCTTTCTCTCTCTTCTACTCTCCTCTCTCTGTTCTTCTTAGAGTGGGCGACATCGAGAGCAACCCTGGCCCCCGGTCCAAGTGCCAGTGGTGCTTTCGAACCATTTGCTGCGACCACACCCCGATCGCCTGTACTACCTGCCCACGGGGCTTCCGTAAATCATGCACCGGCCTGTCCGAACGTACTAAGGACTTCAGAGGCTTCGTATGCTTGGGTCGCACCCCGTCAGGACTGGCGGCACAGGACAGTCGCAGCCCCCTCTCCTTCGGAGAACTACGGAGCCTTCCACGAGCGAGTCTAGCGCTACTAAGGATTACCTTAGGCGCTTTGAGTGACTCAACAACAACAACAACAGTCAATAACTGTCGACAGTTCGTCTGGAATTACGGTGACCGCAAGTGTCAGCGCTCGAACAGTACATGTGATGTTTGACGTACCTTTAGAGAGATAGATAGATAGATAGATAGATAGATAGATAGATAGATAGATAGATAGATAGATAGATAGATAGATAGATAGATAGATAGATAGATAGATAGATAGATAGATAGATAGATAGATAGATACTTACTCATCCCCGTAGGGAAATTCACACTTCCAGCAGTCTACCCCGTTGTTTATTAACAGATGAACATGATGCCCTAGGGGTGCTTGTAGCGGAGTGGATGACGTCACGCTAGTCCAAAAGTTCGACATCCCTGCGGCAGATGGAAAACTTTTCTTTGTGAAAATCCAGGGATACACCACCTCGTGTTAGCAAGTCCGCCTCCTCTCCGATTCCCCCCGGCTTTCGTGTCTCTGTTTAGCGGCGTTGAAGCCGGATAGCTCCGGGTAGCTCCGGGTGGCTACACGTTAGCGTCCGGAATGCTAAACATGAGCCACGTTTCCGCAAAACACAGCAACTGCGCTCCCTGTGCGCTTCGATGTTTTCCACCAGCACTCGATGATCTTATTTGGTCGTGAGTTCGCATTTACCATGATTACGGATGGTACCGAAGACTTATAACGCCGCTAGCCGCTTCGCTAGCTCCGGCTTTTCTTCCACGATAGGCCCCTTCATCACGCCGGCACGAGAATTTTTCAGGGCAAGGAGTTGAAATTCCTTGAATACACGCATTTCTTGTGCGTTAAAACCCATGTCCATAGGATAGAAGTAATCCATAGTGTAGTTGTCAAAACGGGAAGAAAAAACACCAAAGATAGGAGCAGACAATAAAACAATAGGACAGCTGCTGGAAAAGGCAGCCGCTCGTGGCACCGCCGCTTTAATTGAACTCAGACATAACGATCAGGGCGTGGCTGAGTTACATTCAACCTGTACATGTGTAACGGCTGTAATAATGACTTTTGTTTTGTTAAAATTCCTGCTGAAATATGTTTCGTATAGTTTTGTATAAGCGTCCTGCAATGATGAGTCCAACAGTGCCAACCGCTGGTATGGGGTAAGGTTTGGTTTAGCCTAGAAGTTTTTTGAGAAAAGTGGAATGTTTTTGTCAAAGGTTTTCTCGTGGAAAACCCAATTGGGTCCAACCTCGCTTAGACCACAGCTCCGTGTAAATTGAGTTTGTGACCCCTGATGTTTAAGGATCTTTTGAAATGAAATGAAATGATCTGAAATGATCTGCATTTATATAGCGCTTTTCAAGTCAATGACTTCCCAAAGCGCTTTACAGTGTGCTTCACATTTCCCAATAGCAGCCTTGCAGCCATTAAAGGCGCTAACCTGCTTATTGGGGGTATTGGGGGTTCAGTGTCTTACCCAAGGACACTTCGGCATGTAACACGGACAAGCCGGGATTCGAACTGGGATCCCTTAATCCTAAAACGATCGCTCTACCTCCTGAGCTACTGCCGCCCCAAAAATCCAGCCTCAGAAAGCAATACCTTTTTTTTTAAAGACATGCCTTCCATCCTGAATGAATGCAATGACACTCTGGCCCTTAAAAGGTTCATAAACTAATTCAAACACATGCGATTCATTGGAAACATCAACTGTGAATGTAACCGTAAGACCAAAGCATCTATGGTCTCCGGCCTTGAGCAATTACAGACTCGCCTGCAATGTTCCCTGTCATTTTCCTTGCGGGTCTGAGCGTTCACACAAAGTCGGTGAGCAACGCTTGAAACAACAGTGAGCAACGGCAATCCCAAGTGTGGCAACTTATTCATTCTCAAACATGTCCAAAACTTGACATCACGTTACATTTAGCTGAGTTTTCAGCAATGCAAAATGATTTTTCTCTTTTGAATGAATTGACTCATGTACGATTGCAAAGGTTGCGGGCCTACAAACATCAATTGTTTTTACAACAATTCTTTCACAATATTTCTTTTATTCCTGGTGTCTTTTGTCGCATATTACTAACATTTTTGGGGGCTTATTGAGTCGTTTGTAAGATACAGAATTGTACTTAATCACATTTTTAGTGGAAGTACAATGTTGGCAACAAGATTCACTTGATATCATCCGAAATTATTTGAATGCAACACAAACTTTTTCTTATTTTTTCTGTTTTTTTTTTCTACTTTTTTAAATTCCCTTAAAAAAAGTCTCATTGTGTTTATTTTTTCCGAGCTGTTACTTTTCTCTTTTTCTCTATTTACTTTTTTTCCGACATTTCTTTCTTTTCTTTTTTTCTGGCTTTTTTCTAAATTTTTCTTTCTTTTTTTCTCTTCTTTTTGTTTCTTTTTTTCTCAGCTTTTCACTACTTTTTCATTTTGGTATTTTTTTCTTTTTTGTTCTATTCCCCCTTCTTTTAAGTCAATTTGTGCATCATTTTACATAATATTTGGTCATGTTGGGATTAAAGAAGCAAAAACAACCTGAAGAGACGTTTAGGACCCGAAAGAGCCGGTTCTTTTTAGTGAGCCGAGCTGAAGAAGCCAGTGGTTCCCGACAAACTTTTATCAGGAGACCAGAACAGACCAGGAAACCCCAGAGCATTCGTTTCAGTTCTTTATTTAAGGAAGCGTTCAGGGCTTGCGGGAGACGTGATGGCCGTCAGACGTCAGCAGCGGAGCCGGAGAGATAGCTTCGGATCAAGTGGCCAACCGAAGTGTGGAAGTCAGGCAGGTAGTGTTTACCGGGGCTGGAGAGGAGATCGAAGCGTGGGACGGAAACAGGTCGGATCGGAGGCAGGCAGAAACAGGTAAGCAGAGTTCTTTGACGAACAGGAAATCAGGAGAGTCACACAGAGTTACCAAAGTACACTCTGACGAGGAGGTCTGGCCAATCAGAAGGCACCCACATGTTTGCGCCAGGTGACCAGAGTTAGTAATCATGACAACTTTACTAACTTTACTCAACTTCGTTCGACTTCGACTCGACTTCAAAATACCGCATTTAGGACACAATGTCGGGGGAACTCGTGTATTTTGACCTTCATGCACTGTAACTTTGAGTTAAGTCGCTTCTTAATTAGTGATTTTGAGCCCTCATTTTTGTGCGCTGGCTAGATTTTCCTGTGCGCTGAAAATGTGCAAGCAGTGCGCAATTGCTTAGAGGGAACCCTACTCGCTTATGAAGTCAGACCATGGAGCAGATGTGGTAACACGGAGCGGGGTAAATGCCACTGAAGATGGCGCTGCATTCCTGATGGGAACTTTTAGAAATCCTGTTCAGGTTAATCGTCCTCACTTCAATGCCGCCAGAATGTAATGTGCTGATAGCGTCTCTTCTCTCCTTTCACATAGCTTGTTGAGCTTCTCAGAAAGATGACGAGACCCATTCAGCAGGTCACCTGAGATCTGAGTGGTGGTAATCCCTTTACAGTAATGGTACAGCGTTAAATATTAGATTTCAGAATGCTGCCAGATAGTTGATGCTTTCGAAGCATCTTAAAGCTTTTAGACCAGGCCAAGGTATTCAATTACTTGTGCTGGGCTTCTTTTGGACTAGAATAGAATAGAATAGAATAGAATAGAATAGAATAGAATAGAATAGAATAGAATATACTTTTATTGTCATTGTTACAACATGGATATATTGTGACAACGAAATTGGACTTTGTATTCCAGTTCCACATTTTACAGTGAAGATAAAGAAAACAAAGTTATAAAGGAACAAAGAAGATGTCTGTACTGTCCTTGTTGCATAGGCTTTGTTTTCCTCCGGAGGGGGGTGTATGAGGGGGTGAGGGACAGACGGAGATGGCCGGATCCAACTAGATGTTTGATCTTACTGTACACACGGTCCCGTGTTTTTCCCCTAATTGCTCAGTTCACGTATTGAATGGATGACTACACTCTCGGACAGTGTTTGGACTAACCCGTTTCAAAGGAATCCGTTCCTGGAACAAAATCACTCTTCTCTGTAACGAGTACCGTAACGCAGTATTAATAGGATTTTGTAACTCAACTGTGGTTACTCTGCTACTTATTAAATGCAGTTGAAGACTTATGTTTTCTGATAGCCAATTGTTTCTGAATGCATCAACAGCATATAATCTGCCAGCAACGCTTAAGGAGCGTGGGTACAGTACAACTAAATACAGTTACAGGAGCGACATCTCGAACACAAACTGCAATAACGCTGAATTTCTCCTCATGGAGATATTCTCCCTACTGTAAATATTGGCACCCAAGCCATATTTACAACTATGAAATGAAAAGTAAAGTCAAGGGGTCAATTTATGTTTTGTAAATTGGGTTGTCTGCAACCAGTGGCGAATGGTAGGCAACACATGAGCATGGGGCGTGACTTAAACTAAATCAATGGGGCAAACGTGAGCACAGATTTTACCATAGAATGTTTTGTTTTTTTATTTCTAAAAGTATTTATGCAATACACCATTACTGGAGATAATTAGCCAATGTCTTAAGATAGTACCCAGAAGTGGAGAAGGAAATTATTGAGTGCTCTTAGGTACCGAGACAAAGGATATGGAGTGTATCAAAAACTCTCACAAACCATGAAATATGGGGGCTTCACTACTTCCAAAATTGTTCTTAAAGTGCATTTGGAAATGTTAACATTTAAGGATTGGAAATTTTTATTACATTTGAATATTCTACCAAATCTGATCTTTGATGTCCAACTGTTCCAATAAGAATAAACATGTTGTTTGACATGACGCTTCCGATTTTGGCTAACCTGCATTGGCTCCCTGTTAGCCTAAGATGTGATTTCAAGGTTCTCTTGGTCTCATCTCATCTCATTAGCTACACCGCTTATCCTCAGTAGGGTTGCGGGGGTGCTGGAGCCCATCCCAGCAATCATGGGGCAGTGGGCAGGGGACACCCTGAACTGGTTGCCAGCCAATCGCAGGGCACACAGGGACAGACAACTTATTCGCTCATCATTCACACCTAGGGACAATTTGGACAGGCCAATCCACCTGAAATGCATGTTTTTGGAATGTGGGAGGAAACCGGAGTGCCCGGAGGAAACCAATGCAAGCACGAGGAGAACATACAAACTCCACACAGGAAGTCTGGAGCTGGATTTGAACCCACGCAGGAGGTTCCCAAGACATGAACTGTGCCGCACAAGCGCTAACCACTGTCCCACCGTGCTGCCCGGTTCTCATGGTATTATACAAAATCATACATGGACTTATCTTTCAGATTTGATTTTCCCCTATGTTCCGGTCTGAAGCCTTCACTCTGAAAATGCTGGTCTACTAGGGATCCCAAGAGCCTAGAAGAAATCCGACAGTGTTTTTGCTCTTCCGATCCACAACCTCAGTGGAAATGTTTCAATCTGAGCTTAAAACACACTTCTACTCTATAGCATATAAATAACCTATATTTTTTGTTGACAATATCTCTGTACTATTTGTACTTGCAACATCCATTTTGGCCTGGTCATCCTGAAAGGGGGATTACCTCATGAGCGGTCCCTTCTCAAGGTTTCTTCATTTTCCTCATGTTGAGGTTTTTGAGTTTTTCCCTGCCCTCATGTTGGTTTCAGATCAGGGGATGGTGTCATAATAGTCTGAAAAAATAGTCTGTGTAATAACCTGTGAAGCCCTTTGAGACTCTTTGTGATTAAGGGCGTCACAAATAAAAATGACTTGACTTTGTGAAAAGGTTATTTTATGCTTGTGGCAGGAGTTCAAGCGCACGCTGGAATGGCAACAGCTGAGTGGAATTTATGCGTATTCAACCAAAACTATGCAGTGACCTATGTCAAGCAAAAGAAAGAAATAAGGTCGCAATTCCCTGACAAGCTTTTTTCCGCAGAAGGCAGCGTGTCGGATGCTATCGCCGAAATCCCCTCCGCACTTTTCACCCTTTTTAAACCAGCTGTCCTACCCAATGTTCCCTCTAAGCTGCGCGTGTGCGCAATCGCGCACTGCCCGCACATTCTCAACGCACAAGAAAATCTAGCCAGCTCACAAAAATCAGGGCTCAAAATTGCTAATTAAGAAGCCAATTAAGTCAAAGTTACAGTGTATGAAGGTAAAAATACACGGGTTCCCCTGACGTTGTGTTCTAAATGTGGTATTTGGAAGTCAAGGTCGAAGTAGAACCAAGTTGAGTAAAGTCAGTAGAGTTTTTCAAGAACCGGCTTCTTCGGCTCGGCTCACTAAAAAGAACCGGCTCTTTCGGGTCTTAAACGGCTCTTCAGGTTGGTTTTGCTTCTTTAATCCTTACACGACCAAATATTATGTCAAATTGAGCACAAAATGACTTAAAGGAAGGGGGAATAGGACAAAAAAGAAAAAAATACCAAAATGAAAAAGTAGTAAAAAGCTGAAAAAAAAAGAAACAAAAGGAAGAGAAAAAAGAAGGAACAATTCAGATAAAAGCCAGAAAAGAAGAAAAGAAAGAAATGTAGGAAAAAAAAGTAAATAGAGAACAAAAAGAAAAAAGTAATAGGTAGGAAAAAATAAACACAATGAGACTTTTCTAAAGGAATTAAAAAAAATAGAAAAAAAACAGAGAAAAAGAAGACAAAGTTTGTGTTGCAATCAAATCATTTCCAATCATACCAAGTCAATCTTGTTGCCAACATTGTACTTCCACTAAAATATATGTGATTAAATACAGTTGTGTATCGTGCAACCGACTCAATAAGCCCCCCAAAAATGTTAGTAATATGCGACAAAAAATATCAGGAAATAAAAAGAAATGGAAATCTTGTGAAAGAATTGTTGTGAAAACAAATGACGTTTGTAGGACCTGCAACCTGGGCAATCGTACATGAGTCAATTCATTCAAAAGAGAAAAATCATTTTGCATTGCCGGAAACTCAGCAAAATGTAAGTTTTGGACATGTTTGATA
Source organism: Urocampus carinirostris (assembly GCF_059441175.1). Taxonomy (NCBI): domain Eukaryota; kingdom Metazoa; phylum Chordata; class Actinopteri; order Syngnathiformes; family Syngnathidae; genus Urocampus; species Urocampus carinirostris. The sequence goes on from NC_142354.1 coordinate 45,024,517, forward strand.
ATGAATTATCTTGCCACACTTGGGATTGCCGTTGCTCACTGTTGTTTCAAGCGTTGCTCACCGACTTTGTGTGAACGCTCAGACCCGTAAGGAAAATGACAGGGAACATGGGTCCTACCCTCATCGTAGTTAAGATTCTGCACACACACACACTAATGCTTCAAGGCAAAAACCCAAAGAAAGTATCGAGGAATGACACTATTAGCTATCTCACATCCTTACGTTTTTTTTGGGAGTAACATGTTTGCATAACTGGCTTTCGACGGCCGCCATGTTTCTTTCTCGTTCAACTGTCAGTCTCGTCCACTGTCCTCATTGAATCGCCTCAAGAGTTTGAAATGACCAATTACACAGTTGGACGGCCATTATGACCACCTAATCCCTGCCTTGCCCTCCTCCGCATTCACAGAATCCTTTTTTTTTAAATGAGTTTTCTTCATGCAAAATCATCTTAAACGTCTTAATACTATTATGCAAATGAGTGGAAAAGATGGTGGAAATGGCGCCAGTGAGATGTAAAAGACTTCGGAGTTCTTGGAATTAAGCTCGGATTGTCCCATCATGTCTGGTTTTACTGCATGATTGCTGAAGAGCGACGCCATTTTGCATTTGATGTTCTGCTGGCACTCTAACTTCTGCACATAATGAAGCACATGTGTCAAATTTAAAAAACGCAGATCTAATATGTGTCATGTCCTGCACGGTTGTCATGGCGCCCAGCTGGCCCCGCCCCTTGACACCGGCTGAGACGCATTGGACTGATTGCTTTTGGAGTACTTAAACGCTCCTTTTGGGACTGCCCGTGGCCAGACCATTGCTTTACCTTGTTGAAGACCTGTTTGATCTGAGTAATGCCTAGTTTGTAATTTTGATTGCCTTTAAACCTGTTTTGTTTTGTTTTTGGTCCGTTTGTGTGTTGGACAACTTTTATTTCCTAATTAAAGTGACAGATCGTCTACGCATATGAGTTCCGACTTCCTGCTTCCCGGTCCGTTTCCTGACAATATGGTGAGGTAATGACGGAAAAAGCTCCCATTATGGAAAAAACTGCAGTCTTTTTGAGCCAGAACCAGAAGGCTCAATCACAGCTTCCTCCATCGGGCTTTCAGGGTTATGAACTCTTAACCTCCCCTTAACCTTAACCTTTAGCCAAATGAATGCAAAACTGCTCTATTTATATTCCAGGTATACTTTGCACATTTTGTTTTTCGAACCTTATACATATACATGATCTCTACAAGGGGAATTAATATTTTAGTAAAACAGAAACAAAACAAAAATAAATCCAAACAGCTTGACAACATCAATCACATTACTGTGCATGTTGAGAGATTTGTCAGCTGTGGTTTTAATGTTTAAAATTAACTTCTTTTATTGAGCACCAAAAGATGTGTCTTACCAGTAGCAGTTCCCTCTGAAAACTGCCAACAAACCCCGCCTCCCGGTCACATGTCAGAAGCCAAAACCAAACCCCACCCCATACCAACAGGTGGCACTGTTGGACTCATCCTTGCAGGACACTTACCAAAAACACATATTTCAGCAGGAATTTCAATAGATAGATAGATAGATAGATAGATAGATACTTTATTCATCCCCGTAGGGAAATTCACACTTCCAGCAGTCTACCCCGTTGTTTATTATCAGATGAACATGATGCCCTAGGGGTGCTTGTGGCGAAGTGGATGACGTCACGCCAGTCCAAAAGTTCGACATCCCTGCGGCAGATGGAAAACTTTTCTTTGTGAAAATCCAGGGATACACCACCTCGTGTTAGCAAGTCCGCCTCCTCTCCGATTCCTCCCGGCTTTCGTGTCTCTGTATAGCGGCGTTGAAGCCGGGTAGCTCCGGGTGGCTACACGTTAGCGTCCGGAATGCTAAACGTGAGCCACGTTTCCGCAAAACACAGCAACTGCGCTCCCTGTGGGCTTCGATGTTTTCCACCAGCACTCGATGATCTTATTTGGTCGTGAGTTCGCATTTACCATGATTACGGATGGTACCGAAGACTTATAAAACAAAAGTTATTATTACACCCGTTACACTCAGATCAAACAGGCATGAACAGGTTTTCAACGAGGGGTAAACAATGATCTGGCAGCGGGCAGTCCCAAAAGACGCGTTTAAGTACCCATAGGAATAATCAGGAAAATGCCGGTGTCAAGGGGCGGGGCCAGCTGGGCGCCATGACAACCGTACAGGACACGACACTCTAAGTACTACCTGGTTAAAATGATTGCCTACTCATCCTAACATTCTTTTTTATTTTGTTTTTCTCTTTCAAGTCTTTATTACGTGTTTATACTTGAATGTCATGTCTGATTTCATAGAATAAACAATGTTCACTACGATGTGAATAATGACAAGATAGACAAATCTACTCCTAACATGTCGAACGTGACGAGTTATGTTTTTGTATATTACATTCGCGCGAATGCTTTCTGTGGATGTTTGTATTTGAATGAAGTCAAAGAAGTTATTTCCCAGAAACCCCGCAACAAAAGGACGACGAATTCCCCAAATAAGCCACAGTAGCAACCGAGTCTGAGGACAACTGATGTGTCAGTCTCACCCAAATGCTGCTTTTGACAAATGTATATACAGCATTTGATTTTAATCTTCTTATAGAAGCCGACTCCGGCTCAGAGAAGGAGACTCAAAGAAAATCGCACACAAATGACAAGTAGATCTCATTTCTTCAGTTTGCTTTTCCATCAGAGACCATGTCCAATTTCTAAATTTGTGTCCGACGGGCGAAAGAGAAAGGCTTGGTTTTGCTTCTGATGCAGAACGGCCTCATTACAGAGAGCCCCAATTATACCCACAATCGAAGACAACACGTGTGTGCGTAATTGCATCGTATTCAACTTTGTGATCTCGTTATTAGCATCCATTATCTGGTTATTTGCGTGCATCTTTTGAGAACAGTCAACATGAAAAAGTCTGAAAAATAGTCTGGGTAATAACCTGTGCAGCCCTTTGTGATTAAGGGCTATACAAATAAAAATGACTTGACATGAAAAGCCTACAGGTTCCTTAAAAACTTTAATATAAAACATATATATTTAAAAATGGACCCCCTAACCCAGAGGTCAGCAACCTAGAATGTCGAAAGAGCCAAATTGGACCAAAAAACAACGGATTAAAAAATTGTCACAAACCAGGACTTGAGACGGGACCCAATAGCGCTCGTTTTCTCAGTTTTTATTGATAAAAGAGGGAGAGAGAGGCTTGCTTCTACAATCCGCGGATCGACGAACACGGATAGTGATGAAGATTGGACCAATTTGTTAAATCGTCTCATACGTGTTCAAAGAATGCAGGAATCAAATGACGTCAGAGGGAGCTGTTTTTTATTGATACACAATTTCAACAAGAAACTCAGCGAATCACAGATATGCGTGGGTCTTTATAGTTTCAACATAGCACGTGTACCCGGTTTGGCCCCGTCCCTTTTCACGCTACACCCTTTCCGTCCTTATTTGGAAGTGTTTTTAAGTTTATGCCAGTTTATGTCGCCGTTATCTCTTGTCCTCCCTTAAGTTGGATTGTTTATACTAATTCGTCCGCCGAGACCTTCCCGAGATGTAAGCAACATTTCTCCCAACTGTACGCAATTCTTTCTACATTTCAGCAAGTCTCCTGAACAAATGTATGCAAATCTATTAATGCAAGTTTATTTTCTACAACAATAGCAGGAGACGGGAACGCGGAGGTGGCACTTCCGTGTAGAGCGACGAGGATCAGAGACAGGCGGGAATAGCAAGTCGTTGGCCGGGGCTGGAGATCAAAGGCGGTGTCGAGTTCGTGAGTGAGGTCGGTAGCAGGAGGCAGGCAGGTAACGGGGCAAAACAGGTCAGGTAACAGGCAGGCAGAACGGGCAAAGTCAGGTCTGGATAGGGTCGGTAACAAAGATCAGGCAGGAAAAGGCTTAGAAAAACGGGGTCGGACAAGAAGGCTAACTGAGCAGAAGGCAACAGTTCGCAACGATCTGACAACTTCCAAGAGGAAGCTGGGGGGTTTAAAAAGGGAGTGTCCACCAATCAGCTGTCCGGACTGTTGGCGCCAATTTAGCCAATTATTTGCTGTCTTTTGAGTTAGTTTACGGTGGTGATAGCCCTGGAGAAGAAACCATTTCTGAGAAGTTGTTCATTGTTTTACCCTACCAGAAAGCATCAGGTCAAAGAGGTGGTGGCCGGGATAAGAGAAGTCCTTCATAATGTTGTTGGCTCTGCTGCAGCATCGTAAACTGGCAATGTACTCAAGACTGTGCCGAGAGCATCAAATGATTTTCTGGGCTGTGTTGATGACTCTATTTAAATGTCATATTTATTTCTGTTACAATTTTTACCACTAGGAAACAATAAATAAAACACAATCCTCCTTTGAACGGGAATTTATTTCATTTTTTAATAATTTTCTGAGCGCATATGTGGTTAGCGCATATGCTGCACAGTTCTGAGGTCATGAGATCGAACCTGCTGTGTGGAGTTTGCATGTTCTTCCCATGCTTGCATGGGTTTCCTCCAGGCACTCCGGTTCCTCCCACATTCCAAAAACATGCATGTCAGGTTCATTGTCCGGTCCAAATTGTCCCTCGGTGTGAGTGAGCGAGCGAATTGTATGTCTCTGTGTGCCCTGCGACTGACCGGCAACCAGTTCAGGGTGTCCCCTGCCCACTGCCCGGAGATAGCTGGGATGGGCTGCAGCACCTCCGCGACCCTACTGAGGATAAGCGGTGCGGATAATGGAAATCTGACAGCAAAGTTCCCAAATTCAGGGAACATTTTCATTAAAAAGGAAACAGTAAAGCAGAAAATGACATTTAAATCTTTAAAGCGATTGTTAAAAAAAATCCTTGCACTTAAAGTAAATGAACTATTTGTGTGCTGTTTTTGTCACTTTAAGGTTCTCGGAGTTACAATAATTGTAGTGGAAATGAATTCAATTGCTATTTTGCTTTTTATTTCGCTAAAAAAAAAATCACATTTAATAGACCCTACAAGAGATCTTAGTGAAGGAGAAACATATTGAGGAAAGAATACTTCAATAATCATTTTGTAATCATAATCATATTTATCTGTGAGCCTCAGAAATGTCCCCAGCCCTACATCAAATGCAAAGTTGTATGCATTTAATTTACTTGTCCGGTACCTGTTGAGTTTTTTTTTTTTTTTTTTACATGCCAAAATGAGTTTAACACCCCTGACCTAGGAGATTGCCACGACCAGCACACAGGGTAGACCCAATCGCGTAACGCTTTCTCACAATTTAATCGAAAAAAAAAAGGATAGACAGCGCCCGCGATCCGATACTCGCTGGACGCGGGAAGCAAATCGCTCTCGTACTTGGATTGTGATCCGAACACGGAAGCGGATCTTCCGTAGCGAGCGATGGCAGGGTCAGGGACGGAAAAACTGGTCGGTAGCCGGGACCGGGAGAGCAAAGCGTGGTCAGGGTCGGAAACGAGTCGTAAGCCATGACGGGAGAGTAGACGTGGTCGGGATCAAAAAATGGGTCGTAAGCCAGGAAGGGAGAACAGACGTGGTCCGGATCGAAACAGGTCGTAGCCGGAGACAAACGGGAGAAAAACGGGACAGGTGTGAGTCAGGGTCGATTAAGGCTTACCTTGTATAAACAAAGGTTCCCAGACGGACTGACAACAGGAGAGTGACAGGACTGTGTCTAGATAGGGACAGGCAGCCAATCAGATAGCCCGCAGTGGCTGGTGCCAAACAGCGGGCACATGGGATTCACATCGGTAATCATGACAGAGATTTAACAAAAAGAATGGGCTCAGAAGTGATGGTATTTCTTATCTGAAGTTGCTCTCGCCCCTGTGTTTCAAAATGTCTTCTCTCCAAATATACTTATCACACAGTGAAAAGCATGTTTAGATTCAGGCTCGGCTGCCCGAACCGGAGGGTCGGCAAAAATGATCCCCTACAAGCTAAAATTGCTGTAGAAGATTCTAAGCTGTGTGCTGGCACAACAGCGGATGTAATTGGGTGCTTAAAAAGTTAATAACTCCGGAATAAAAGTGCTTGTCAGCTTTTTAGCACATCAAATGTAAGCTGTGACCCGGGCGCTCGCTAACCACGACAGGGATTTAATTAAACGCCTTTTTTACCCTTCCAATGTTTGACTTCCTGTATTTCAAACAGATTTCAACTCTATGTCTTACTCTGGGTTTTATTTAAATCATTCCAGGCTTAAAGCCCTCTTTTGAATTAATTAGGCTGCCTGTTTGTACTCACAGACCAACAGATGCCCCAATGTTGGTTTAGCATGAAATAACAACAGCCTGTTTTAATTGAGCGGTTCACCTCTAATACATTGGGTAAGCCTATAAAGACACCTTAAGCTGCTGCCTACTTTATTTTTATTAAAAAAGTTTTTAGTACCTGGGACCAATGTTCCCTGTTTTTTTGCAGGGGTCTGAGCGTTCACACAAAGTGGGTGAGCAACGCTTGAAACAACAGTGAGCCACGGCAATCCCAAGTGTGGCAACTAAGTCATTATCAAACATGTCCAAAACTTGACATTACGTTACATTTGCTGAGTTTCCGGCAATGCAAAAAAAATTCACTTTTGAAAGAATTGACTAATGTATTATTGCAAAGGTTGTACGGCCTACAAACGTCGTTTGTTCTTACAATTCTTTCACAAGATATCCATTTCTTTTTATTTCCTGACATATTTTGTCGCATAATATTAACATTTTGGAGGGCTTATTGAGTCGGTTGTAAGATACAGAACTGTACTTAATCACATTTTTGAGTGGAAGTACAATGTTGGCAACAAGATTCACTTGATATCATTGGAAATTATTTGAATGCAACACAAACTTTTTCTTGTTTTTCCCGTGTTTTTTTTCTACTTTTTTTAAATGCCTTTAAAAAAAAATCTCATTGTGTTGTGTGTTTTTTCCGAGCTGTTACTTCATTTCTTTCTTTTCTTTTTTATGGCTTTTTTCTAAAATGTTCCTTCTTTTTTTTCTCTTACTTTTGTTTCTTTTTTTCTCAGCTTTTCACTACTTTTTCATTTTGGTATTTTTTTCTTTTTTTGTTCTATTCCCCCTTCCTTTGAGTCATTTTGTGCATAATTTAACATCATATTTGGTCATGTTGGGATTAAAGAAGCAAAAACAACCTGAAGAGCCGTTTAGGACCCGAAAGAGCCGGTTCCTTTTAGTGAGCCGAGCCGAAGAAGCCGGTTCTCGACAAACTCTACTAACTTTACTCAACTTCGTTCTACTTCGACTCAACTTCAAAATACCGCATTTAGGATATTATGCGACAAAATATATCAGGAAATAAAAAGTAATGGATATCTTGTGAAATAATTGTAAGAACAAACGACGTTTGTAGGCCGTACAACCTTTGCAATCGTACATGAATCAATTCATTCAAAAGTGAAAAATGTTTTTGCATTGCCCGAAACTCAGCAAAATGTAACGTGATGTCAAGTTTTGGACATGTTTGATAATGACTCAGTTGCCACACTTGGGATTGCCGTTGCTCACTGTTGTTTCAAGCGTTGCTCACCGACTTTATGTGAAGGCTCAGACCCCTGGAAAAATACAGGGAACATTGCCCACCACCATGGTGGGTTTATTTATTTGTTCCTGGTTGCTTTGTTACTTCGCTCCTTGCACTTTTCATTTCCAGTTTTGGTCTCTGTTTTTGATTGGAACTTTTATTCCCCTTTTTCATTGTTTGGGCATTTTTAGTTGCTTTGTGCCCACTCATTTTTGTTACTTTGGACTTGGTTTTGTTAATAAATATGATAATTGCGTTGAGCAACCCTGCCTCAATTCCCACTTCCCCTACATGGATCCATGTGAGAGATATACAAGATATAAACTCTCGGTTGGCAGAATTATTCAGATAAAAACACTTATTGAGGTTTTAAATCGACATGGTGGATGTCTCAGCCCGCCCCGCACAGCCATCTTGGTCAACTGCTCCGGGCGAATTGAAAACATCCGTTCAGTAGGCCTGGTTTATTGAAGTCACACATAAACAGGAAATGAAGTCACACATGAACAGGAAATGAAATTAGAAAAACGTTTAGAAAGAGACTGATCTTTTTAACGTGAATATGTGTGTTTGATGATTATTTTTATATTAGCCATATAAAGATAGGTTAAACAAGTTATTTTCATAGCATGGAAGTCTGAGAAATACACAACCAAAAACAGCCAACTTTATAAAATGAAATGAAATGATCTGCATTTCTATAGCGCTTTTCAAGTCAATGACTTCCCAAAGCGCTTTACAATCTGCTCCACATTTACCAATAGCGGCCTTGCAGCCATGTAAGGCGCTAACCTGCTTATTGGGGGTATTAGGGGTTCAGTGTCTTACCCAAGGACACTTCCACATGTAACACGGAGGAGCCGGGATTCGAACTGGGACGAGCGCTCTACCTCCTGAGCTATTGCCGACCTACAATCCAAACTTTGCGATCCATCATCCCCAAAACTTAACTGATGCACTGTAGCTGCAGCATCCGTTTGTGTGCCTCATTACACAGTAGATTGCAAATCTTAAAGATTTTCAGAAGAGCACATTCAATTTGTTTAGCCGACAAAAGCACTGCACTGAGGCCTAAAGATTTCAGCGATAGGAGCTTATGTCAAGTCAAGTCAAGTCATTTTTATTTGTGACGCCCTAAATCACGAAGAGTCTCAAAGGGCTTCACAGATTATTACACTATATTACACAGACTATTTTTCAGACGACGAGAAGAGTAGGTTATTCATATGCTATGAAGTAGAAGTGAGTTTTAAGCTTAGATTTAAACATTTCCACTGAGGTTGCAGATCTGATCTCAGGTGGGAGAGCATTCCACAGCACCGGTGCCGGGATGGAGAACGCTCTCCACCCTGCAGAACACTTCTTGGCTCTTGGGATGACCTGAAGACCGGCACTCTCAGATCGTAGGCTTCGGACCGGGACATAGGGGCAAATCAGATCTGAAAGATAAGAGGGAGCAAGTCCATGTATGATTTTGTATAATACTAAGAGAACCTTGAAATCACATCTAAGGCTAACTGGGAGCCAATGCAGGTTAGCCAAAATCGGTGTGATGTGATCGGACTTTTTTGTCCTAGTTAAAAGCTTCGCTGCTGCATTTTGTACCAGCTGAAGAGACTTGATTCTAGACTTCGGGAGACCAGAGAGTAGTGCATTACAGTAATCGAGACGGGAGGTAACAAACGCATGAATTATAATTTCCGCATCAGACTGAGACAGCATCGGACGAATTTTAGCAATGTTGCGAAGATGGAAGAAAGCGGTTCTAATGATTTTCCTCACGTGTGTTTTAAAGGACAGATCGGGGTCAAATATGACACCTAAATTTTTAACTGAGTCACTCTGTGTGATGTGACATTTGTCAATGTTCTTATAATACGGTTGCTGAAAAGTAACTTCAGTAAAATAAATAAATCACCTAAATAACAGCAATACGTGTTAGGGAGCCCGACCTTGTATTAATCTACGGTGCTAAAAGAAATGTTCTTCTTTGTCGAGTAATATCAGTGACATTTCAGTCAGTGTTAATTTTAGATTTTCGATTTGTGCGTCCAATTGTCCTTGAGCAAGAAATGAATTGGTGAATGTGACACGTTGTAAAGCTTTTTGAGTACTGTATGGCGCCAAAAGTGCTGTTACAGTGAAGTGCATAGAGAATCCTTGGTAGAAAGTCAACCCAACACACAAACATAGTTACTAATTTTTTCTTTTGATTAAGTCAGTCATGTTCATTTGTAAAGCCCTAATTACAAAATATCTCAAAGGCCTGCATGGACTACCATTACACCATCCCCTGATCTGAAACCTACATGGGGGCAAGTAAAAATGCAAAAACAAACAAACAAAATTTAAAAAATGCAAACTGAAAGCACTTTTTAAAGATACAAAACATTCAAAACATTTTGGATATCCTTCTTCAATGCAAAAATCAACCCATTAAACCCTGGATTTGTCACGAGACCGGACCAGATCGGAGGCAGGAGGCAGGAGGCAGGAAGGATGAACTCATTCGTGTTAACAATCCGTACTTTTATTTAGCAAAATAAAAGTCGTCCAACTCTCAGGGACAAAACAAAACAAAAACAGGCTTACAGGCAAACAGGAATTTAGACTAGGAATACGAAAAAAACAAGCTTTTACTCAAAACGTGCAAACACAGGTTTCCTCCGACTCATACAAAACAAGACAGAGCAAAACAGAACAGAAAATATAATGAACCAGCACCCGCAATACCCACAACCCACCCTTAAGAAGCAAACGCGCAAATTAGGCGATCTGCTTCAGCTGGAAACCAGGGGGCGGGGCCAGCCGGTCGCCACGGCGACCATGCTGGCCATGACAGGATTGGAACCGACATTAGAGCTGTATTCAGATTACATTCACATCACATTGTAAAACCAATCCAGTTCTGACAAGTGATCAAAAAGATGCCTATTACGATACCAGAGAATGTTTTTAACATCTGTGATCTCTGGACGTGCGAAGCCCCTTAAGTTTTCAGTGAAAGAATTAACATTGTGACATTGACTTCATAGTTGAATAGTCGACAGTGTACACGGATGAAAAATGACATAACAATATGAGTCGACTAAACATTGGCATTCCAGTAGACAATGAATTGATTGTTCATCCATCCATCCATCCATCCAATGTTCCCTCTAAGCTGCGGCCGTGCGAAAATCTAGCCAGCTCACAAAAGTGAGGACTCGAAATTTCGAATTAAGAAGCGAATTAAGTCAAAGTTACAGTGCATGAAGGTAAAAATACACGGGTTCCTCTGACGTTGTGTTCTAAATGCGGTATTTGGAAGTCAAGGTCAAAGTAGAAAGAAGTTGAGTCAAGTCAGTAGAGTTTTCCGAGAACCGGCTTCTTCGGCTCGGCTCACTAAAAGGAACCGGCTCTTTCGGGTCCTAAACGGCTCTTCAGGTTGTTTTTGCTTCTTTCATCCCTACTCGCTTAGCACTCGCTTCATGGTAGGGGTGGGTGGATCCATCCAAGTATTTATATTATTGATACTAAGCCGGTACTTGGATCGACTTGATACCATTGCCCTGGGATGGATACTTATCCCTTTCCACCAGTTGTTATTTTTTTACGTCAACTTATTTAGTAAAGACATTTCACATCAAAAAGCATCAGTATTGGATGGGTAACGATCGATAACTACCATGTCTTTACTTTGCTCGGATCGATACTAGCATTTCCAGGATCGCTCATCCCTATTTGACAGACATCCTTGTTCCTATCTGATGAACCAAACAATGCTGGACTCGACACTTGATTCCGTGCTCATAAACTCGATAAAAAGCAATGATCACTGTCATGATGCATATCCAGGGGTGTTTTGGGGGTTGGCGAATGGATGCAGGTGGGACGATAATCTGGGAGTCTTGTGCCGACTTCCAGGGGATAGCAGCAGTGCTGCCTTGGCTTAGATAAGGCCTACAAACCCCGCGTTCCCAGAAAGAGTGGCTTCCTTTTGGGGGGGGAAGCTTGTTTGAGTGTGATAAGACGCCCCGGAGCTTTAGCCCGTAGCTCAGGTATTAGCCGCTGTCCGCACAAAGGAACGCCGATGAATTGCACGTGGAGGACGAACCCAGACCGCGGCCAGACGCTCTGGCTTAGCAGATAAGTGGTGGCACTCGGACAACGGGCTCTGCCGACGTAGGCCTCAAACGACCCCCCGCCGGCCCGGATGAAGGCGAGCTCTCCATGACGTCTCTGTCGTGTACAACCCCAAAAACATGCACATTATCCCTTTTGTGTTTATTTGGGGGCGGTCATCGAATGGATCAAGTGCAAGCCCAGACTTTCTCTTGTTTTTTTTCACTGATGTACCTACAGTAAGCAGTGTTGGGCACGTTACTGAAAAAAGTAATTGGTTGCAATTACTAGTTACTTCATTTAACATGTACTTGCGTCACTCCCTAGATCACTTACACTCAATGTCCCTGTAATTTTCCAGGGTCTGAGCGTTCACACAAAGTCGGTGAGCAACGTTTGAAACAACAGTGAGAAACGGTAATCCCAAGTGTGGCAACTAAATCATTATCAAACATGTCCAAAACTTCACGTTATCACGCATCACGTTACATTTTGTTGAATTTCCGGCGATGCAAAAAAAAAATTCACTTTTGAATGAATTGACTAATGTATTACTGCAAAGGTTGTACGGCCTACAAACGTCATTTGTTTTTACAACAATTCTTTCACAAGATTTCCGTTTCTTTTTTTTTCTGGTATCTTTTGTCGCATAATACTAACATTTTTGGGGGCTTATTTAGTCGGTTGCAGGATACACAACTGTAATTAATCGTACAATGTTGGCAACAAGATTGACTTGATATAATTGGAAATTATTTTAATGCAACACAAACCTTTTCTTCTTTTTCCCTTTTTTCTATTTTTTTTAATTCCTTTTACTTTTATCTTTTTGTTCTCGATTTACTTTTTTTCCTTTGTTTCTTTTTTCTGAAATTTTCCTTCTTTTTTCTCTTCCTTTTGTTTCTTTTTTCTCAGCTTTTCACTACTTTTTCATTTTGGTATTTTTTTCTTTTTTGTTCTATTCCCCCTTCCTTCAAGTCATTTTGTGCATAATTTTACATAATATTTGGTCATATAGGGATGAAAGAAGCAAAATCCACCTGAAGAGCCGTTCAGGACTCGTAAGAGCCGGTTCCTTTTAATGAGCCGAGCCGAAGAAGCCGGTTCTCAAAAAACTCTGCTGACTTTACTCAACTTCGTTCTACTTCGACCTTGACTTCCAAATACCACATTTAGAACACAACGTCAGGGTAACCCGTGTATTTTTACCTTCATGTACTGTAACTTTGACTTAATTGGCTTCTTAATTAGCAATTTGGAGCCCTGATTTTTGTGCGCTGGCTAGATTTTCTTGTGCGCGGAAAAGCTCTGGGTAGTGGGCAATTGCGCACACACGCAGTTTAGAGGGAACATTGCTTGGACCCAAAATTATGTCATTACTCTCAAAGAAACCAGCATATGTAGTGACAAATTACTGTATCCAGTATACTCACACTGAAGCCAACCCCCTATAACTGCTTAAAATACAGTGAGAGAAATCAATTGTTAAAAAGAAAACGTGTTCACCAACCTGTGAAGGCGATGAACACTTCTTTATGAACATATTTGTTGGCTTGTGCAATCTTGAGAGCTTGCAAACAAAGATTTGAGACACTTCATATCCATTTTGTCTTTTTTCCTCAAACCACTAAAATATTCCCTTCTCGTTCTATGTTTTTTCTCCTGTGTAGTGTATTGCTAAATAATTCTAAAAATAATAATTCAGCACGCTTTTACCAGAAATTCTGTGATTACATTTTCCCCATTTAAATTGTTGTTTCGAGATAAGCCAAATACGTATGGGCAAATGAACTGACCAGCTGTATTATTGCTGTTTCATCAGACATTTATGGCATTTAGACACCTCAGAGCAGGGTTCACCAACTCAATTCATCAAGGTTCTGGGTGCGGTTTTTCGAAATTGTGTTTTCCACAGGGCTTCTTGTAAAAAACATGCCGCTGTTCTCAAATATCATTGCTTTAAATCACTACACAAAATATATATATAATCAAAATAAGAAACATAATAAAACATTTCATTTAGTAATAATTGAATCCATAATTCACTAGGGCTGCACTGAAAGTGACAGTGTTTATTATTCAGTGCCTCTTTGTCTCATTTATCTAAGATATATAATATTGATTTAAATGAATAGCAAATATATAAGAAGCTTCATATAAATTTGCATTATTTACAAATAAATGTAGGAATTTACTTTACATAACATGAGCCTTACCAAGAGGGTGGTTACATAATTGTCCACCATCTTGCTGCTATGGGTACCCAAAAAAATCAAAACCTGGTGAAAGGCTGGTAAAAACAAAATAGAGGAAGAATAGTGCTCTATGGTGACTTTATATTTAATAATAATAATTTCCTTTGTATTGTCATTCTTTGTAACAATGTACACAGAACGAAATGTCGATACACCTGACCCGTTGTAGCGAGCCAATGCAGTCGCAGCCAACAGAGGGCGCCGCCATTTTACCAATGTTATAAGTCTTAGGTATGACTCGGCCGAGGCGCGAACCAGCTACCTCCCAGTCTCAAAGCGGGCGCCCTACCATCTAGGCTACTGAGCTGGTATTTATATTCTTACTTGTGATTTTCAACACCAATGTTTGGTTGCGTGACAGAATATAGCGATATCTAATCGTCAAATAATTCACTGTCCCTTAACCTTAATATCTGTTTTTATCAATCCGCCGTGATTTTAAAACCCCTGCTTTAGAGGGACAGCATTATTTAAGGATTTTTTTGAATTGTATTTGACTATATTAAAAAATTCTTGAAAATTAAACAGTAATAAGAGGAAGAATACAATAACTAAAAAAAAATCACATTTATTTTAATGTGTGTATCTTAATTTGATTATTAGTGCCAAAACCAAATTATTTTTTTTATCTCAATAAAAATACTCAGAAAAGTCATATGCCTTCTGCTATATTTTTCCTTTATAGAATAGAATAGAATAGAATTTACCTTTACAGTGGGACCTCGCTACTTCGCGGTTCGACGTTCGCGGATTCAGAGCTTCGCGGTCTGTGATGGTAAAAAAAAATGTAGGGGCGTCGCAGATTTTAACTTTTTGCGGGAATCCCCCCGGGCCGACAACCCTAGCACAGCTCGCCGTTCTCGTTTCCCGGCGCGCGGTTTCGGTGCGGCTTCCGCTTCACCGCCCCCCTAACCCCACAGGTCCCCCCTACCCCTTTCCCCCGCGGCCGCCCGTCAATCGGCCGGAGCCATCGAGGCCTGTGTAGCGCCATGTAGAGCCATCGCGGCCCGAGCGGGAGACGCCGGGCGCCGGTGTTGTGCCCAAATCCGACTCCCGTACAAAACCCTCCCCCTTGCGTGAACGCGCATTCTGCTGCACTTCCGACAGGCCGGCCTCCGCGCGGAGCGCCCGACCCTCTCGGCTTGTCGCGGTATCGTGCGTATCGCGCCCGAAACTACCCGCGCCGCAGGTTAGGGGCTCGCTCGCGACCCTAATAAGGATAAGCGGTGCGGATAATGAGATGAGATGAGATTTTTTTTTTTTTTTGTTCCCTTTTTGAAGGAGTGTCGCTACTTCGCAGATTTTCAGTTTTTGCGTGTGGTTTTGGTCCCCATTAACCGGGTCTAAAAAAATAATAATTAAAAAAAAAAAAAAAAACTTTTTTTTTTTTTTTTGAAGGTGCGCCACTACTTCGCGGATTTTCACTTATCACGGGTGGTTTTGGTCCCCATTAACCGCGATAACCGAGGTCTTACTGTATTGCCATTGTTACAAAATGGGTTAACATATTGTGACAACATAATTAGGCAAAATTTATGGATGACTCACGGATGGATGCTTGCATGTTGGATCAATTATCATTCCAAATTTTGTAGTGTTTTTTTCCAAATAAACTTGCACTTTCAAGCACATTTTTTTCGCTGACACTAACATAAAATAGTTTTTCCACCAAAATGTCTCATCTCATCTCATTAGCTGCACCGCTTATCCTCAGTAGGGTCGCGGGGGTACTGGAGCCCATCCCAGCAATCATCAGGCAGTGGGCAGGGGACACCCTGAACCGGTTGCCAGCCAATCGCAGGGCACACAGGGACAGACAACTCGCTCGCTCATTCACACCTAGGGACCATTTGGACCGGCCAATTCACCTGAAATGCATGTTTTCGGAATGTGGGAGGAAACCGGAGTGCCCGGAGGAAACCCATGCAAGCACGACATTTCTTGTGTAAATATTGTGTCAATTATAACTATAACCTTATCCTCCTTGTTTTATAACCTTATCTTCTCTGTTCCTTTATCTTCTTGGCTTTTTTACCTCACTGTGAATGTGTGAAACTGGAGTGTCATGCCCAATTTCGTTGTCACAATATGTTAACCCTTTTTGTAACAATGACAATAAAGGTATATTCTATTCTAGTCTATTCTATACAGAAGTCTCAAGGGATGAAAAAGTAATAAAGTGACACAGCATTGCAAATTTCTGAGGGTCCTTGGTAACATTGTAAACCATTATTCCCCGAAAATGTAGCTCACCACTCAGAATTTACGTGCCGCTATTGTAAAGGGAGTGAACAGATGTCCAAACATCAATTCTACAGTCAGCAGAGGCACAGTTTAATTACAAAAGCTTCCGTGATTGAAGCAAACAGCGCGTGATTGTCACTGCATTAACAGTCCCTGACAACTTCTCTGCTTTTAATGAAGCAGTCTGCCGTCGGCTCTTCGCGTCGCCTTCCTGCGAGCCAGTGAAAGGTAAAAGCAGCTGTTGGTATACAGGCAAACTTTTATATTGAGTTTCTTTGGAGGGAGCACAGTAAGGATTTGTTGGAAAAGAATAAAATCAGCAAGTACATCTAGGAAAATATGTAAACAGATGTCCAAAAATATCATTGAAACCTTTTTAAGATCCAATCGATCTCATCTAAAGTTACTTTATAAATCCCAATTTCTGTGTGTGTGTTTGTATGCAACTTACTGTCATGAATCGGAACGGGAAGCAGGAAGTAGGAACTCATTTGCGTAGACGTCCTCACACTTTAATTGAGAAACACAAACGGACCAGAACAAAAAACAAAACGGGTCAAACACAGGCAAAACTACAAACTAGGCATTTCCAGAATGAAACAGAACTTGCAGGAATCTCTCAGAATGTTACACCGAAGTGCAACAAAGTCCAACAAGCACAAAAAGCATAACCAAGCATACACAAGTTTTCAACAACGATCTGACAAAGGGCAGTTCAAAACAGCAAGTTTAAGGACCCACAGAAGTAATCGATAAATGCGAGTCAGCCGGTGTCATGGGGCGGTGCCAGGCGGGCGCCATGGCAACCGTGCAGAACCTGACAGAACCCCCCCTTCAAGGGACAGCCCCTGAGGTCCCAAAAACAAAAAACAAAAAAAACCTCGCCCCCCAGAATGGTTCGACGCTCCCGAAGAGGGCAACCCCACTCCCTCCCCCAAAAACGCAGGAACGGGGAGAGGCAGGGGCGGCAGGCGGTCAAATCGGAGCGGCGAGCATACGAGTCGGACTCAGACGGGTCGGACCTTGCAGGAGAGTAGAACGGACAAGTCGAATAGTCGGAATGGCAGGCAGACGAATCGGAGTGGCGGGCAGACGAGTCGGTAGTAAAGACACACCAATAAATACCAGCAGACTCGATAAACATCTGCTTTTGTGTACAAAAGCTTGGAGAACCCTGATATATACATTCCCGCCTTGATTTTTATGTTGAATTCAGTGTTGTGTTGCTGACTCTATAGGGAAAGGAACAACTACCATTTTTCATGAGACGTAGTGATTCACAAACTGCTTTTTGAAAGTAGCAGAGTTACGCACCATTCTGTAACTACAGATTGACTGTAGTTCTCAGTCCATCCAATCTTGTCACTCCTAACATAGTCCTCAAACACTTCATCTCAAAAACATTCAACCTCCTTCTTAAATCTGCGTTCAGGCTCCAAGTCTCTGCACCATACAACACAGTCGGCACAATCACTCTCATACAGTGCCCTCTTAACATCCATACTCATACTCTTGTTGTTCATCTCTCTCCTCAGAGCACCCAAAACCTTGCTTCCTTGATTCACTCTGTGCAATACCTCACACTCCATTCCACCAACTGCAGCCACATCACAACCCAAGTACCTAAAGCTTTCAACTTCTTCCAGCACCTGTCCATGCAACCTGGTTTCTAATGTCATGCCCACTCCATCACGTGAACACTTCATCACCTTACTCTTCCCAACATTGACACATAACTTACCCCTATCAAATATTCATCCAAACTCCGTTACCAACCTTCTCAATGTTTCCTCAGAATCAGCCACAAGCGCTGTGTCATCTGCAAACAACAACTGACTTATCTGCCACTCTGTTCCACTGTTGTCCATCATGTCTACAACTCTGCCAAATACTCACCTCTCTCACCACACCATCCATGTACACATTAAACAGCCATGGTAACATCCCACACCCCTGTCTCACAACAGTCAACACAGGGAACCACTCACTTGTCTCACTCCCTACTCTTGCACATGCTCTGCTGTTCATATAAAAACTCTTCAATGCTTCCAACAACTTTCCACCCACTCCATACATCACCATCACTTGCCACAACGCCTCTCTATCAACTCTGTCATACGCCTTTTCCAAGTCCATGAAAGCCAAATAAGTCAAGTCAAGTCATTTTTATTTGTATAGCCCTAAATCACGAAGAGTCTCAAAAGGCTTCACACATTATTACTCTATATTACACAGACTATTTTTCAGAATATTATTATACATTCCCCTGCTCTGGAGCCGACGAGAAGAGTAGGTTAATCGTATGCTATAGAGTAGAAGTGAGTTTGAAGCTTAGATTTAAACATTTCCACTGAGGTTGCAGATCGGATCTCAGGGGGAAGAGCATTCCACAGCACCGGTGCCCGGATGGAGAACGCTCTCGAACCAGCAGAACACTTCTTTGCTCTTGGGATCACCAGAAGACCGGCACTCTCAGAACGTAGGCTTCGGACCGGGACATAGGGGGAAATCAGATCTGAAAGATAAGAGGGAGCAAGTCCATGTATGATTTTGTATAATACTAAGAGAACCTTGAAATCACATCTAAGGCTAACTGGGAGCCAATGCAGGTTAGCCAAAATGGGTGTGATCCTTACCTTTTGCAAAAGATTTCTCACTCACTTGTCGTACTGCAAACACCTGATCCACACATCCGCTTCCTTTCCTAAAACCACTCTGCTCCTCCATCACCACCTCGTTTGTTGTCTCGACAACACTTACAGCCTATAATATTGCTACAAAAGTTCTAGCGCTTTCACGTCTATTTTGTGTGTGCAAAACGGCAGCACAAAAGCTGACTGCTTAAAGATCAATGTGGACCTGGCTGACTTGAAAGTAAAAGTAAATAGACCATCATAAGAAATCAAGCACTAAATGGGAACCGAGGCATTAAAAGGCCGACGGTGTAAACAGGGCTTCGGATAAGAGATAAGTCACCGGCCCGGCAAGCCCTCCACATTCTGCTTTAGCTGCACTTTGCGCTGGTGACTTTGTACTTGCAGGATTTACAGTGAGGCCTCCTCTCACGCTTGTGGAAACGATCTCAAAGAGAGGAGGGGGCCTGTCACCTCCGAGCCATACTTCAACACAAGCGAGGCAATTCTGGTCAGCAGCTAATGTGAAGGTGTAGATTTTGCCTTCTGCACACATCGGCTTCAGTTGTTACAAGTAGTGGAGGTGGGGGGCAGATCATGCCACTTCGAGGTCAAGATGTTTACTCTAATACTGTGCATGGAGACTCTCGGAATAATCCATGAATACACATAAGAATGAGGAAAAAGGAAAGACAAAAGAAAAAAGGCATATATGTTTTATTTTCCAGGAGTTCGCAAACCTTTTTGTACCACGGATTACTTTATTGTCTGACAAGGGCAGCATTAAAAACATTGTTTTTTTTTTTTTTTTTAAATATAGACGGACGCTGCCCTTCTTAAGAACGAGACGATCGTTCGTAAGTTGAATTTGTTCGTCAGTTGAATCTGTTCATAAGTTGCTTCAGTGCTCGATGTTGTACGTTTAAGGTTTATATAGATAACCTGTATTGTTTTGCACTACAAAATAAACCATTAATAAAATAATATGCTCTGTAAAGATAAATAAAGTTAAGCTTAACTTTCTTTTGGAAGTCCTCCTGCGTGGTAGAGAGTGGACGACCAAAAAGTGATCCAAACATTTTTTTCAACCGCATCAAGCTTTCTTATTCCACTTTCATTTCAAAAGAAACGGCTCGCCTCTTCTTTTCACTTTATACCAACCATAATGAATGAACGCACAAGATATTAAACAATAAATATGTCAACATGTCATTTGTTCATTTTCCAAATTGCTCAAAACAATGAGGGTTGCTTGGGTGCTGGGCCCCTCCCAACCATGTTTTTGGAATGTGGGAGGAAACTGGAGTGGCCGTGAGCATCGGGAGAACATGCAAACTCCACACAAGGCGTCTGGTACCTGGAATTAAACCCAGGCCCTCCTAACTGTGAGGCGAATGTGGTAGGGTGTGGTTCAATGGCTGAAAAGACTGAAGCCATCTGCTGCTAATCCTAAAATTGTGAAAAACCCTCCCTCTGGTCCCTTTTCCTCACATGATTCGTCTGTGCCTTGCCATCATCACATTTTATTTATATTACTATTTACTATGGTGGTTTTTTTTGTATTTTAACCATCATGTGAGCAGCACGGCGGCGCAGTGGTTAGCGCTTGTGCGGCACAGTTCGTGTCATGGGAACCTCCTTCGTGGGTTCAAATCCAGCTCCAGACTTCCTGTGCGGAGTTTGTATGTTCTCCCCGTGCTTGCGTGGGTTTCCTCCGGGCACTCCGGTTTCCTCCCACGTTCCAAAAAACATGCATTTCAGGTAAATTGGCCGGTCCAAATTGTCCCTAGGTGTGAATGAAATGAAATGAATGATCGCGTGAGTTGTCTGTCCCCGTGTGCCCTGCGATTGGCTGGCAACCAGTTCAGGGTGTCCCCTGCCCACTGCCCGATGATTGCTGGGATGGGCTCCAGCACCCCCGCGACCCTACTGAGGATAAGGGGTGTAGCTAATGAGATGAGATGAGACCATCATGTGTGTCTATGAATTATTTGTTTTGGGTGGGGATAAAGGAGGGGATTTTATTGTCTTATTGTACACTGAATGTCTCTACGCAGCACTTAGATTGGCAATTAATTGCCTGTGAGGGGCTTTACAAATTCATTTTGATTTGATTATTTTTTTCAATAACGGAAATGTTGTGTGCAAACATGTTAGCAGGACGTAGTGGGCGTCAGTTGACCATTCTCCATGCTTATCGGCAAAATTTGGTTTTGATTCATCTTTCAATGTATCTTCACCGGGCAGTAATATTTGTTTTTAAGGTGACATTTGCACAGCCCGACATTTAACTGTGTCCAAGTTCAGTCTGAGACGTGGCAGATAAGGGATACATAACAGAAAATTTAATTCTTTGCGGCTCGGTACGGTTCACTGGCCTGATGTTGACTGACCATTGTTATATACTGTCCTTCTCATACATATAGATAGATAGATAGATAGATAGATAGATAGATAGATAGATAGATAGATAGATAGATAGATAGATAGATAGATAGATAGATAGATAGATAGATAGATAGATAGATAGATAGATAGATAGATAGATAGATAGATAGATGGATAGATAGATAGATAGATAGATAGATAGATAGATAGATAGATAGATAGATAGATAGATAGATAGATAGATAGATAGGCAAAAACGGACAAAACCATTTCCTGCTGGCAAAAGGCTCTCTTGCCTTGGCCTTGTCAGAACCTTTGCTAATAAATTAACACAAGAGTGTTATTTAATTGAGCAGCTCTAATGGCTGGTGGTGTGATCACTTTGGTGGATTGCTGACCCCGGCCAATAATAGCTTGCGAAACCGGTCAACGACATCCTGTTGGCGTTGAGACGCCAACTCGGACTCTGATTGGCTAAACTAAAGGTTTTTCTCAAAGACTGATATTGTGCCTCCGGGCCATCAGGATTTTTTGTGAAGGCCTCACGGTAGATTTCAGAGTCTAGCAACAACTAAATGTGAATGATGAAATGTCTAAATATAAAAGCACACAACTGAAAGCAGCACAACCAGAAAGCAGCAATGAAAGGAAGCTGATATCCATTCATCCGTTATCTACACCCCTTATCCTCAGTAGGGTTGCGGGGGTGCTGGAGCCCATCCCAGCTATCCTCGGGCAGTGGGCAGGGGACACCCTGAACTGGTTGCCAGCCAGTCGCAGGGCACACAGGGACAAACAATTTGCTCGCTCAATTAACCTAACGTGCATGTTTTTGTGGGAGGAAACCGGAGTGCCTGGAGGAAACCCACACAAGCATGGTGAGAACATGCAAACTCCATACATGAGGATTGATCTCATGATCTCAGAAAGATACTAACCACCTGCTGTTTAAAAGCCATTTTCTAATGATGTGGGGAGTTCTGCGGTGGTTGGGATTGAACCCATGATCCTTGAACCGAATGTCTGTATGTTAACCACTAAACTACAGCTGACATGCTGTTTGAAATTATGCATTTAGTATTGACAGGCCTTGGCCCAGGGCAGCACGGCGACGCAGTGGTTAGTGCGTGTGCGGCACAGTTCTGAGGTCGTGGGAACCTCCTGCGTGGGTTCAAATCCAGCTACCGGCCTTACTGTACGGAGTTTGTATGTTCTCCCCGTGCTTGCGTGGGTTTCCTCCGGGCACTCCGGTTTCCTCCCACATTCCAAAGACATGCATTTCAGGTGGATTGGCCGGTCTAAATTGTCCCTAGGTGTGAATGAGCGAGTTGTCTGTCCCTGTGTGCCCTGCGATTGGCTGGCAACCAGTTCAGGGTGTCCCCTGCCCACTGCCCGGAGATGGTTGGGATGGGCTCCAGCCCCCCCGCGACCCTAATAAGGATAAGCGGTACAGCTGATGAGATGAGATGAGATAAGATGAGGCCAATGGTGTAACCAAAGAATCAAACCAAGGTTTGTTTTTATTCTTGATCAACATCTTATGCACATTTAGGTGGCGCTAAATAACACTCAATGAAATATACCGGCATTACAGTTGTTGACTAGAAAAACATATTCGAACTTCTCATTACCTGAAAATAAAAACTGAATGAGGTTAAACTAAACTTTTTTAGGGCTGGGTAAAGAAGAGACTTTACTTAGTTATACTGTAGAATATTTTGTATACTGCAAATTATCCGTCAGAGTGCACCAAATTGGTTGGCTCTTATTTGGTGGTTCTTGAATGTTTCTTGCTTCAATGGAGTTGATTAGTCCGCTTGAAGGGATTTACTGTATTTAGAAAGGTAGCCATCTCAGTTCTTTACCATTGATATAACTTAATGGTTTGAAGCTATTCAGACGCTAAATGATTCCTAAAAAAAACAATTAATTCCCTTATTATACACACTAAACCTTTATGTTGATTACCGTAAATTCCGGACTATAAGCCGCTACTTTTTTCCCAAACCTTCAACCCTGCGGCTTATTCAGTGATGCAGCCAATTTATGTCATTTTTCTAACAGCCGCCAGCGGCGCTCGAGTACAAAAGACCGCTGGAATATATGCGCCGAGGAAGACTGCAACTTCTTAGCGTAGACATATCCTCATCATGCAAATTGCAAAAAGAAAGGCTCATGACGTAGCTTTCAAGCTAAAAGCAAACGAGCAGTGCGATGAAGAAGGAAACAGAGCTACTGCACGTAAACTTCACTTTGCGAGCGTGTTGCTAGCGTGTTTTTGAATAAGGGAGCGTGGGACGACGTCTATATAACAAAGTCTCTTCCCCATACTGGGGAAGACGACTTTGATGGCGTCAGTTATAAGGAGGGAGATGAGGACCGTTTACCGTGGTTTCTACAAGTACGGTATGGTTTTTTTTACAGACCTGTTTACTGTGTTGCGAGCGTGTTGCTAGTAGCGTTTTGCTACCCTTCACAGGCACGGTTTGGGATGAAAGTTATAATATTATAATTAAAGCTTTGATAAATCTCTCGGTGTACTGTCTTTCTTTGTAAATAAGTGTAACCATGTATAATATGTATTTGCACCTGTATATTTTTGTAATGTATTTATTTGAGACACTTATTCTGATATGTTTTGCGAATTAAAAAAGAGGGGCAGACCAAACGCAGGCTGACGGGAAGTGGGTTAAAGGTAAGTGAGACCTGTTGTCGCGGCGGACAATAGTGGATATATATATTTTTCCCACCCTTCCCTTTGGAAATATAGACTTTTTTTCCTTGGATTAGTTTCAACGGGTACCCGGACTCTGCAGGTCTGCATCAAACCTTAACTACGGTATCATTTTCTGTTCATTTTGCCGGCTGTGGTTTTTGGACTGTGTACTTTATATCCAGTTACAATCGCGGGACTCAAAGCCGGGTTTGGGCTAGTTTTGTGATTGTGTTACATGTTTTAATGTGGGCACATGCAACTTATATACAGCTGCGGCTTGTGTAAGTACAAAATCGGTTTTCCTCTTAAAATGTGGTGGGTGCGGCTTATCATCAGGTGCGCTCTATAGTCCGGAATTTACGGTACATTGTTTTGTAATGCCAAATGCGCCTCTTGCTTGTATGATTTATACAGCTGCACAACAACGTAAGGGGAAGCACTATGTGCCACTTTTCTTTGGGATTTGTTGGTTTCATAAATGGCGATACAGGCGAGGCTCACGGACAATTTAATAGGACCTCCCGCGGGGCTAATGGGCTCACATCTCATAATTTACCCATACGGCTCGTCGTCGTCGGCACCTTAGTACAATATTGATTATTCATGCGATATTTAAGTTGATGAATTCGGAGAACCGTTAACATCTCATAGAGGTGAGAGCAGTTAAGCTAATGTATAAACACTCTTTTATTGGATTGCGCCATCGAGATAATTGATGTCATTTATGTAAGATCAATGACGGGATCATGAATGCTTAGTTATACCAAACTGTATGTAACATCCTACATGCCGACATTTCTTGTGTAAATATTGTGCAAATTATAACTATAACCTTTTCCTTCTTGTTTTATAACCTTATCTTCTCTGTTCCTTTATCTTCTTGGCTTTTTCATCTCACTGTGAATGTGTGAACTGGAGTGTTAGGCCTATTGCGTTGTCACAATATCTCATCTCATCTCATTAGCTACACCGCTTATCCTCAGTAGGGTCGCGGGTGTGCTGGAGCCCATCCCAGCAATCATCGGGCACAATATGTTAACCCATTTTTTAACAATGACAATAAAGGTATATTCTAGTCAAGTCAAGTCATTTTTATTTGTATAGCCCTAAATCAGAGTCTCAAAGGGCTTCACAGATTATTACACTATATTACACAGACTATTTTTCAGCCGACGAGAAGAGTAGGTTATTCATATGCTATGGAGTAGAAGTGAGTTTTAAGTTTCGATTGAAACATTTCCACTGAGGTTGCAGATCGGATCTCAGGGGGAAGAGCATTCCACAGCACCGGTGCCCGGATGGAGAACGCTCTCGAACCAGCAGAACACTTCTTTGCTCTTGGGATCACCAGAAGACCGGCACTCTCGGATCGTAGGCTTCGGACCGGGACGTAGGGGCAAATCAGATCTGAAAGATAAGAGGGAGCAAGTCCATGTATGATTTTGTATAGTAGTAGGAGAACCTTAAAATCGCATCTTAGGCTAACAGGGAGCCAATGCAGGTTAGCCAAAATTGGGGTGATGTGATCGTACATTTTTGTCCTTGTTAAAAGCCTCGCTGCGGCATTTTGTACCAGCTGAAGTGACTTGATTCTAGACTTCGGGAGACCAGAGAGTAGTGCATTACAGTCATCGAGACGGGAGGTAACAAACGCATGAATTATAATTTCCGCATCCGACTGAGACAGTACTGAACGGATTTTAGCAATGTTACGAAGATGGAAGATGCTATTCTATTCTAATCTATTCTTAGTTCAGACACAAAATCAGATAGCAGCTGTTGTGTGAACTATGTGTGACTTTTAGGGGTCAGGCTTGTAAATTCGAGTTATCACATTTACAATCAAATTAACAATCCCAACATGTCTACATACAAACATGTTTATCAATGTGTCCCACAACCACTCAATAGGATTGAACGCAATGTTCCCTCACACAAAATATATCTGGTGCAATGTTCCCCCTAAGCTGCATGTGTGCGCAATCGCACACTACCCAGAGCTTTTCCGCGCTCAAGAAAATCTAGCCAGCTCACAAAAATCAGGGCTCCAAATTGCTAATTAAGAAGCGAATTAAGTCAAAGTTACATGAAGGTAAAAATACACGGGTTCCCCTGACGCTATGTTCTAAATGCGGTATTTAGAAGTCAAGGTCGAAGTAGAACGAAGTTGAGTAAAGTCAGTAGAGTTTTTCGAGAACCGGCTTCTTCGGCTCGGCTCACTAAAAGGAACGGGCTCTTTCGGGTCCGAAACGGCTCTTCGGGTTGTTTTTGCTTCTTTCATCCCAACATGACCAAATATTATGTAAAATTATGCACAAAATGACTTAAAGGAAGGGGGAATAGAACAAAAAAGAAAATTATACCGAAATTAAAAATTTGTGAAAAGCTGTGCATCAGGTAATCTTTATTAAACAAAAGGAAGAGAAAAAAGAAGGAAAAATTCAGAAAAAAAGCCAGAAAAAAAGAAAAGAAAGAAACAAAGGAAAAAACTAAATAGAGAACAAAAACAAAAAAGTAACAGCTAGGAAAAAACAAACACAATGAGATTTTTTTTAAAGGAATTTATAAAAAATAGAAAAAAACAGGGAAAAAGAAGAAAAAGTTCCTGTTGCATTCAAATACTTTCCAATTATACCAAGTTAATCTTGTTGTCAACATTGTACTTCCACTAAAAAATGTGATTAAATACAGTTGTGTATCGTGTAACCGACGAAATAAGCCCCAAAAATGTTAATATTATAGGACAAAAGATACCAGGAATAAAAAGGAATGGAAATCTTGTGAAAGAATTGTTGTGAAAACAAATGACGTTTGTAGGCCGTACAACCTTTGCAATAGTACATGAGTCAATTCATTCAAAAGTGAAACGATTTTTTGCATTGCCGGAAACTCAGCAAAATGTAACTTGATGTCAAGTTTTGGACATGTTTGATAATGACTTAGTTGCCACACTTGGGATTGCTGTTGCTCACTGTTGTTTCAAGCGATGCCCACGGACTTTATGTGAATGCTCAGACCCGTGGAAAACTGCAGGGAACATTGGTTGAACGTAGTCCTCAAGTGGTCCATTAAATGTATTAATCCAACCACATTGACCATCTGTGCAATGACCAATTTCTCAGAAATTCTACCACCCACCAAATAATCATTAGCTTCTTTCTCTCCATGCCTTTTTTTCATCACTTTTATTCTCTGGATCCATGTCACCTTTATTTGCATAGATCTTAATCACAAAAAGTCACAAAGGACAGCACAGGCCACAATTACAACATCCTCTGATCTGAAACCTGCATGTAGGCGAGGAAAAACTCAAAACCCCCAGCATAAGGAAAATGAGAGACCTTGAGGGCCACACAAGAGATAATCCCCTTCCAGGATGACCAGGCTGCAATGGATGTTGCTAGGGCAAATATACTCAAATTGTTCAAGAAGTCCAAGAAAGTGATGAAGCCGCTTCCTATCTCAGCCAGCTTGTCAATGCAGATAATGCCATGTCTCGGTGATTGTCCACTGACTCATCCAGGTTGGTCCTTCTCCCTCACTCCACCACCAACCAGGGGGCAGGGAAGAACAGGAAAACATAAGTATAAGGTAGGCATCGATTCAAAGTACCGTATTTTCCGCACTATAGGGCGCACCGGGTTATAGGGCGCACCCCCAAAAAATAGTTTTTGGTCCTAACCCTAACCCATAGATAAGGCGCACCGGATTATAAGGCGCTACAATGGGAACGTCGACAAAACAGTCAGATGATTCAGTCCAACTGATTACCCCCTTAACATTCCCAAAGCTTGCAAAGAAGCAAATGCGTGTCTCGGACATATACGGAAACAGTGTCCGTACGATGTCACTCAAATGCATCGTTCCATCATTCGGAAGGTTCAAGTCTTGGGATTCAAGAAATGCCAACCATTCCTTACTTTCTATTTTCTTTTTCGCTCGCAATTTTACTGTGCATATGACAATAAACACTTGGAATTGAGTTGAATTCACTCAACTCATCACAGCAACCAAGATCGTTCTAAAACAAGATACCGGGAAAATATAAAGCCGCATAGCTCACCTAAGTTCTCACGTTCAATAATGATACGCAATCATGGTCTTCTTACAACCGTGAGTGTAATAAATCCAGGAGAGTCAAATGTTTACAAATACAGACTAATGAAACATGTTTCTTTATGGCGTACTTTAGCAAGCTTGCTATTCAGTCATCTTTTTCGGCCAATTGCAAGGTTTGTTTTGGCCCTCTAGCGTATCCGAGGCTCCGAATAACTTCAGCCAATAGCGATCGATTTAACGGATGATTGACACATCTTTTTCGGCCAAGTGCAGGGTTTTTTTCGGCCCTCTAGCCAATCCGAGGCTCCGAATAACTTTAGCCAATAGCGATCGATTCAAATGATGATTGACACATTGATAAGCCAATGAAACGCCGGTATACAAATCCCAGCATACACCGCGGACGACTCCACGTCCGGGGGAAAATCGAGTCGGCGGCTGTTGCGTAAGTTGCGAGACCTTGCGATTTAATATTGAGCCATATATAAGGCGCACTGTATTATAAGGCGCATGGTCAGCTTTTGAAAAAAATTAAGACTTTTAGGTGCGCCTTATAGTGCGGAAAATACGGTAATATAAGTCTGTTTTAAATATGGATTTAAATACTTTCACTGAGGTTGCAAGTCCTATCTCAGGGGACATGGCATTCCACAGCACCTGGGCCTGAATGGAGAACACTCTTGAACCTGTGGATTTCTTTTTGGCTCTTGGAGTCACAAGTAAACTAGCATTTTATGGAGGGAAGCTCTAAACAGGAACATTCTGCATGAGTAAATTAAAAAGAGAAGAAATGTTTGCACGTTACTAAAAGAACCTTGGAGTCACATCTTGAAAGGACGGTGCAAATCAGCCAAATTTGAGGTGACATGATTACATTTTCTTGTAGTCGAAAGTCTCACCGTCGCATTTTGAACCGGCTGCAAACTTTTAATGCTAGAGACATGAATTATAATCTCATCATCTGATTTTAACGGCTCCAGAAGAACAATCGCAATTTTACAAAAGTGGAAAAACAATTTAAGTACATTTCCACATACAACTGAAACAATAGATTAGTAGCAATTAAGACACTTAGATCTTTGACCAAGTCGCTCTGGGTGATATTAAATTTGTCATAGATCAGAGCAGTATTTGAGACCAGGTCACGACAATGAGCTGGACCAACATTCATCGCCTCATTTTTTTTTTCTGAGTTGAGGCGCAAAAATCAATTGACATCCATATTTTTATCTTGGTAAGGCAGGCCTTCCAATTTCCACAAGTTGATAGAGGAGTGTCCTTCAAGAGAAGATCCAGATGTGTGTCATCTGTATAGCAATTATTCTTGCAGATATAATCACTAAACGGAAGAATATAAATCCTAAAAAGAAGGGGGCAAGTACAGAACTCTGTGGAACACCAAAATGTTCAGATGTCATATTGATGTACTTAACACAATGAGATTGAACTTTCCATTCTTGTGTCATCACCCTTCCCACTTCGGGGAACACCAACATGTCATGTTGACAATTTTTTTCGTCTCCGAATCCTTGCAGCCTTTCAAATGTCGAGCAAGCAGCATCTCAGGCTATGCAAAGAGGAAAGAGGCCTGCCAGTCGATTTTATGCTCATCACTGAGAATCCCAACGGAATAATTCCTTAGAATTCACTCCTGGGATACTTGTTCTGCTCTTCAAGCCATTTGTTCCGTAATGGTCCAACCTCTTCCTCCTCCCTTGAGTGGTCTGGACCGCTTATCTAAATGTTCTAATGCCTGAAGCTAGGCCTTTCCTCATCAGACCTCACGGTGCCCCCTTGAATTGTGTTAACGGTTTTCTTTCCCTATTTCCCTCACGATTAATTGATGGACCCTAAACCCAAATGATCTGTTCTACCCAAAGCGCGTGTCAAAGTGTCCTTGAGCAAGAAACTGAACACCCAATTGAAGGGGAAGGTTCGTCAAAAAGGGCATCAGCTTGTTTTACTCGGGTTTAAACAAAATTAACCTGATGTACATCTCGTGACGCTTCGTATGTTTTTCTTTCGATTGAGCAGTCTCCTATTACTTCATTTGATAATGTAGAGCACAGGTGTCGAACAGGCGGCCCGCGGGCTAGATCAGGCCCGCTAAGGGATTGAATCCGGCCCGCGAGACAACACTCAAAGAAGCGCAAGAGAAAAATGAGCTGCAGGTTGAAATATGTCAACTTGATGTTGCCAAAGCCAGGTGGCTCGAACAAAGACACTGTACTTGTATTTATTTCTCTCTCTCTCTCTCTCTCTCTCTCTCTCTCTCTCTCTCTCTCTCTCTCTCCCTCCCTCTCTCTCTCTCCCTCTCCTTCTCTCTCTCTCTGTCTCTCTCTCTCTCTCTGTCTCTCTCTGTCTCTCTCTCTCTCTCTCTCTCTCTCCCTCTCCTTCTCTCTCTCTCTCTGTCTCTCTCTCTCTCTCTCTGTCTCTCTCTCTCTCTCTCTGTCTCTCTCTCTCTCTCTCTCTCTCTCTCTCTCTCTCTCTCTTTCTCTGTGTGTCTGTCTTTCTCTCTCTCTCTCTCTCTCTCTCTCTCTCTCTCTCTCCCTTCCTCTCTCTCTCTCTCTCTCTCTCTCTCTCTCTCTCTCTGTGTGTGTCTCTCTCGCTGTGTGTCTCTCTCTCTGTGTCTCTCAACCTCTTTTGCTCTAACTTTCTTTTTTCTCTTTTCTCTTTCTCTCTTCATACCAATCGCGCTTTCTTTTCGCTCCTTCTGTCTTTCTATTTCTCTTTGGATTTCTTTCTTCCTCTCCCTTTCTTTTCCCCCCTCTCTTACAACTTTTTATCTTTTGTTTCTCACGCTCTCTCCCTCCCTCTCTTTTTCTTTCTTTGTCCCGCCCTCTCTCCTTCTTTCTCTTATTTCTTTAACTCTTTTTCTTTCTCTTAATCTACTAGTCCGGCCCCCGACAGAATTTTTGTTCTATCGTGTGGCCCCCGAGTTAAAATGAGTTTGACACCCCTGAAGTAGAGCAACAATCCCAGACCTTTTACATACCACGGACCAGTCTGACAATAAATTCACGTTCCAGCCCAAGGGCGGTATTGAACATGTTTTTACTTTAATTCAAATGAAATTAAGAACAATTTCTATCTATCTATCTACCCTGGTCATATCCCTCGAGAGGGGTGACTGACAGCAAGACAAACACATACAAAAACAAAGAAAATTTAAAAGAAATTAAAAAAATTTAAAAAAAGAAAGGGGAAAAAGTCGCAAAAAACACACAAAATTTTTGGGACCATGGCCAACCCAAATGCCCAAACACCTAAACAAGTTAAGAACCTCCGCACCCAAGTTGGTCATGCTTTTGTCCCTCCAGATGAAACGGGACGCCAGAAAGCGGCCATGTCACTCAACACACTCTTCTGTTCAACAGCAGGGCCCGACAGCTTTCGCTGGTTTACCCCTGCCGCATCATACGGGTGCCATGCCCATCCCTCAGAACGCGCCCAAACATCCCACTATCCTTTTACAACACCCCTCCACTCATTCCTATCACCAACAAGAGCTCTAGCTTTCACTAGTTTTAGAGCTCTTTCCCGCAGTGCACTCATAACACCATCCATCCACATCAATGGCGGCCTTCCTCTTGGTCTCCTTCGGTTTACTTCTGCTCTGTAGCTCTTATTTAACATTGGCTCCTCATCCATCCTCTCCATGTGTCCAAACCAACCGAGTACTCTCTTATCCACACTCTTGCTCAGTTCCACTACTACTCCAGTTCTGTCTCTCACAATTTCTGTCATAATTGCCCTATTTGAAACACCTGTGGCGAAAAAGTGACCAGCGGGACTGTCCCTCTTCTGGGGTTTTGACAAATACATTGAACAATGGAAAACATTTTTAAGCGCACCTTCCAGCAAATGTGAAACATCTCAAGGTGGTAACAATATCAATTGCACATTGATGGGCTAATGATCAGCATTACTACTTGAAGGCTAAAAAACATCCTTAAATGGTTGCTAATTTTATTGTAATGTATTTCATTTGTGTTAATGAGCACACACTATATAATGACTTCATTTCTACATGAAACTACTGTAATAAAGTTTCAGCTTCATAAGATCCGCGGCTCTAGTTCATGCTCAAATATCACTTGCACACTCGGCATAATTTTGTTGCATAAAACTATCGGCATTAACGCTTGGAAGCTGTGACAGCTCAACTTGCGTGTGATAGGCTTGCAAGCATTTTGTAATGGGCTGCCTCTGTCCAAAAACCGTGTAGCTGTCAAATTGCTGAAATGAGTACACGCCAGCACGGAGATGAGAACGCTAGCATCTGCAACATCTGCCATCATCTCCTGAGTAAAACCACGCCTCGCTGCTTTTCCGTGTCTTTGCGGGACACCTTTGTTTGCAGAGAACAATAATCACAATGTTTCACACGTTTCTCACTACCTTTATAAACACTATTTTTAGATAGATGGATAGATGGATAGATGGATAGATGGATAGATGTCTAGAACGACAGATGTCTAGATAGATACATACATACATACATACATACATACATACATACATACATACATACATACATACATACATACATACATACATACATACATACATACATACATACATACATACATACATACATACATACATACATACATACATACATACATACATACATACATACATACATACATACATACATACATATGTAACCGCGGTGTACTTGTCCCACCAAAGATCCACATTTAAGCTGGACTGGATGATGAGGTTTTTATTATTACAGTTTCTGCAAATGAATGAGTCACAACATTAGCTTTCCTGCTGGCTTTGATCTCTTTGATCTCAGTAGCAGTTCCCTCTGAAAAACTGCCCAACAAAGCATATCAAAGAGCTTTCTTTTCAATTTACATAAAATACATTTTAGAATATCACAATACATTTTTACATCCATTTTAACGAGATACTTTTAACAAGAGATCGTATAGTGGCTTTTTAACGTTTACAATGAATTAAACATATTTTTCTTTAGTCTGAATTTTAACCAACATCATCCTTTTCAATGTATATGAGAAAATAGAAATAAAAACAACAATGAGTATAAAAACGGGTACAATTTACCTGCAAATGAATGAGTCACAACATTAGCTTTTCCGCTGGCTTTGATCTCTTTGATCTCTACAAGGGGATTTAATATTTTAGTAAAACAGAAACAAAACGAAAATAAATCCAAACAGCTTGACGACATTAATCACATTACCGTGCATGTTGAGAGATTTGTCAGCTGTGGTTTTAATGTTTAAAATTAACTTTTTTTGTGGAGCACCAAAAGATGTGTCTTACCAGTAGCAGTTCTCTCTGAAAACTGCCAACAAACCCCGCCTCCCGGTCACATGTCAGAAGCCAAAACCAAACCCCACCCCATACCAGCAGGTGGCACTGTTGGACTCATCCTTGCAGGACGTTTACCAAAAACTATACACATATTTCAGCAGGAATTTCAATAAAACAAAAGTTATTATTACACCCGTTACACATCCATACATACATCCATACATACATGCATACATACATGCATACATGCATACATACATACATACATACATACATACATACATACATACATACATACATACATACATACATACATACATACATACATACATACATACATACATACATACATACATACATACATACATACATACATACATACATACATACATACATACATACATACATACATACATACATACATACATACATACATCGTTGGGGTTGTCCATCGATTCGATGATGACCATCTTCTTTTATTTGTGAGTCTGCTGATGTTTGAACAGTCTGATCCTGGATTGTGGTCGGAGACTCAGGTAAAAGAGGATACCTGCGCAATGACGGTTTTTAAAGTGGCGTAAGGGGTGCGCTTTCCCCAACGCCACTATCTTGATTGTAAAGAAGATGGTTCCAGTGGCAAGGGAGACCCTAGACGACCGGCATCTTTCTACAACTGCAGGCGGCTAACGGGATCCAGGTCTGTAGGAAAGCGCCTCAAAGCGTGCCGCCACCAGCTTTTGGGATCACTCTTAGTCTGGACTCTACCCTTCGACCTGTTCGGCTTGGGTAACCCTACCAGGAGTACGAGACTCCCGCCGACATAGCTCTAGGGGTCATGGAGACGCGCAAAGTAAGGTGGTGATCCGTCGGGACACATACATACATACATACATAAATATAGCTCTCAGCTTCAAAGAGTCTGGCGACCCCTAATCTAAATTGCAGGGCAGGTCCCTGGCGGCCGCTCAGCCCCGGTTCCAAACAGGCTCATGGTTAGGGTGGTCCTTAATGGGGGTCGAAATTTTTTTTTGTTGAAATATTGGGCTCTGACCCCCCGCATATGTTCTTATATCGATAAAAACACACTGTGTGCAATTTTGAACAATTTGGATAATATTTAGAGGTAGCTCAACGACTTTGAAATTTCCCAAAATGGTAAAATTTTGGCAATTTTCGAGAAAAAACGGAAATCTTAACCCTATGTGTACGGCGTTTTAGAACATCCAATTTCAGTCCATTGCTTATAATTGTAACACAAGAAAAGTTACAAGTAACTTTGTACACTAGGTCTGATATAATGTGCGAAAAATCCTTATTTTTCATACCAAAATTTCAGAGGCCTTGAGCGACCTCTATATATCCTTTGATTTTGATGAAACTTTGCCTAATTACGTTTTGTATATATTGGAACATATTCAAGGGGTCAGAGCATGAAATTTTAAAAGTCGAAAAATAAGGACCACCCTACTCATGGTGTCAATGATTTTTTTCAAAATGGGCCTCGGATTTCATTTCATGTTGAAGTTGCATCAAACGGCTGCAAGAACTGTATGCAGCAAGATCGAACACCTATTTATATGCCAACTTGAAATAATTTCCCTGACTCATGAACCGCTTGTCACCTGTTGTTTTTGATGCCTGTCAAATTTCACTTTCAATGTCATCACATTTTGACACGTTTGTCACAAAGTGATCAATTAATATCCTTGCGGGAGACAAGTACAACACGAAGGTAAATGATCAGACAAACTTCTTGATCCAAAAGCGATACATAGCCCAGCGCTATTATTTTGCATTTTGATGTATACGGTGAACATCTCGCCCCGCCGAACTTGTGATGGTTAATGGGCTCCTGCAGCCTCTTGACTGTTCATAAATCAGATGCTCAGCTTTGGCACTATAACAAATTGAGTAATCTAACAAAATGCGTGTATCCATGAATCTTGAGTAGAAAATGTGCGCGCGACGAGCGCAGACAGAGTGCCAGAAGCCGAGCTGCGCTGTTCTGCATGTCGGCTGCTCGGCGTGAGTGTGACACTCTCCTCTCAAGCACTCACAGATAAGGGAAATGTTGATCGCAACCACAAAGTACTATTAAGAGTTCAAGGAGCAAGGAATGATCCCCTCCCTCCATAAACTGGGTCAGAGGGCAATGTTCCAGCCTGATAAAGACCCCAAACACACCTCTAAGATGGTCAATCAAACACATAGTAAATCTAAACTGCTGCTAATCTGTACATCTGTTGGTTTTCTTTGACTTTTTGCACTACTGGCAGTTCTTTATAGCTAGCCACTCCTTGCATATCTGTTTCTCTGCACTATTGTACCTACAGTGTTATTGTTACAGTGTTGTTGTTACTGTTTACCTGACTTGTTTACCTGACTGCCCATTTTGCACATCTGGTTAGCTGCTCCTCTTGCACTCTTTGCACTACTGTAAAATACTATACATAGCCATAATTATTTAGTATATTATTAGTACTCAATACTCCAACTCAATACAACATTTTATTTATAGCTGTACATTCAAGGAAACTGTGCGGGTCAGATGTATCGACATTTCGTTCTGTATACACGTGTACTAGAATGACAATAAAGTAAATCTGAATCTGAAGATGACTAAGGCTTAGGGAAAAGGACTGGCCAAGCATGTCTCTAGATCTAAATCCAACTTTTGTGACATACTGTAATCAAATGTACCGAAATTGCCTGATTCAAAGCCACCTTTTCACATCATGTGCTTCAGTGTGTTACAATGATCAAGTTCAGCCCGTGCTTACATATTGATTATTGTGTAAAGGGAGCACAGCCGCCTGACGCTTTGGGACTGACTTGAATTCGACTTACAGTGTCTCTTTATCATGCTCGTTGAGGGGAAACAACGAACACTTGGGAAAGCAGCACCACAAAACCACATGAGTAAGAGTCCCCGGAAAAGCAATTGATTTTCACCAGGTCTTTGGCGTAATCAATTGTTTGGCGACGCAATTCAAAAGAAGGAGTTGCTGACGCCACAGTCACCGGTGTTTACCCTCATGTTTCAATGTTAAATGTTAACTGATGCCCAAGTGAGAAGGCATGTGGTCTACGTCTCAAGACGAAATCGGACCAATCTCGACTGGTTTTGGACAATGGTGTCGCGCAATAGTCTTACCTGCAGCGTTCACACAAGACACCCATGTCACGAAGCGGGTCGGGAAGCAGGAACTCATTTGCGTAGATAATCTGTCACTTTAATTGGGAAAGAAAAGTTGTCCAACATACAAATGGTTTCTCTTTTCTCTCTTTTCTTTAAAGACCTTCCACAAGACCTGGCAACCCTGCTTTATTAACGTTTTTTGGTATAGTATCTATACCCATTGATCATCATTAGCTCCCTTTTTTGTTTATATAGGTATATATGTAATGGATGGATATCTATATATATATTTGTGTATTCAGAAAATTATTTGCACCCCATTATTTAAGTGCATGCATTAAGCATGTTATACATTCTTCTGTTCACATGAGGGTGTCATGATTGCCGATCGAGCGCAGCTGCGGCGGCTTAATTGGTGCCAATAGCCCGGACAGCTGATTGGTGGCCACACCCTTCTTAAGCCCCCGACTGCAGTTCAAACTTTGTCAGATCGTTGTGAGCTGTTGTGTTTCACTCAGTGAGCATTCCCGTCCGACTCCGTCCCTGTTAAAACCTGTTTCCTTCCTGATTCCCGTTCTTTGACCCGTTTCCGAACCTGACTACGCCTGTTTTGCCTGCCGCCTGCCTACGACCACTATTACGAACTTTACATCGCCTCTGATCTCCAGCCCTGGTCAAACGACGTGCCATTCCCGCCTGACTAGTCTTGCTCGTTACCGCTCTCTGCCAGTCTTCGGATCAAGCAAGCCTTACTCTCTTTCAATAAAACCTGAGAAACGCATGCAATTGAGTCCTGTGTCCGTTCTGGTCTGTGACAATACCTCGATACACTGTGAACCCCGATTGGCTTTTTTTCCTGACCCAACTATTTTTAGAAAGTATTTTTGTAGACATAACTTTGTTTAAAATCCTTGTGAAGTCTTGAAGTTGGCTAAGAAGTCTGAGTGCCTTTTTTCCTGTCTTTGAGTAGCATTTTGTGTAACAAGACAAGTGAAAATCCTCCTGTGTGGATCATCCAGACTAAAAACGACAAGTTGAAGTCTTTTTACTTATGAACTTGCAGACTTTGGCTCCCAAGAGGAAACAAGAAGCAGCTTGTTCCTTTCAGCCGCTGGACGGACATGCTGCTGGTGTGTATCTGTGTGCGTGTTGTCAGGCTGTTTGTGTGCATTAGAGTGTTCGAAGTCGATGACGCACAACCGGTAGGCCAAGTGGACATTTTGGCACTTAAAGACGGTGTCACAAGACGACCTCGGGAGGATATGTGGAACCACAGAAGATCATCTGGAGTGATGTAGACAGATGACCTGCAATAGCACTAAGGCGGTGAGAGTGCTAACAGTCTCTAAGCATTATTTTGAATTTATTTTGTCCAGTTATCTTATTTTTCTCTTTAGAGTCTTCATGACATGTTTAAGCCTGGAGTGTCTAATCTCGTTGCATACAATGTTTCAAAATGTCTATATAAATGACAAAAAAGAGAATACAGCGGTGTCCGAAACGCATGTCATAAAGTTACCGGACACCAGGGCAGCCAATAAAGTTGACGCCCAATTTTTCACAACTTGAAACACAATAAGACAACTCATCGCAAAAAAAAATAAAAACCCAATTGTTGCAAGGTATTAAGGATTGATAATCAAAATATATAACAGAACAACACTTTAAAATTGAGTTAATTATAAATCTACTTATAACATTTTTTGCATGTATATGACATCGCTGTTTTCCATCTGCCATCCGTATGTACCTGTATTTACGTTGCGTCGTCTGCTACAAGCCACGTGAACTCCTCTTTCCACGATGCTTTTAATGTATGTTTACGTTTTGTAGCGTCATCAATTTTGTTAGCTTCTTTTGAATATTTCTTCTGGGCTGAGGTTTTGGCTTCATTCCTGGTAAGGATATGTCAGAGTGTGCAGTTTCCTCATGCGTGAGAAGATAAGCAGGACATTGTGGCTCAGCCTTTAAAGAAAAGAGAGGGAGCTGACATAATTTGGCTGCTACGGGTACCCAAAAATCTCAAAAAGGCTAGGGCCGAGCCGCTTGGCAAAAAAAATAAGAAGTGAAATGGTGCGTTTTGGTCACCTTGGGTCTCCGTTGTTTGTTTTCTTCCTTGTGCTTTTCATCACTCTTTTCGGTGACACTACACCATCTAGCGAGATCTAATGGTCAAACAATACAAACTTCCCCTTTAAGTTTCAAAATAGGTTCAGGTTTCAGGTGAGGCTTTGAAAGAAATCTTTAATCCTTATCTAGCACAACCAATTCAGGAAAAAAAATGATGGGATGGTAAGAAAAATTGATTTACTGTGTCTTCCCTCTTTGTAAATGAGGTAGCGGTGGCCTGGCTCTTTTTGCCCCGCTGCTATTTAACTGCCGTGCGGAAAAGGTTACTGTGTCAGCCATTCTGGGCCAATGCTCCACCAAATGCCTGAGCAACTCTGATGAAAAACAGCTATTTCTATTTTCACTAAAAAATATCCAGAAAGCTGGTATGTGCAGCCAGCCTTTGGACTTCTTACATCAGCGTTGTAAAAGAATAACAAGGCCGTTTTTTTCTGAAGGCCAGTGTTGGGCGCATTACTGAAAAATCAAATGAGTTCCAGTTACTAGTTACTTCACTTAAAACGTAACTAATTCACCCCCAAAATTACTGTCAAAAAAAGTAGCGCATCACTCCAAAAGCCCCAAAATATATTCTTTTTAAATAGGAGTTCCCTTCTACTTATTCACCACAATTACTTATCAAAATACATATTCTGCCATGGTTTGGTGCCTGGAATTCCTCTCCTTCTCCAAAGATGGAAGCATTCCCCCATTTTCCAGTCCCCTTCACTTTTCCTCTCCCCAGGTGATTCCAATTAGACAATCAGCCACCACTCGAGCCATCTTTTTAAAGGAACTTCCAAATATTCCCTTCAATATTATCCTTACCCCAAGACCTCCTCTCCCGTTTCCTTCACAAGCGTCCCTCTTAAGATCATCTCCTCAGCAGTTCCAGTCCCAGACCCTCTTCTCTCGAGTAAATATTCATGGAACCCATCAGAAGAGAAAATTCCTGCCTTCCAAATTGTAGTTCATATGTGTCTACTATGTTTTGTCAATAGTTGATATATACCTCACAATTACATAGTTATCATGGTGTACACAAGGCAGCTAAGTAAACCCAAAATTCCTCGTCATTTGTGAGTCAAAGATGGCGGCTCCCCGTTTGGCTGCGGCTACATCGGCTCGCTACAGTTTTTTACACTTCGGCCATAAAACCCAGTCTTCGACTCAGTTTTGACGGCGAACAAAGTCAACTCGAACTGCAGATTAATATACGATCGCAGTATTTTTGCTGGATATGCGATCATCCAGTGCTACGACCACTCGGGAGTGTTTATTTAGCCATGGAGTGCTACGTCAACAAGACCCAGCGGCGTACAAAGCAGCAAAGCGAGGTTGTCGGGCCGGGCTAACTGCTAGGCTAACCGCTAGGCTAAAGGCTAAACCCTTCAAAACGCCTCCCCCATCCATTTTCCTCTCCAACGTTCGCTCTCTGGACAATAAACTGGACCATTTACAACTGGAAGTAACATCGAACCGCGAGATGACGAACTGCTGCGCTAAAATTCTGATGAAGACACGGTTAATCTTATCTATCCCGGCTGACGCTCAAGGAAACTGTGCGGGTCAGATGTATCGACATTTTGTTCTGTATACACGTGTACACGAATGACAATAAAGTAGATCTGAATCTAAATCTGAATTTGTATTAGTTTTCCAATTATTTAATGTTTTTATCGATCAATAATGTTTATATGAGTACCGTATTTTCCGCACTATAAGGCGCACCTAAAAGTCTTAATTTTTTTCAAAAGCTGACCATGCACCTTATAATACAGTGCGCCTTATATATGGATCAATATTAAGTCGCAAGGTCTCGCAACTTACGCAACAGCCGCCGACTCGATTTTCCCCCGAACGTGGAGTAGTCTGCGGTGTATGCTGGGATTTATATACCGGCGTTTCATTGGCTAACCAATGTGTCAATCATCATTTGAATTGATCGCTATTGGCTAAAGTTATTCGGAGCCTCGGATAGGCTAGAGGGCCGAAACAAACCCTGCAATTGGCCGAAAAAGCTGTATCAATCATCGCTCAAATCGATCGCTATTGGCTGAAGTTATTCGGAGCCTCGGATTGAATAGAGGGCCAAAACAAACCCTGCAATTGGCCGAAAAAGATGTGTCAATCATCCGTTAAATCGATCGCAATTGGCTGAAGTTATTTGGAGCCTCGGATTGGCTAGAGGGCCAAAACAAACCCTGCAATTGGCCGAAAAAGATGACTGAATAGCAAGCTTGCTAAACTACGCCATAAAGAAACATGTTTCATTAGTCTGTATTTGTAAATATTTGACTCTCCTGGATTTACTACACTCACGGTTGTAAGAAGACCATGATTGCGTATCATTATTGAACGTGAGAACTTAGGTGAGCTATGCGGCTTTATATTTTCCCGGTATCTTGTTTTAGAACGATCTTGATGTTGCTGTGATGAGTTGACTGAATTAAACTCAATTCCAAATGTTTATTGTCACAGGCACAGTAAAGTTGCGAGCGAAAAAGAAAATAGAAACTAAGGAATGGTTGGCATTTCTTGAATCCCAAGACTTGAACCTTCCGAATGATATTTGAAACGATGCATTTGAGTGACATCGTACGGACACCGCATCCGCACGTGTTCTCGACACCTATTTGCTTCTTTGCAAGCTTTGGGA
The DNA here is from genome assembly GCF_059441175.1 of Urocampus carinirostris. Taxonomy (NCBI): domain Eukaryota; kingdom Metazoa; phylum Chordata; class Actinopteri; order Syngnathiformes; family Syngnathidae; genus Urocampus; species Urocampus carinirostris. The sequence continues at coordinate 45,065,653 of NC_142354.1, forward strand.
ATGTTAAGGGGGTAATCAGTTGGACTGAATCATCTGACTGTTTTGTCCACGTTCCCATTGTAGCGCCTTATAATCCGGTGCGCCTTAACTATGGAAGATATAGGACCAAAAACTATTTTTTGGGGGTGCGCCCTATAACCCGGTGCGCCCTATAGTGCGGAAAATACGGTAGTTTTCCAATTCTTTAATGTTTTTATGGATCAATAATGTTTATATGAGTAATTGTATGACAAAACCAATGCAGGGTGAAGAGTTTTTTGTCATGAATGGAACCACGAAGGTTTCAATTCTTCCAAGTGAACATGAAGGGCTTCACCGCTGTAAAATCCCAGATTAACCGCACGCTTCTTTGGCGTTCGCGCCCGAAATCCCTTTCCGTCTTTTTTTCATCTCTTGACGTTGCAGAATGCTCAGTAAATAATTCAAAGCCGGCCATCGCGCCAAGTGATAGCTTCTCCCACATACTTCAAATCCAAGAGGTAACAAATGGCGAGGAGAAATCGTCTTTGACACTGCGTCATTATCATCGCACACAAAGACCATGCGGGAGGGATTCTGGCTCAGCGGGGGGTGATGTGGGAGGCCACGTCGGTCCTGACGTGGGCGGCGGCAGGATGTTTAATTTGGTCCCTTAGTACGCCAGTGTTCTCGTTAGCCCGTCATTTTTGCTGGGGACGCATAGTTGTCAAATCAACGTGCGTCCCCGGGACGCAACTTTTTCGACACAAAATTGTTATTATTACCCGATTACTTTTATTTTTAACAAAGATTTACCGCACTCCAAACTTTTCGTCAGGCAGATCCGCCATTGTTGTTTTGGTCTCGCGGTTCGAGTTTTCGTCTGCACCCCAATCTCGCCAAACGAGATCTCGTTGCTTTGAGATGACGTCATTGTTGTGGTGCTTGTCGTCGAGCGAAGGTGAAGGTTAAGTATGCCTCCGAAAAACAGTTAGTATTAGGTGAAAATCAACACAAAATTGGTAATTTCTGCGACTGCGCATGGATACATGCTTGCGGCTCGTAGCTCTCCAGCTAACCTTCTATTTATTGCTGTTCTCTTGTCTTTTTTGCTTTCACTTTTGGACACATGTGTGGCTAAAACCACTTACAGTAGGGACGAACTTATTCGGTTGGGTGAGCGTCTAAATTTCGACTTTTCGGGCACTTTTTATACCGCTCATGATATACCGAGCGAACTTCAAAGAGACCCGGCTTCGTTGTGGACATCTATCCCTCTTAATAAGCGGCGCCGGCGGAGACGACGTTCGGAAAGGAAACGCGGCTGCCGTGCAGGTAGATGTGTGAAGCGTGTGAAGTCTAAGCAGCAAGATGGACGCGAGGATGGATGCGAGGAAGTAACTAATTCCACCATTCATTCCTCGCCGGACAACCGAAGCTTTAAACTCAGCGCTCACGAACGGCCACAACACCGGGAGCTTTTGAAGATCTCGACAAAGACTACAAAGAGTTCAGCTAAGTCAAATGATTCAGCAAAGCTAAAATTTGGTCTTTTGAATGTTAGATCCCTCGCCCCTAAAGCTTTACTTGTAGATAATATTATTCGTGATTATAAACTGAATTGTATGGGTCTTTGTGAAACGTGGTTACGCCCGGATGAGTACTTAGCGCTTAATTATGCTTCTCCCCCAGACTACCAGAGTAGTCATACAGCACGCACGCTGAAAAGGGGTGGTGGTGTTGCGCTAATCTCCGAAAAATCGCTCAAATTTAATCCACGGACCGCTAATAATTACAAAACGTTTGAGGCTCTAGTGACGCGGTCCCCTCAATTGTCAATTGATGTAATAACTATCTATCGTGCTCCTGGGCCATACACAACTTTCTTAGACGAATTCGCTGAACTTTTGTCTGAACTAGTAACCTATGCAGACAAAATTATAATTATGGGAGACTTTAACATTCATATGAATGACCCACACAGTTCACTCACTATTGCGTTTAGTTCTTTACTTGTTGGATTTGGTTTTACTCAACTGGTTGATTTGCCAACCCATAAAAATGGGAACACGCTAGACTTGATTCTGACTCGAGGAGTTTTAACCTCAAACATTATGGTGCTACCGTGTACTACCGTTATCTCCGATCATTATTTAGTGACATTTGAGGTGCTAACTAAATGTAGTGTTAAAAAAGCTGAAGGATTTAGCGGACGCAATATAAGCACTGGCACAGTTTCTGAGCTCCTTGAACTCCTTCCTGAAGCAGTTGCGTCCTTTCCTAAATACACTGGCTCGATTGACTCACTCACGAATGAGTTCAATACCACCCTGACTAGTGTGATGGATACCATAGCGCCCATAAAACTAAAATCACGTCCTAAAAGACGCACACCTTGGTTTACTGATGAAACTAGAACCCTTAAAAAAGAATGCAGGAAATGGGAGAGAAAATGGCGCGCTACCAAGCTTGAGGTTTTCCATCAAACCTGGTGTGATAGCTTGTTAAAGTATAAAGCGGCCCTTGCCTCTGCAAAATCGGCCTACCTTTCGAAGGTGATTGCGTCTCAAAAGAACAACCCCAAAGCCCTTTTTGACACTGTAGCATCACTTACAAGGCAACAGACTATCGCTGATAGTTCGACACACTCTGCTCAGGACTTAATGGTCTTCTTCACCAAAAAGATTCAATGCATACAGGAAGAAATTGCTAAAGATACTATTAGTACCACTCGTATTAAAGAACTGAAACTTACAGATGCACGACAGGGTGGCTGCCCAGGGAAAATGGCCGGTTTTAGTGAACTGTCACTTGATGATCTCAAACAAGTGGTGACTGCGGCCAAACCGACAACTTGCCAGTTCGACCCGCTCCCAGGTTCACTTTTTAAAAGTCTTTTTAGCGTCATTGGGCCTTCAGTTCTAAATATTATAAATACATCACTCTCCTCAGGTGTAGTTCCAGCAGCTTTTAAGTCCGCCGTTATTAAACCCACACTGAAACGACCCAACCTTGATCCAGAAATCTTAAGTAATTACAGACCTGTGTCAAACCTACCTTTCCTCTCTAAAGTACTCGAAAGAGTAGTGGCACAGCAGCTGAATGCTTTCATATCTGAGAACAACCTTTTTGAATCCATGCAATCAGGATTCAGGGCTAACCACTCTACTGAGACAGCGCTGATCAAGGTAACAAATGATCTCCTAATGTCAATGGATTCTGGCGCTTCATCACTTTTGCTGCTGCTGGATCTTAGTGCTGCTTTTGACACAGTGCGCCACAATATCCTACTAGAACGGTTGGAAAAATGGATTGGTCTCTCAGGAACCGTCCTCTCGTGGTTCAGATCCTACCTCTCAGATAGGACGCACTGTGTGAAATATGGTGAAACGACATCTGAGCCCTTTAATGTTACCTGCGGTGTTCCGCAGGGTTCAGTGCTCGGCCCCCTACTTTTCAACATTTACATGCTTCCATTAGGTGATATTATCCGCAAGTACAATATCAGCTTCCACTGCTACGCAGACGACACTCAACTATATCTTCCGTTGGAGGAATCTTCCACACTAAACTGTGGAAATTTGGAGGCCTGTCTCACTGAGATAAAAGAGTGGATGTCACTCAATTTCTTGCGTCTTAACCCTGAAAAGACCGAAATGTTAGTCATTGGTCCTTCTAAATGCCGTGACTTCTTCTCAAAAACTGCTGTGAACCTTGACAAATGTCACATCACACAGAGTGACTCAGTTAAAAATTTAGGTGTCATATTTGACCCTGATCTATCATTTGAGATGCATGTAAAGCAAATTACTAGAACTGCCTTCTTCCATCTTCGCAACATTGCTAAAATCCGTTCAATACTGTCTCAGTCTGATGCGGAAACAATAATTCATGCATTTGTTACCTCCCGTCTCGACTACTGTAATGCACTACTTTCCGGTCTCCCGAAGTCCAGAATCAAGTCTCTTCAGCTAGTACAAAATGCCGCAGCGAGGCTTTTAACTAGGACAAAAAAGTACGATCACATAACACCGATTTTGGCTAACCTGCATTGGCTCCCAGTTAGCCAAAGAAGTGACTTCAAAGTTCTCTTAGTACTGTACAAAATCATACATGGACTTGCTCCCTCTTATCTTTCAGATCTGATCTGCCGCTATGTCCCGGTCCGAAGCCTACGATCTGAGAGTGCCGGTCTTCTGGTGATCCCGAGAGCAAAGAAGTCTTCTGCTGGTTCGAGAGCGTTCTCCATCCGGGCACCGGTGCTGTGGAATGCTCTTCCCCCTGAGATCCGATCTGCAACCTCAGTGGAAATGTTTAAATCTAAACTTAAAACTCACCTCTACTCTATTGCATACGAATAACCTACTCCTCTTGTCGGTTGAAAATAGTCTGTGTAATATAGTGTAACAATCTGTGAAGCCCTTTGAGACTCTTCGTGATTTAGGGCTATACAAAAATAAATGACTTGACTTGACTTGACTAATAAGTCGAAACATAATACAGAAACTGATAACAACGGCAATAATTCTGGCACGAAAAAACGGCGGAGAAATTCTTCGAAAGATCACGGAGGCAGGAAAACACATGTGTTGAAGCGAACGATTCGACGAAAGAAAATAAACAAAAGGATACTCCTAGCAAGAAAAGGACTTTTCTGCCAAAATGGACTAAATTATAAGGGTATCACTCACAAAAATGTCTCAAAGGACTGCACAGGATTACAATTACACAATTGCACAATTACCTGATCGTAAACCATAACAGTAATAAGTAATAATAATGATAATACACCAGTTCAAGGTGTCCCCTGCCCACTGCTCGAAGATGGCTGGGCTCCAGCACCCCCGTGACCCTACTGAGGATAACCGGTGCAGATGATGGATGGATGGACAATGATAATTCTATTCTATATTATTAACCTGTGTGCAAGAACGTGGCAGGTTGGTTGTTTAGTTTATTAGTCAAAATAAGTCAAGTAGCGCAGTGGTTAGCGCGTTTTCCTAACATGCGAAAGAACCCGAGTTAAAGACCTGGTGGAAACATAGGTTGGCCTGGAGAGGAATGGGTGCCACCAGGCTGTACTATCCATCCAACCAACCAAGTATGTTACACAGTAGATAATAGGCAGTAACCCTACAAACTGAAAACTGCATGTTGCTTTCAAGTTAGTATGCATGAAAAATAAACTCTTAAGAAGGAAACATTTGAATGTGTTAGTGTTCCTTCCTCGTAACCAGTGTTCCCTCTAAGCTGCGCGCATGCGCAATCGCGCACTGCTCGCACATTCACAGCGCACAAGAAAATCTAGCCAGCGCACAAAAATCAGGGCTCAAAATGACTCATTAAGAAGCGACTCAAGTCAGAGTTACAGTGCATGAAGGTCAAAATACACGGGTTCCTCTGATGTTGTGTCCTAAATGCGGTATTTTGAAGTTGAGTCGAAGTAGAACGAACTTGAGTAAAGTTAGTAGAGTTTGTCGGGAACCGGCTTCTTCGGCTTGGCTCACTAAAAGGAAAAGTCCTAAACGGCTCTTCAGGTTGTTTTTGCTTCTTTCATCCCTATATGACCAACTATTATGTAAAATTATGCACAAAATGACTTAAAGGAAGGGGGGAATAGAACAAAAAAAGAAAAAAATACCAAAATGAAAAAGTTGTGAAACGCTGAGAAAAAAAGAAACAAAAGGAAGAGAAAAAAAGAAGGAAAAATTCAGAAAAAAGCCAGAAAAAAAGAAAAGAAAGAAATGTAGGAAAAAAGTAAATCGAGAACAAAAAGAAAATAACAGCTCACAAAAAATAAACACAATGAGATTTTTTTAAAGGAATTCTAAAAAAAGTAGAAAAAAAACACGGAAAAAAGAAGAAAAAGTTTGAAAAAGAATTGTAAAAACAAACGTTGTTTGTAGGCCGTACAACCTTTGTACATGATTCAATTCATTCAAAAGAGAAAAATCCTTTTGCATTGCCGGAAACTCAGCAAAATGTTTGATAATGAATTCTCTTGCCACACTTGGGATTATGGTTTCCCCCCGTTTGTTTCAAGCGTTGCTCACCGACTTTGTGTGAACGCTCAGACCCGTCAGGAAAATTACAGGGAACATTGATCACATCCCTTGTATTCTGTCTTCCTGTGTCCTGCATTTGGGTCTGTCTGACACCTCGTGACAATTCATAGACCTCACCATATTTGTTTGCCATGTCAGAGGAGCTGAAAAATATATATTTAATATATATTTAATATATTTGCACTCCAGTCCAGGAGGTGGCAGTGGATGCACAATTGAAATGTGGTCCGCCACATTTCTCACCTATATCAGTGAGAAAACAATACAATTGTTTCTACTAAATTCACACACTTGCAACAAACTACCATAAATTCTGGACTATAAGCCGCTACTTTTTTCCCAAATGTTCAATCCTGCGGCTTATTCAGTGATGCAGCCAATTTATGTCATCTTTCTAACGGCCGCCAGCGGCCGTCGAGTACAAAAGGTAAGATTTAGACCGCTGGAATATATGCGCCGAGGAAGACTGCAATTTCTTAGCTTGTGCACAAATTAAATTAGCGTAAACTTACCTTCATCATGCAATTTGAAAAAAGAAAGGCACATGACGCAGCTTTCAAGTTAAAAGCAATTGAGCAATCCGATAAAGAAGGAAACAGAGCTATTGAACGTAAACTTTACTTTGCGAGCGTGTTGCTAGCGTGTTTTGGAATAAGGCATTGTGGGAAAACGTCTATATAACAAAGTCTCTTTCCCATACTGAAGGAAGACGACTTTGATGACGTCAGTTATAAGGAGGAAGATGAGGACGGTGTTCCGTTTTCTCTACAAGTATGGTATGTTTTTTTTTTAACAGACCCATTGACTGTGTTGCTAGTAGCGTTTTGCTACCCTTCACAGGCACAGTTTGGGATGAAAGTTATAATATTATTATTAAAGCTTTGAAAACTCTCTCTTTTTTTGTAAATATGTGTAATCCTTGTATAATACGTATTTGCACCTGTATATTTTTGTAATGTATTTATTTTGAGACACTTATTCCGATATGTTTTGCAAATTAAAAAAGAGGGGCGGAGCAAACGCGGCCTGACGGGAAGTGGGGTAAAAGTAAGTAAGACCTGTTGTCGCGGCGGACAATAGTGGATATATATTTTTCCCACCCTTACCTTTGTAAATAGACTTTTTTTCCTTGGATTAGTTTCAAAGGTACCCGGACTCTGCAGGTCTGCATCAAACCTTAAGTATTGGTATCATTTTCCGTTCATTTTGCCGGCTGTGGTTTTTGGACTGTGTACTTTATATTTAGTTACAATCGGGGGACTCGGGTTTGGGTTAAATTTCTGATTGTGTTACATATTTTAATGTGGGCGCATGCGGTTTATATACAGGTGCACCTTGTGTAAGTACAAAAGCAGTTATCCTCTTAAAATGTGGTGGGTGCGACTTATAATCAGGTGCGCTCTATTGTTTGGAATTTACGGTAAGTTAATGGCTAAAAATTGCAAGTCATCCAGGTAACAAACCAAAACTAATCGAAGTATTAGTAAGCAGCGATTGATGACATCATCCTTGACCTTTGGTAAAGCGAGCGTTAATCCTTGTTCTACAGGCAGTTATGCCACGCCGTGTTATTTCTCGCCGGCCTTTTTTATGAGTTCCATCCATCCCGTTCCGTTTCACGATCCCATTTGCCTTTGAATTCCCCAGTGTGCGTACGCATTACATCAAATGGCTGCAAAATTGATCTCTTCTTCATTGGCCCCCGGATTGTTTTGCTCATGACGACTTGATGGTAAATGTGTTGGCATTGATTGTGAGTGACGATGTAGCAATTCCGGCTCCGCCAGCGCGGCGGGGAACAACGACCCAAGCCGACTATACGCTCATCCCTGCTCCATCAGGCCCTTTCAGACTAGCAATATATATATATATATATATATATATATATATATATATATATAAATCTATGTGTCCCAACAGAGACCTATGGGTCCCCAAAATTTAGTGTTATTGAGGTTTAAATTGTAAATCGGCAACAAATATTGTCGTGTCCAGCATGGTCGCCGTGGTGACCGGCTGGCCCCGCCCCCTGTGCACGGCTGCAGTAGATCAGCTAATTTGCGTGTGTGCTACTTAAGGGTGGGTTATGGGTTTTGCGGGTGCTGGCTCATTGCATTTTCTGTCTGCATTTCCCGTTCTGTTTTGCTCTGTCCTGTTTTGTTTGAGTCGGAAGAAACCTGTGTTTGCACGTTTTTTGTTAAAGCCTGTTTGGTCTGTCTTGTCCCTGAGTTTTGATCGTCAACGCAATTGAGTTCTCCCTTCCTGCCTCCTGCCTCCGTTCTGGTCCGGTCCACCTCGTGACAAATATAAAATACTAAAATGAAAAAGTACTGAAGAGCTGGGAAAAAAAAGAAACAAAAGGAGAGAAAAAGAGAAAAAAAGAGCAGGAAAATTTCAGAAAAAAGCCGGAAAAAAAAGAAAAAGAAACAAATAAAAGGAAAAAGGAAATAGAGAACAAAAAAGCAAGAAAAAAGTAAAAACTGGGAAAAAATAAATACAATAAGATTTTTTTTTAAAGGAATTAAAAAAGAAGTGGAAAAAAACTTTGTGTTGCATTTAAATAATTTCCAAGTATATCAAGTCAATCTTGTTGCCAACATTGAACTTCCACTAAAAAATGTAATAAAATACAGTTGTGTATCGTGCAACCGACTCAATAAGACCCCAAAAATGTTAGTATTATGCGACAAAAGATCCCAGGAAAAGAAGAAACTTGGCAAAATGTGACATGATGTCAAGTTTTGGACATGTTTGATAATGAATTATCTTGCCACACTTGCGATTGCCGTTGCTCACTGTTGTTTCAAGCGTTGCTCACCGACTTTGTGTGAACGCTCAGACCCGGAAGGAAAATGACAGGGAACATCTGGAGTAACCGTTTTGCTTCCTGCAAACAGATGCAATGAGAATAAAAACTCATACTTCACATCTCTCGAAGAATTTGTTCCTTTGAGTAATGTTATCCTACCTGTGATTGTTTCCACAGCCTTTGTTTTAACTCTTGATGTGGATGCTAACTCCATGTTTAGCCCTTAATCAGTTACAAAGCTGTTTATATCTAACCTTTGCATATTCTTGGGACACAAAAGAAAACCTTGGCTACATTTCCAGTGTAAATGTATAATGCATTATATTTCACTGGAGTGTGGAAGATTGTGTTGCACTGTTGCCAAAATTGCATTTATCGTTTCCCGCGCTTACCGTATTTTCCGCACCATAAGGCGCACCTAAAAGCCTTTATTTTTTTCAAAAGCTGACCATGCGCCTTATAATACAGTGCGCCTTATTTATGGCTCAATAGTAAATTGCAAAGTCTACCAACTAATGCAGCAGCCGCCGACTAGATTTTCCCCCGAACGCCAAGTAGTCCGCGGTGTATGGTGGGATTTATTTACCGGCGTTTCATTGGCTAACCAACGTATCAATCATCATTTGAATCGATCACTATTGGCTAGTTATTCGGAGGTAAAGAGGGCGGATCATTTTTATCATTTACAGGCTGGTATTGGCTGAAACGGCAAAACAAAGCCTGCAATTGGCCAAAAAAGATGTGTCAATCATCAGTTGAATCGATCACTATTGGCTAAAGTTATTCGGAGGTCAAGGGGAGGATCCTTTTTATCATTTACAGGCTGGAATTGGCTTAAACGGCAAAACAAAGCCTGCAATTGGCCGAAAAAGATGAATGTGTATAGCACGTGGTTGACGGCATACAGAAAGCATTTTTTTCTATTCTGTATTTGTAAATATTTTATTCTCCTGGATTTACTACACTCACGGATATGAGAGGACATTGGCTGCACATTATTATGAACACAACGACTTCGGTGAGCTACTCCGGCTATATGTTATCCCTGTATCTTGTTTCAGAGTGATATCGATGTTTCTGTGATAAGCGGCGCAGATAATGGATGGAATGGAGTGTCTATTTTTAAATTCAACTCAATTCCAAGTGTTTATTGTCATATACACAATCAAGTTGCGAGCGAAAAAGAAAATAGAAACTAAGGAATGGTTGGCATTTCTTGAATCCCAAGACTTTAACCTTCCGAATGATATTTGGAACGATGCATTTGAGTGACATCGTAAGGACACCGCATCCGCACGTGTCTACGACACGTATTTGCTTCTTTGCAAGCTTTGGGAATGTTAAGGGGGTAAGAAGTTGGACTGAACTATGTGACTGTTTTGTCGACGTTCCCATTGTAGCGCCTTATAATCCGGTGCGCCTTATGTATGTCAAAAATAGGACCAAAAACTATTTTTTCGGGGTGCGCCCTATAACCCGGTGCGCCTTATAGTGCGGAAAATACGGTAATTCCAATGTTTGAATGCCAGACTTCCGGGCCTGAGGTTGTCAGAAGTCAGTGGGCTCAAGTGGGTCTTGAATAAAAATCACAAGTGTCACCGCTTGCATTGATTGCCAATATCCGGTGAAGAAGTTAGGCTTTTAACTGCTCCCCTTCTGCACATTCATTTTGATTAAGTGCAAAAATCAATCTTAATGAGCTGCTATGACTCACATTGTTTATCATGCTTGACTTTGGTCCGACGGATGCAATGTAAACAATATGGAAAACATGGCCGTCCAATGACTCCACAAACAACTATGAGCAATGTTCCCTGTCATTTTCCTTACGGGTCTGAGCGTTCACACAAAGTCGGTGAGCAACGCTTGACACAACAGTGAGCCACGGCAATCCCGAGTGTAGCAAACATGTCCAAAACTTGACATCAAGTTTCCAGCAACGCAAAATTATTTTTCACTTTTGACTGAATTGACTAATGTATTATTGCAAAGGTTGTATGGCCTACGAACGTCGTTTGTTCTTACAATTCTTTCACAAGATATCCATTTCTTTTGATTTCCGGACATATTTTGTCGCATAATATTAACATTTTTGGGGGCTTATTGAGTCGGTTGCACGATACACAACTGTATTTAATCCCATTTTTTAGTGGAAGTACAATGTTGGAAACATTATTCACTTGATATCATTGGAAATGATTTGAATGCAACACAAACTTTGTCTTCTTTTTTCCGTGTTTTTTCTACTTTTTTAAAAATTCCTTTAAGAAAAATCTCATTGTGTTTATTTTTTTGAGCTGTTACTTTTTTTTCTTTTTGTTCTCTATTTACTTTTTTGCTACATTTCTTTCTTTTCTTTTTTTCTGGCTTTTTTCTAAATTTTTCCTACTTTTTTTCTCTTCCTTTTTTCTCAGCTTTTCACTACTTTTTCATTTTTTTCTTTTTTGTTCTATTCCCCCCTTCCTTTAATTCATTTTGTGCATAATTTTACATAATATTTGGTCATGTTGGGATTAATTTAAAAATAACTTAAAAAAATCAGAAAGACTAATAAATTACTGGTTTGTGTTTGCAAATAAAAATTAATTATTTTCTAAAAGAACATTGAAATAGTAAATAAATGCGAATAAAGAAAAAGTGTTATGCGACGGCGAATCACTTTCACTGGTCGTAAGTAAGGGAGCGTCTGTAGTATTTTTGTACTATAATCACTTCTCAATGTAAGGATATTGCACACAGGGTTGGGTAGGGTTACTTGAACTGGATTACTTTCAATGACTTTTGGATGACTCCAATACCAAATATGCTAATAAAAGACAAAATAAACTAAATATGAATAAAATGACTAAATTGTGTGCAGGCTTGGGGAGTGACGGAATACATGGAACGGCAAAAAACGATGTTGGCAAGCTGTTTGGATTGATTTGCATTTTGTTTCTGTTGCATTTTATGTTCGTTTTGCCGGAGATCAAAGCCAGGAGAGAAAGCATACCACGTGTTGTGAGTCATCATTTTATTCCTATTTAGTTTCTTTTGTCTTTTATCAGCATATTTGGTATTGGAGTCATCCAAAAGTCATTGAAAGTAATCCAGTTAAAGTAACCCTACCCAACCCTGATTGCACATTAATGTAAAACCGGCATAACGCCGAATTTACCCACAGATAATGAAGCTGGGTGGCAAAGGCCACCCGTGCAATCTTCATTTCACTCTGTCACAAGGCCGGGAGACTCTTTGGTGACCTAGCCTAAGTTTCAAAATTCAGGGCAGGATAATTCATTGGCACGTTTTATCGTGCGAGCGCGCTGAATTATACATCAGCATGGGTGCCAAGCTGGTCCCTGCTAGAAGAACGCCAGCAACGCTCATTAAAAGCTCTTGTCTGTCAATGCTTGACAACCAAGAGAACAAGGCTTTACCGTTTCCTATTTTAGGAGCTTTATTTGAATTCATTTCAATATTTTCTACTGTCATTTGCATAAAAGTTCGTCCTCACTTTAACTGTTATCGGGCCATAGGTGAAACTGTGAGGTCACAACCATACTGACATCAAACCGAAGATGTCATGTCCTGCACGGTTGTCATGGCGCCCAGCTGGCCCCGCCCCTTGACACCGGCTGACCTGCATTTCCTGATTACTCCTATGGGTACTTACCGTAAATTTCGGACTATAAGGCGCAACTGATTATAAGCCGCACCCTCCACATTTTGGGAGGCAAACGGATTTATCACATACACAAGCCGCGTTGGTATATTAGCCGCATGCATTCACATTGAGGACAGAAGTCCTTTTTGACTGAATAATATTAGTGGAGAGAATCTGTACAGAACCGCTGTTTCCCTGTCACTTGCTAACTATTAGACATATCACATTACACCCATGAGCCACTGGGGTGGAACGCTTGTTTACAGCGAAGTGGCCAAATCAAGGTTGTGACCTGACTGATTCATGCCGACACTTCTAGAACTTCTCATTCGGCTGATTAAACGGAAAATGTTTTGTTTTTGCTCAGAAAATGTCAAATTCTTTGACATACAACTTCGTTTTAAGGTAACGGAAATTCTTACTTTCCATGGTAACTAGTTATTAGCCTGATTATTAGCCAACACCTTTAGAGCCTGCTCCATGTTTGTAAACAATTGTGAGGTAGCCAAGCTGTTGAAGCAGAATGGCAGAATTCATGTTCGTTTATAGCAGCTCATCATAGTCAGGAACAGCTCTAAATAGCAAAGTATGTGCTAGCAGCCAACAAAAAAAAATGTTCTTTTGATTGGCGCTGGATTTCTTTCTTTGAAGACACTTGCAAAAGTGAAAAATCGGACTTGAAAGTGCTTGAAAAGAGCTTAAATGTGGCCATGAAAAATGGTATCAACCCTGTATCAAATTATTATGCTGTTACATTATTATTATTATGTTATTATCAGGCTGTACTTATTAAAATTGTTTTAAAATAAGCAGCGCCACCACTAAAAGATTGTTTTTAAAAAGACTGATCATGTCATGATGACTAATTTGGATCACCTTTGCTCGCTCGTTGGCGCCAGCCGCTGCGGGCCTCCTGATTGGTTCCCCGTCCTTTTTTAAGCCCCGTCCTTTCACTCGCCTGTTGTCAGTCCGTCAGCAAATCTCTGTTCTACAAGGCAAGCATTTCGACACTGACTCCCGTCGGTGCCGCTTTTTGCACCCGTTCGTTCCTGATCTTCCCGTTTGTCTCCGGCTTCGACCTGTTTTTGACCCCGACCAGGTTTACTCTCCTGTCTCGGCTTACGACCCGTTTCCTGACCACATTTTTGATCTCCTGTCCCGGCTATAAATCTGTTTTTTCGGTCAGTGACACCACCCTCTCCCGCTCCGGAAGATCCACTTCCGTATTCGGATCCCGATCCGATTGTGTGAGCGGCTTGCTTCCCGCGTCCAGCGAGCACCGGATCGCGGGCGTTGCCAATCCTCTTTCTATCAATAAACTTGTGGTTAACGTTACACATTTGGGTCCTGATTCCGTTCTGGTTGTGACAGATCATGCCAATGATTTTTCATGCTAGTTAGGAATCCATTTCCTAAAAAAAAATCACTATAACACGTTACTAGTGAACTATTTTGTGAACCAGTCCATGAGATATTCAGGTTCTCTATGGGGTCTGCGTGCACAACATTGGAGACCCCTGAAAAAAATGTCAACAAGACAATTAAAAAACCTTACATTGCACATTTTTTTTAAATAGTCAGTAGTGCAAATGAAACATTAACACGATTGGATCGAATTTGAAAGTTATAATGCTTGTATAACATTATTTGAACCAGCTCGGTGGCCTTGGGGGTATGGCGCCCGCCCCGAGACTGGGAGGTTGTGGTTCAAGCCTCGGCCGAGTCATACCTAAGACTTAAACGTTGGTACCCGTTGCCTCCCTGCTTGGCGTTCAGCATTAGGGGTTGGAATTGGGGGGTTGGCTCACCTAATGACTCCCAACACCTCAGTTGGGTTGAGCCAGGGGGCTGGGAATCCCCTCCTCTAAATCAATCTCCCAGAAGGAGTCAGAAATGACTCTAGCCACCTCCCACTAGGGGGATATGGCTGTGGTATATATATATAAATATATAATAATATTATGATCCGCTAACAACATTATTGTAGTCATAGTTAAAACGGGAAGACAATGACGATCCAAAGTACTTGTCCAGTATCGATAAAATCGATATTTGGATCGATCCGTCCACCTTTATTCTTCAAGCATGAAGCTATAGACCAACTAAAACGAAACGATGATGTTTCTGTTAAATAAATAAAAACCTACTAACCCATAAAGACGTACAAACACACACACACACCGACAAACGCAGTGAATGTTATTACACCGGCAGTGACCTCACCTTGAATTCCCCGCAATGACGGCGTTCTGAATATTTTATCAAGATATAAGGCGAGCGTTGTAAATAAAACATAAATGACTTGAAGAAAAGAAAGCTCTATAGAGGAAGTTTTCCCTTGAGGAGGTCGTATTGCAACTGTGCCACTATTGATGCACTCTGATTAATATGCACCACTTAACCTCCCTCAAATGTAAGGACTGATACAAGTAAAGCTTTTTTCATTGGCTTAAAACTTTTTCTTCAAAATAGTCTCAAACTCAGGTAAAACCCAAGTTTAAAGGATGAGGTCGTCATGAACCCTTCATTTGAGTTGTTTATTTACTTTTTGTATTATTCACTTGACGTTTTAAATTATCCAGTCATCTAGCCTTTATACCAGTTTTTTAAATATGAAATGAAATGAAATGATCTGCATTTCTATAGCGCTTTTCAAGTCAATGACTTCCCAAAACGCTTTACAATGTGCTCCACATTTCCCAATAGCGGCCTTGCAGCCATGTAAGGCGCTAACCTGCTTATTGGGGGTATTAGGGGTTCAGTGTCTTACCCAAGGACACTTCGACATGTAACACGGACGAGCCGGGATTCGAACTGGGATCCCTTGATCCCAAGACGAGCGCTCGACCTCCTGAGCTACTGCCGCCACTGCAACCCTAACTCAGATATAATCAGGGTTGGGTAGGGTTACTTTAACTGGATTACTTTCAATGACTTTTGGATGACTCCAATACCAAATATGCTAATAAAAGACAAAAGAAACTAAATATGAATAAAATTATTAAAATTTGTGCAGGCTTGGGGAGTAACGGAACACATGGAACTACAAAAATGATGTTGGCAAGCTGTTTGGATTTATTTTCATTTTGCTCCTGTCGCATTTGATGTTAGTTTTGCCGGAGATCAAAGCCAGGAGAGAAAGCTTGCCACGTGTTGTGAGTCATCATTTGATTCATATTTAGTTTCTTTTGTCTTTTATTAGACTATTTGGTATTGGAGTCATCCAAAAGTCTTTGAAAGTAATCCAGTTAAAGTAACCCTACCCAACCCTGGATATAATACACAAGACAGAACTATAAGCTTGTTTGGTAACCCTACTTTGATATTTTTATATTTAATTTTTTAATTTTTTTGACGTCTCAATGTGTCCATCTAGCCTGCATAAAGTCTCTACATTGTTCTAAGTCAAGGGTGGGCCTACGGATCAGGTCCACCAACTGATTTCATCTGGCAAGATTCCTACAAGTAAATTTAAGACTTTTAAATACTTTTTAGTGCCTTTTAAAATTAAAATTAAATTACATTTGTAAGAATTTACAAAATTGGATTTAAGACAGGGCAGCACAGTGGCACAGTTTTAAGGTCTTGGGAACCTCCTGTGTGGGTTCAAATCCAGCTACCGGACTTCCTGTGCATAGTTTGTATGTTCTCCCCGTGCTTGCGTGGGTTTCCTCCCGTCACTCTGGTTTCCTTCCACGTTCCAAAAATATGCATTTCAGGTGGATTGGCCGGTCCAAATTGTCCCCTAGGTGTGAATGAGCAAGCAAGTTGTCTGTCCCTGTGTGCCCTGCGATTGGCCGGTAACCGGTTCAGGGTGTCCCCTGCCCACTGCCCGATGATTGCTGGGATGGGCTCCAGCAACCCCGCGACCCTACAGAGAATAAGCGTTGCAGCTAATGAGATGAGATTTAAGACATTTTAATGAAAATTAAGGCCTTATGTTTTATAGTAATTAATTGAATGCCTTTTAATACTTTTCAAAAATCTGCGGGAACCCTGGTCGCTGAGAGAATCACAGGAAAAAAGAGCAGCGAACGTCAAACAATGACTGCAGTTTCAAAAAGGTCCACCGGATGTCGCCAAACTGAAATGAAATGTTTTGCATTTCTATAGCGCTTTTCAAGTCAAGACTTCCCAAAGCGCTTTACAGTGTGCTTCACATTTCCCAATAGCGGCCGTGCAGCCATGTAAGGCGCTAACCTGCTTATTGGGGGTATTAGGGGTTCAGTGTCTTACCCAAGGACACTTCGACATGGAACACATTCGAACTGCAATCTCTTGATCCCCAGACGGGCGCTCTACCTCCTAAACTAATGCTAATATTTATATGTTCATGCAGTTTTAATCATCCATCTTTAATCATACCAATTAACCGTCAATTGGTATTACAAAGCAGTTATCACATCAAATTTTTCAGTTCATATATTCTTTGTGGTTTGCTGTCCCACCACAGTTGTAATGCCTTCTCAAGGTCAAATCCATTATCATCCTGCTCATAGCGTCACCAGGAATATAATTGAGTCCATTTTGGCAGAAAAGTCCTTTTCTTCCTAGTTTTCTTTTGTTTATTTTCTTTCGTCGAATCATTCGCTTCAAAACACTGATTTGACACTATTCGTCCCCAGCAAAAATGATGCGTCAAGGACGCAGGGACGCGGGCAAACCAGAACACTGTGAATGTGATACAATTGTCAGTCCAGACCAAGAACTTTAGAAAGAAACGGTAGGTTTGACACAGGTCTGTAATCCCATAAGTTTCGCTCTGAAAATGCTGGTCTACTGCTTATATATGAAAAAAGACAATTTACAAAAGACTGTTTTTTTGGGGGATGTGCCATATAAACTGTTGCGCCCTAGTGTGGAAAATACAATAGATAAAACTCAGTTGCAGCTGCAAATATGATTATTTCTTCACAGATGATGGGTTAGCACACAACCCGTGCGAAACGACTTCCACGACAAACGCAGATATGTTCACGGACGAGCTGAGCCGGAATTTCGAATAAAAGCCGTCCTTGTTGTTTTTTTTCCTGGAAAACGATGCATATTTCATCAGCGGGGTTACAAACGCATAAAAAGCTCAAACACATCCGCGCTGACCACGAAGATGTCACGGGAAGGCAAATCTGGGTCTACGCGTTGCGCATTTACATTTAGATGACAACCGACCGGGCGGCTTTGCGGCGGATTCTCGGCCCTCGTCCGTTCCCGCCTATAGACCGATGATTAAAGGATAAGCGAGACAGCCGGCGCACCGGCAAGGTTAAGTAAAGACTCGAGTCGGAGATCCTGAGCGCCGTTACCTCGCTTGTTAAACGCGGAGCTCCGATTTGGCTTCCGGCATGCGCCGTTACCGGCAAGAGGGACGGCATCCTGGCAATTCCTTTACCGGTAATATTTCTTGGTGATGAAATGCTGACATATGAAGTCAATAACACAGAGCGCTAGCATACGTCAAGTACAATATCCATACACTCCAAAAAGGTCTACTTGAAGGCAATGTTCCCTGTCATTTTCCTCACGGGTCTGAGCCTTCACACAAAGCCGGTGAGCAACGCTTGAAACAACAGTGAGCAACAGCAATCCCAAGGGTGGCAACTAATGTCACGAGGACCGGACCGGAACGGAAGCAGGAAGCAGGAAGGGAGAACTCATTTGCGTTGACAATCAAAACTTTTATTTAGCAAAATAAAAGTTGTCCAAAACTCAGGGACAAAACAGAACAAAAACAGGCTTTTACTCAAAACGTGAAAACACAGGTTTCCTCCGAATCAAACAAAACAGGACAGAGGAAAACAGAACGGAAAATGCAGACAGAAAATGCAATGAGCCAGCCCCAGCAATACCCACAACCCACCCTTGAGTAGCACACACGCAAATTAGCTGATTTACTACAGCCGGTGCCCAGGGGGCAGGGCCAGCCGGTCGCCACGGCGACCATGCTGGACACGACAACTAAATCACATATTTTTTTCACTTTTGAATGAATTGACTCATGTATGATTGCAAAGGTTGTACGGCCTACAAACGTCAATTGTTTTTACAACAATTCTTTCAGAAGATTTCCATTTCTTTTTTTTCCTGGTATCTTTTGTCGCATAATACTAACATTTTTGGGGGCTTATTGAGTCGGTTGTAAGATACAGAACTGTACTTAATCACATTTTTGAGTGGAAGTACAATGTTGGCAACAAGATTCACTTGATATCATTGGAAATTATTTGAATGCAACACAAACTTTTTCTTCATCTCATCTCATTAGCCGTACCGCTTGTCCTCATTAGGGTCGCGGGGGGGCTGGAGCCC
This sequence comes from Urocampus carinirostris, assembly GCF_059441175.1. NCBI lineage: Eukaryota > Metazoa > Chordata > Actinopteri > Syngnathiformes > Syngnathidae > Urocampus > Urocampus carinirostris. The sequence goes on from NC_142354.1 coordinate 45,084,437, forward strand.
ATCCCAGCCATCTCCGGGCAGTGGGCAGGGGACACCCTGAACTGGTTGCCAGCCAATTGCAGGGAAAAACTTTTTCTTCTTTTTCCCTATTTTTTTCTATTTTTTTAATTCCTTTAAAAAATCTCCTTGTGTTCATTTTTTCCTAGCTGTAATTTTTTTCTTTTTGTTGTCTATTTCCTTTTTTTCCTTTGTTTCTTTCTTTTCTTTTTTTATGTCTTTTTTTCTGGATTTTTCCTTCTTTTTTCTCTTCCTTTTGTTTCTTTTTGTCTCAGCTTTTCACTACTTTTTCATTCTGGTATTTTTTCTTTTTTGTTCTATTCCCCCTTCCTTTAAGTCATTTTGTGTATAATTTCACATAACGTTTGGTCATATAGGGATGAAAGAAGCAAAAACAACCAGAAGAGCCGTTTAGCACCCGAAAGAGCCGGTTCCTTTTAGTGAGCAGAGCCGAAGAAGCCGGTTCTCGAAAAACTCTACTGACTTGACTCAACTTCGTTCTACTTCGACCTTGACTTCCAAATATTGCATTTAGAACACAACGTCAGGGGAACCCGTGCATTTTTACCTTCATGCACTGTAACTTTGACTTAATTGGCTTCTTAATTAGCAATTTCGAGCCCTCACTATTGTGAGCTGGCTAGATTTTTTTGTGCGCGGAAAAGCTCTGGGTACACACGCAGCTTAGAGGGAACATTGCTTGAAGGAACATATTGAAAAAGTATGGTGGTTTACATCTCTTGTCCTTTGCGCGTTGGTTGGTTGATTTTTGTCAGGAACATTAAAGGCCGAAGATGAAGTGCTTCTGGAGAGGTTTTTATTGGCAGAATATATTCTGGATACCATTGTGATTAAGACAATCTGACAATTGTTGCAACTGAATGTCGAATGACATTCCAAGGCAGACTTGGGCACTCCGTTCCTTGAGGGCCCCAAGTCTTGCATTATTTCGGAGGTTTCTCTTTTTTAACCGCTGGCAGGAACTTACTACCAAGTGATATGGTTAGTGTAGTGATATTTTTTTCAATGCAACTGTCATTTTTGTGACTTGAATAAATAATCAATTCAGATTTAACCTACATAAAGAAGTAGTGGAACCTCGGTTTTCGAACGCCTCTCAGTTCGGACAAATCGGTGTTCGACCAAAAATTTGGAGAAATTCTTGCTTGGCTGTTCGGTCCAAAAATCAGAGTTCGAACGCCGGTACGCTAGGGTGCGATGCTGAGCGGCGTACGGGTGTTTTAGCCCCTAATTATGCCTCCGAAAAAGGTCGTTGCAAGCAGGACAGGTGGAAAAAGACAAGTTGTTCGTCCAACTATTGGCTTTAAGAAAGACATAATAGCTAAATATGAAAGAGGTGTACGAATTTCCGATCTTGCTAGTGAATACAGCATGGCTAAATCGACTATCAGTACGATAGTAAAGAATATGGAGGCTGTGAAATCGAGTGATGCGGCTAAGGAAGTTAGCGCTATAAGCGAGCAACTGCCGCAAGTTTTGGAAGAGGTTGAAAAACTTTTGAGGATTTTTCTCTCCCCACCGTCCACCACAAAGGTAAGAAATCTTCTTCATAATCCTGTTTTTTATTTTTACACGTTCATGTTAGCGTCATCCTTCGTACGGAAGATGACGCTAACGCGAACGTACGATTAGCCTGGGTTAGCATTATGTTTCCGTTAAACATTCAAGGTAAACGTTCAGGGTGATGGAACGGATTAAAACGATTTACATTATTTTTAATGGGAAAAATGATTTCGGTGATCGAACAAATCGGTTTTCGAACAGGGTTCTGGAACGGATTATGGTCGAGAACCGAGGTTTCACTGTATATTCATTTTATTTTACATTCAAACATACCGATTACATTGAGTTAGATTTATAAACCAAATCGTGGAGAGCTATTACGCTGATGGGTTTGACTCCATGAAATCCTAAAATGTTTATTCATTTATAGACAGACAACATACAGAACTTCTAATGAATGAGATTATTTATGTGTAACGGGTGTAATAATAACTTTTGTTTTATTGAAATTCCTGCTGAAATATGTTGTATAGTTTCTGTATAAGTGTCCTGCAATGATGAGTCCAACAGTGTCACCTGCTGGTATGGGGTAAGGTTTGGTTTGGCTTTAGACTTTGCGACAGGAAGGTGGGGATTTTTGGCAGCCTACAACGAGCTGTCAACGGTAAGACACGATTTATTGGTGCTCCGAAAAAAAGTTAATTTTAAACATTAAAACCACAGCTGACAAATCTCTCAACATGCACAGTAATGTGATTGATGTTGACAAGCTGTTTGGATTTATTTTCGTTTTGTTTCTGTCGCCTTTTATGTTAGTTTTGCCGGACATTGCATGTTGTGCTAAAACGCTAATTCCCCTTATAGAGATCAAAGCCAGCAGAGAAGCTTACCATGTTTTGTGACTCATTCATTTGCAGGTAAATTGTACCCGTTTTTATACTCATTATTGTTATTATTTCTATTTTCTCATATACATAAAAAAGATGATGTTGGTTGAAATTCAGACTAAAGGAAAATATGTTGAATTCATTGTAAACGTTAAAAAAAACACTATATGATCTCTTGTTAAAAGTATCTTGTTAAAATGGATGTAAAAATGTATTGTGATGGTTGTATTTTCTGTAAACTGAAAAGAAAGCTCTTTGATATGTTTTGGCAGTCTAACAGCAAGCTGTCAACGAGATCAAAGCCAGCAGAGAAGCTTACCATGTGTTGTGACTCATTCATTTGCAGCAACTGTAATAAAACCTCATCATCCAGTCCATCGTGAATGTGGATCTTTGGTGGGACAGGTACAAAGAGGTTACACATGTAAGGATTTCAAGTTATGTTTCACAGGAGGCCCAATGTTTTCTTTGAAAAAAAAAACAACACAGCAAAACTAATGTCAGTACATTGTTTATTTCTTTTTTTCTCAAAAACACCATTATTGCCTAAAACAAACATCCGTCATTAAAAATGCTCATGCGGTCTTCAATTTAAGACTCATTGATTGGTGGAAAGAGCCCACAAGGTGCCAAGCAACATTTGACCACATGAATACATTTGAGATGTACCTTACGAGGTGTCCTTTGAGTGTCTATGACACAGAGTATAAACCAGAAAAAGTTGACTACTTTCTATGAGAGGCCGTTTGAAAAGTAAATCATACTTGCTCTCACATATCACATTTAACTCTCGTACCCATGCACAAACACTTAATATGCTCTCTCATGCAAACTATTATACTCTTATACACACTACTATACTCTCACAGGCACCATTAAAATTTCATACATACTCTCTCACATATAAAACTCTACTCTCAAACACACACTACTATACTCTCCTTAGTCATATTACTATACTCTCACACATACAGTTATACTTCCATACGCACACTGCTATACTCTATCACACACACTCTGTTACAAAACTCCCTCACACTACTATACACTCATTCACACATTACTATACTCTCTCACACATACTATACTCCCATACATACACCACTATACTCTCTCACTCCTATTACTACAATCTCTAATGCAATCATTCTTTCATACACACACCATTTTACGATCTCACTAATACCATTGTACACACATTAGTATACTCTCACACAGTACTATACACTCTTACTCATATTACTATACCCTGACACATACAACTGTACTTTCATACACACCACTATACTCTTTTCCATACACTACTATACTCTCTCACACATACAACCATAATCTCATTCTCTCCCTACTATACCCTCTCACTCAAATTACTATACTCTCACAAACTCGCTCACACATACCACTATACACTAATTCACACATTACTATTCTCTCTCACACATACTTTACTCCCACACACACCACTATACGATCTCACTAATACCACTGTACACACATTAGTATACTCTCACACAGTACTATACACTCTTACTCATATTACTATACCCTTACACATACAATTGTACTTTCATACACACCCCTAAACTTTCTTCCATACACTACTATACTCTCTCACACATACCACCATAATCTCATACTCACCCTACTATACCCTGTCACTCAAATTACTATACTCTCACGAACTCGCTCACACATACCTCTAGACACTCATTCACACATTACTATTCTCTCTCACACATACTATACTCCCACACACACACCACTTTACGATCTCACTAATACCACTGTACACACATTAGTATACTCTCACACAGTACTATACACTCTCACTCATATTACTATACCCTTACACATACAATTGTACTTACATACACACCCCTATACTCTCTTCCATACACTACTATCCTCTCTCACAAATACCAACCACCATCATATCATACACTACTATACTCTCTCACTCAAATTACTATACTCTCACAGCATGATAGTGTTTGTGCATCAGTATGACTGGGTCTGTATGAGAGTTTCGTAGTGCGATGTTACATGTAAGAGCAGATTTCTTCTCATAACTTTCCTGGTAGGATAGATTACGAAGCAGACACTGAAAGTTACGATGTTGGAAATGCTGGATTTCTTTAAAGAATCAAATTACCGTATTTTCCGCACTATAAGGCGCACCGGGTTATAGGGCGCACCCCGAAAAAATCGTTTTTGGTCCGATTTTTGACATACATAAGACGCACCGGATTATAAGGCGCTACAATGGGAACGTGGACAAAACAGTCAGATAGTTCAGTCCAACTTATTACCCCCTGAACATTCCCAAAGCTTGCAAAGACGCAAATACGTGTCGAGAACACGTGCGGAAGCGGTGTCCGTACGATGTCACTCAAATGCATTGTTCCATCATTCGGAAGGTTCAAGTCTTGGGATTCAAGAAATGCCAACCATTCCTTAGTTTCTATTTTCTTTTTCGCTCGCAACTTTACTGTGCATTTGACAATAAACACTTGGAATTGAGTTTAATTTAAAAATAGACACTCCATTCCATCCATTATCTGCACCGCTTATCACAGAAACATCAAGTTCAGTCTGAAACAAGATACAGGGAAAATATATAGCCGGAGTAGCTCACCGAAGTCGTTGTGTTCAATAATAATGTGCAGCCATGGTCCTCTTATATCCGTGAGTGTAGTAAATCCAGGAGATTAAATATTTACAAATACAAAATAGTAAAAAAAATGCTTTCTGTATGCCGTCAGCCACGTGCTATACACATTCATCTTTTTCGGCCAATTGCAGGCTTTGTTTTGCCGTTCAAGCCAATGCCAGCCTGTAAATGATAAAAAGGATCCGCCCCTTGACCTCCGAATAACTTTAGCCAATAGTGATCGATTCAAATGATGATTGACACATTGGTTAGCCAATGAAACGCCGGTAAATAAATCCCAGCATACACCGCGGACTACTTGGCGTTCGGGGGGAAATCGAGTTGGCGGCTGCATGTTAGTTGGAAAACTTTGCGATTTAATGTTGATCCATAAATAAGGCGCACTGTATTATAAGGCGCATGGTCAGCTTTTGAAAAAAATAAAGGCTTTTAGGTGCGCCTTATAGTGCGGAAAATAAGGTAATCCATTTCTAAACATCCTTCGGGAGAAACAAGTGAAACAATTAGCCATGCATGGCTAATTGTTTTCCTCTGCGCCTAGCCTCAAAACACGTACAAATAACCTTTCATGACCTCAACTAGGATTAAAAAACAACAAAAACAAGTGCTACATGAACAAAAAGTTTAGTGGACACGAATGTTATCAACAAAAATTCTTCTTAAAAATGTGCAACAAAGTTTAGAAAGGTTTTTAGTGGCTTGATCAACCTTGACACGAACAAAGCTAAGCTAATATGACCAACCACTAAATGTGATGTCCACATCACAAAGGCTCAGGTTAAGGGGCGTTTGGCATTGCTCTAATCCTGTCCTGCAGGGGGCGGTAATGCTGACTTTCAAATGCTTATCAAACGCAGGTGTGGGCAAACTACGGCCGGTGGGCCAGATCAGGCTCGCAGAGAGATTTAATCCGGCCTCCGAGACGAAGTTTGGAGAAAGGCAGGAGGAAAATAAGCCGCGTCACGTCAGACAATGACCTGCAGTTTTACATATCTCCACTGGATGCCGCCAAAGCTGAATAAACCACACATTGGAGCTGTTTTTGCTACCAAATGAAATGAAATGATCTGCATTTCTATAGCGCTTTTCAAGTCAATGACTTCCCAAAGCGCTTTACAATGTGCTCCACATTTCCCAATAGCGGCCTTGCAGCCATGTAAGGCGCTAACCTGCTTATTGGGGGTATTAGGGGTTCAGTGTCTTACCCAAGGACACTTCGACATGCAACACGGACGAGCCGGGATTCGAACTGGGATCCCTTGATCCCAAGACGAGCGCTCGACCTCCTAAGCTACTGCCGCCACTGCAACCCTAACTCAGATATAATCAGGGTTGGGTAGGGTTACTTTAACTGGATTACTTTCAATTACTTTTGGATTACTCCAATACCAAATATGCTAATAAATGACAAAATAAATTAAATGTGAATAAAATGACTTAATTTTGTGCAGGCTTGGGGAGTAACGGAACACATGGAACGGCAAAAATGATGTTGGCAAACTGTTTGGATTTATTTTCATTTTTTTTCTGCCACATTTTATGTTAGTTTTGCCGCAGATCAAAGCCAGGGGAGAAAGCTTACCCCGTGTTGCGAGTCATCATTTTATTCATATTTAGTTTATTTTGTCTTTTATTAGCATATTTGGTATTGGAGTCGTGTAAGGCGCTAACCTGCTTATTGGGGGTATTAAGGGTTCAGTGTCTTACCCAAGGACACTTCGACATGTATTCGAACTGGGATCCCTTGATCCCAAGACGAGCGCTCGACCTCCTGAGCTACTGCCGCCCCTACCATTTATCAACCAGAGAACATTTGAGGAAACTAACAATCTTGATATTATTTTTCTTGAATTAAAAGTCACAAAGGGCTGTTTAAGGCAATCTAATTGCACTCCCCTGGTTTCTTAGCCTGTGTCTCTTTTGTGTACCTTCATAAAAACATTTTTCATTGCGCTCACGACCAACATTCAAAAACTAGCCCAGCTTAATTTTCTGTATTTGCTTTTTTAAAATGAAATTCATTCATCAAGGAATTAAAATTAAGGTTATCCTATTGCATTGGGTTTTTCAAAGCACATGATCAAATTTATAGCTTAAAAAGGGAGATATAGCTTAGCTATTTATTCTAAATGAGGTTTTATTTTGTAGATACATTGATTTGGTTGTTTGTGTTGAATGTTTCAAAACTAATCAAATGAAATTGTCCCTTTATAATCAAATAAACAGTGAAACATAACTTGTGCAGGTAAATGCAAACAAGAAAAATGCTTATAGCTTATGTTATTTTTTTTCCTCATGTAGTGCCGAAGTAGCGTATTAAAAGGGACAGTGTGTAATATTTGACGACGAGATATCAGTGTACTTTGTCACACAAGCATTAACAAAGCAGATTCCGAATCATGGAGAATTAAAGTGACCACCTTTTTTGCCCGGAAAAACTGAAAAAGGAAACAACTAAGGAAAAATAAATGAAAAAAGACTAAATGGGGAAAAATAATTAAAAAGAAAACAAAGAAAAAAGTAGAAACATGACATTAGAGAGAAAAAAAGTAAAGAAAACGGAAAAAAAAGGGTAAAAAATAAAGAAAAATAATAAAAAGGAAAAACAAATAAAAGAAAGAAAAATAAGAAAAAAATGGCAAACAAGAAGAAGAAAAAAAGCTACAAAAAAGGAAAACAAAAAAATTAAAAAAAATCAATAAAAAAATACAAAATCTAAGAACTAGCAGGGATTTTTAGATTTAGGTGAGCCCCATGATATGTGAAATAATTCAAAAAGTATTCACCTACAATAATAATTAAAAAAAAACACTTTTATAAAGTATCTGAATCAATATTGTTTTGTTAATGAATGAATGTTTTTTTTACAACCACTGTGAGGTGCTAAGTAATCTCATCTCATTAGCCGTACCACTTATCCTCATTAGGGTCGCGGGGGGGCTGGAGCCCATCCCAGCCATCTCCGGGCAGTGGGCAGGGGACACCCTGAACTGGCCAATCGCAGGGCAAACAGGGACAGACAACTCATTCGCTCATTCACACCTAGGGACAATTTAGACCGGCCAATTCACCTGAAATGCATGTTTTTGGGACGTGGGAGGAAACCGGAGTGCCCGGAGGAAACCCACGCAAACACGGGGAAAACATACAAACTCCGCACAGGAAGTCTGGAGCTGGATTTGAACCCACGACAGGTTCCCATGACATGAACAAGCGCTAACCACTGCGCCGCTGTGCTGCCGTGCTAAGTAATACACACTGTAAATTTAAGACAATACAAAAATGAAACACATCATCAGCCATTTTCTTTTCTCCGGCCTGTCCCCTATGTCCATTTTTGAAACCCAATGCGGCCTACCATTCAATAAGTTTGCCCACTTCCGACCGGACATCTATTAAACGTGAAACAAGGCCACGTTTTTCCCTTTGAATGATAACATTAACACCTATTTTTCTTCATCTTTAGTGGACGACCAGTTCATTTTCTTTTAGATACGTTCCCTTTCTGCGCGGGAAGAAGATAAGACCTTGAGGGGAAATCAAACGGTCAAGGGCAGTTGCCAAACCAAAAGAATGTTCTCCGCAGGTTCCTCGGCAGTCCGAGGCCCCGGAGATGCTCCTTCTCGCAACCTCTGGAACCCCCGCCCCCCGGACACCACGGCAGCTGAGACCACCCTGTCTTTGCCCCTGCCGTCTTTCTCCAAAGGGCGTCCCCTAACCCAAGTATCGGGGTCGTCGCTGAGCTCGTAGATGGATCCGTCCTCCACGCTGTGCTCCAGGGACTCCAGGGAGGAGTCGGAGGCCTCGTCGCCCGTCGCCGTCAGGGGACGTCCGGGGAGCCCCGAGGTGGAGCGCAGCTTGTACTGCAGCAGGACGCCGCCAGCTCGGGTCCGGGTCTCACCCGGGTGTTGCAGGGACTCTAAGGAGGAGTCGCTGGCATCCTCGCCCCCGCATGCTGAGTCCGGACCGTCCGGAACCGAGTCCCTCTTCAGGAGGTCCGGGGACAAGGTGCTGCTGATGGCCGCCAGGAAGTCCACCGGCCCTCTGTGGCCGTTCAGAGAGATCCGGCCTTTTCCTGGAGGTGACAGACAAGTCATCTGGAATATTTGACGCCTAGATGTCACTGTATTGTGTAATGCAACTAAAATGGAGTGCTACAAAGCGGAAGGGAGAAGACAACCGAAGTTTAGGAACACTTATATCAATGACAATCAGGGTTGGGTAGGGTTACTTTAACTTGATTACTTTCAATTACCGTATTTTCCGCGCTAAAGGGCGCATCGGGTTATAGGGCGCACCCCCAAAAAATAGTTTTTGGTCCTATAGATAAGGCGCACCGGATTATAAGGCGCTACAATGGGAACGTGGGCAAAACAGTCAGATAGTTAAGTCCAACTGATTACCCCCTTAACATTCCCAAAGCTTGCGAAGAAGCAAATACGTGTTGTAGACACCTGCGGATGCGGTGTCCGTACGATGTCACTCAAATGCATCGTTCCAACTATCATTCGGAAGGTTAAAGTCGTGGGATTCAAGAAATGCCAACCATTCCTTACTTTCTATTTTCTTTTTCGCTCGCAACTTTACTGTGCATATTACAATAAACACTTGGAATTGAGTTTAATACACTCAACTCATCACAGCAACATCAAGATAGTTCTAAAACAAGATACCGGGAAAATATGAAGCCGCATAGCTCACCTTAGTTCTCACTTTCAATAATGATACGTAACAGTGGTCTTCTTACAACCATGAGTGAAGTAAATCCAGGAGAGTAAAATATTTACAAATACAGACTAATAAAACATGTTTCTTTATGACGTAGTTTAGCAAGCTTGCTATTCGGTCATCTTTTTCGGCCAATTGCAGGGTTTGTTTCGGCCCTCTCGCCTATCCGAGGCTCCGAATAACTTCAGCCAATAGCGATCGATTCAAATGATGATTGACACATTGGTTAGCCAATGAAACGCCAGTATATAAATCCTAGCATACACCGCGGACTACTCCACGATCGGGGGAAAATCGAGTCGGCGGCTGTTGCGTAAGTTGCGAGACCTTGCGACTTAATATTGAGCCATATATAAGGCGCACTGTATTATAAGGCGCATGGTCAGCTTTTGAAAAAAAATACGACTTTTAGGTGCGCCTTATAGTGTGGAAAATACGGTACTTTTGGATGACTCCAATACCAAATATGCTAATAAAAGACAAAATAAACTAAACATGAATAAAATGACTCAATTTTGTGCAGGCTTGAGGAGTACACATGGAACGGCAAAAATGATGTTGGCAAGCTGTTTGGATTTAATTTCATTTTGTTTCTGTCGCATTTTATGTTAGTTTTGCCGGATATCAAAGCCAGGAGAGAAAGCTTACCACGTGTTGTGAGTCATCATTTTATTCATATTTAGTTTCTTTTGTCTTTTATTAGCATATTTGCTATGGGAGTAATCCAAAAGTCATTGAAAGTCATCCGCACTACTCAGGTTTAATTCCTGTTGCAAACAATATTTTGCAATTGAGTTCAGTGAATCTCATCAACTGATCAATTATGAATAAAAATATATCGTTAGTTTGTATAGAAACAAGTGGTTTCACATGCACAAGGTAGCTTCTTCTGCAGTCTTAATTTCATGCACCTTGTAGTCCGCTGCGCCTTGTGTATGAAAAATATATGATTTTTTTTTTTTTTGGGTTGCGCCTTAAAATCTGGTGTAGACGGTATTATCATTTGCAGTTGCTCCAAAACTGACCAGTGACTTTGGGTATCCCCTCCAATTTAGGGACTGGCAGAGTGATAATGAGGCCTTGGGCGGTGCCAACCCACAGGAGTCCTTGACAGATGAGCAGGCTGGTGACTCGCATGTTCTCTTGACCTGAAACACCAAAACAACGAGAGCCAACATCAAAAACAGTCAGCGGCATAGCTCATTGTTTTCACATTGAACAGGTGCAAAATCATATTCAAACTGGATTCAAGTCCAAATCAGCTTATAGCACAAAGAATTGGAGTACAATTGCTTTAGGTAAAGGAGCAAAATTATTGAGGGGAAAAACCTGAATAATCGTTTCATGATACAATCTTACATACCTGACTCATAATTTAATAGTGGGCCTCCAAAAGATACCCAACCCTACATCCAAGCAGGGTTGGGTAGGGTTACTTGAACTGGATTACTTTCAATGACTTTTGGATTACTCCAATACCAAATATGCTAATAAAATACAAAAGAAACTAAATAGGAATCAAATGACTCAATTTTGTGCAGGCTTGGGGAGTAATGGAACACATGGAATGCAGACGTTTCTAAGCAATGGAAATCTGTGATTCATCAACGCAAATTCCGACCTCGGAAGTGAGACAAGTTTTGAATTCCATTAAAAGTACCGTATTTCCCGCACTATAAGGCGCACCGGGTTATAGGGCGCACCCCGAAAAAATCGTTTTTGGTCCTATTTTTGACATACATAAGACGCACCGGATTATAAGGCGCTACAATGGGAACGTCGACAAAACAGTCAGATAGTTCAGTCCAACTTATTACCCCCTTAACATTCCCAAAGCTTGCAAAGATGCAAATACGTGTCGAGAACACGTTCGGATGCGGTGTCCGTACGATGTCACTCAAATGCATCGTTCCATCATTCGGAAAGTTAAAGTCTTGGGATTCAAGAAATGCCAACCATTCCTTAATTTCTATTTTCTTTTTCGTTCGCAACTTTACTGTGCATATGACAATAAACACTTGGAATTGAGTTGAATTTAAAAATAGACACTCCATTCCATCCGTTATCTGCACCGCTTATCACAGAAACAACGAGTTCAGTCTAAAACAAGATGCAGGGAAAATATAAAACCCAGAGTAGCTCACCGAAGTCGTTGCGATCATAATAATGTGCAGCCAATGTCCTGTTATATCCGTGAGGGTAGTAAATCCAGGAGAATACAATATTTACGAATACAGAATAGAAAAAAATGCTTTCTCTATGTCGTCAGCCATGTGCTATACGCATTCATCTTTTTCGGCCAATTGCAGGCTTTGTTTCGCCGTTTAAGCCAATGCCAGCCTGTAAATGATAAAAAGGATCCGCCCCTTGACCTCCAAATAACTTTAGCCAATAGTGATCGATTCAAATGATGATTGACACATTGGTTAGCCAATGAAACGCTGGTAAATAAATCCCAGCGTGGCGTTCGGGGGAAAATCGAGTCGGCGGCTGCAAGTTATTTGGAAGACTTTGCGACTTAATATTGATCCATAAATAAGGCGCACTGTATTATAAGGCGCATGGTCAGCTTTGGAAAAAAAAAAGGCTTTTAGGTGCGCCTTATAGTGCGGAAAATACGGTATTTTGTTTTATGTACTCAAAGCAAATATCAATGGAAATACACATTGCTTTAAGCTTGAGTCGTACGTCACCAGCAATGCGGCTGACATTTGTGTTCTGTGCTCAGTGAGATGATTGCATGCTCTCACTATATTATTATCTACACAATTTCAGGCAGCTAACAAAAGGCTGAATAACATAGTTTATATCTGTTTTATTTTCAGCCTTTTCGTCCTGTCAGCTCCCATCGGGGCTCGGTTATCTGTAGCAGAAGCGGCGTAATGTCTGTAATTGAACCGCGCCGACGCTCGTACCATGGCAAGACAAACGACTATTTCTTTCCATTTGGGACTCTCAACGCCTTGGTTACTGCAAAGTGACAGAGGCTGTTTAGCGGGGAGCGTTAACCCCCGCCGGGGCATCATGCTTTACCTTAACCAGGGTTGGGTAGGGTTACGTTAACTGGATTACTTTCAATTACTTTTACCAAAGAAAAAGAAATGAAATGTTCTGCATTTCTATAGCGCTTTTCAAGTCAATGACTTCCCAAAGCGCTTTACAATGTGCTCCACATTTCCCAATAGCGGCCTTGCAGCCATGTAAGGCGCTAACCTGCTTATTGGGGGTATTAGGGGTTCAGTGTCTTACCCAAGGACACTTCGACATGTAACACGGACGAGCCGGGATTCGAACAGGGTTGCAATCACATCGCAATATATATTACATTTTGGTTAATCGTGCAGCCTTAGTCAATGACCCTGGTACAAAATGCCGCAGGGAGGCTATTAACTAGGACAAAAAACTCCGATCACATCGCGCCGATTTTGGCTAACCTGCATTGGCTCCCTGTTAGCCTAAGATGTGATTTCAAGGTTCTCTTAGTATTATACAAAATCATACATGGATATCTTTCAGATCTGTCTGGTAATCCTGAAAGGGGGGGTGCCACATGTGCGGTCCCTACTCAGGGTTTCTTAATTTTCCTCATTTTGAGGTTTTTGAGTTTTTCCTTGCCCTCATGTTGGTTCCAGATCAGGGGATGGTGTCATAATAGTCTGAAAAAATAGTCTGTGTAATAACCTGTGAAGCCCTTTGTGACTCTTTGTGATTAAGGGCTATACAAATAAACAGGACTTGACTTTGATTCGCCCGTGGAAAACATATCAGAATAAGTCTCTAAAATAAATACGTTACAAAAATATACAGTTGCAAATACATATTATACATGGTTGCACATATTTATAAAAAAAGACGTTATACCGAGAGAGTTTTCAAAGTTTGGGAAAAAAGTAGCGGCTTATAGTCCGGAATTTACGGTATTTTGAAACCTCGCTCTGTGATCTCAACTCATCAACCGTAGTCATTAGCAAACCTGGAAGTTTGCAGCTGTTGTTATCCGCCACTTCCTGCCCCCACGGCATGGAAACTTCTCCCATAAATATTTCATGCTTACCGAAGAGAGGCGCGCGGCGGGTTACGTGCGGCATCTTAAACGGACCGCAGCCGGAGAAAGGGTTCGAGCGGGGAGCTGAGAGGATTTACAGCCGGGCGGATGAGATGAAACGAGCGAGCGGGGAAGAAAGTAGGACAAACACGGAGCGTCGCGTGGACTCAAAGGAGAAGGCGTGCGGGGAAAGGTAAGGAGTTGCGAGAGAGGCGTACAGAAACTCGGCAGGTGTTTGCACCTACTCCCCGCGGAGGGTCTTCTTGCTTCCGCCCTCCCAGGTGACTCTTTCATTCATATTAATCCCCCAGCGTTCACCCCCGCGGCTGCCCGTGTCTCGAGTGCTTACTTATTCATGTAGCTCCCCCACGTGCAGGACCGGTCGGGGGCAACTCGGACGAGACGGGAATATGATCGCGTTTGCCGTCTGTGTTCGCTAACTGAACCTTCGACGGGAAATTACCTGATTTAAACCGCGATGAGAAAAACAAAGTACAAAATGATACTTTTGCAAGAATGGGAAACGACAGATTTGCCATTCGAGACAAAAACATTAACAATGAATATAAAGAAAAAAGACCATAATTACCTAAGACGTTGATTCTTCTTCTGATTATTAAGGATGTTTATAATACCATTTTTTCAGACTGATAATAAAACCATTACACTATTGTTACAGTGCATTATTAGAATAGAATAGAATAGAATATACCTTTATTGTCATTGTTACAACATGGGATATATTGTGACAACGAAATTGGACGTGGCACTCCAGGTCCACATTTTACAGTGAGGATAAGGAAAACAAAGTGGTAAAGGAACAAAGAAGTGTACTGTCCTTGTTGTATAGGCTTTGTTTTCCTCCGGAGGGGGGGGTGTATGAGGGGGTGAGGGAAAGACAGAGATGGGCGGATCCAACTAGATGATTGATCTTACTGTACACACGTTCCAGTGTTTTTACCCTGGTTGCTCAGTCCACGTATTGAATGGATTTGGGAAGTACAGTCCTTAAGCATGCCCGATTAAAGTCGCCGGCGACGATAAAAGCTCCGTCGGGGTGTGCAAGCTGCTGTTTATTAATAGCAGCAGGCAGGAGATTGAGCGCTATGCTAACGTTAGCATCCGGTGGAACGTAAACAGCAAGCACAATGACCACAGTTAGCTCTCTCGGTAGATAGAAGGGTCTACACGATACTGCTAGAAACTCTATATCGAGTGAGCAGTGTGTGTCAATGATTCGGCTGTTATTGTAGCGCTTAGTCCCCCACCCCTGTTTTTACCGGAGTCTCCGTCCGTGATGACAAAAATACCCCAATTTCGGACGAAGCTGTCGGTGGCGATCCGCGGCTAGAGTAATCCATAAGTAATTGAAAGTAATCCAGTTAAAGTAACCCTACCCAACCCTGTGAATATGTGTTCAAGATACATTCAATTTTAGATGTGAGCAAACTGATTTCATGTGTAGGGCACTGTATATGCAAGCATCTGACATCATCAAAACTATAAGACTAAGTCACCCCCAAAACCCTGAGGCTGTCAATAACCTTTTTTTCCCTAATGCTTTTTGGTGCACTTCCAGAAACCAAAAAAGTCTGATCTTTCAAAAAGGTTCCCCAAAAAAAACTTACCTGCCTTGTTTGTGTCTTTTCAAAGACATCTGGTAAAAACAGCTATTTGTCAAGATAACAAGAGGGAAGTCATGAGTGAAGGTGAAACGGCACAGACATTTACCGGTTTTGAGCAGCAGAGTGGAGCGTGCGGAGATGTTTATCTCCTGCAGCAGCTCCAGCGTTTCGGTGTGGAAGAGACGAATGGAGGAGCCCTCCGAGAATGCCATCCAAACGCCGCCGCCTGCCCGCGCCACGTGCGCCACGCTCACCATTGGGTCTGGGTGAACCTCCACTTTCTGGACATAAAGGACAAAATGCGTTGGGTGTGAATAAAGAAATTGAAAAAAGCAAATACGACGGTGGAAACTTCTTCATTGTTATTCTATGATGACGACCGCCAACAGCCATAAGACTCTTCGAAAGGCTAACAATTGACTGTAAGAGTCACATTAAAGAAACAAAGATAGAGTTTCACTTTTCCAAGTTTTGCTACTTTACGGATTTTCATTGTGCACTGTGTTTGGCATTTTGATTGGCTAACAGTCAGTTACCCACGTTTCATTAAGTTTCTTGACTTTGACATTCAAAGCACTGGGCAGAAACCACATTGTGTCAACAACCGTGCTGTCCCTTTAAGAAATGTTTTGTATGTTTTTAAAATTCAACTTGATCATTCATATATTAGTGTTCAATGACAGTGACGGGTTTAACTCTTCAATATGTTAATATTTTACATGAGATTTCTTTAATAAAATTAAGGATTTTCGTTCTGAAGGTTTCTTAAATTCGTCATGCTGAGGTTTTAAGTTTTTCCTTGCCTTCGAGTAGATTTTAGATAAGGGGATGGTGTAATAATAGTCTCTGAAGCCCTTTGAGACTTCTTGTGATTTATGGGTATACAAATAAACATGACTTGACTATTGCACAACTATTGATTAAGGACCCGATCTAATTTAATTTGAATTATACTCTGCAGCCATCATGTGGCAGTTATGGAAAACTGCAGTTACCTTCCGGTTCTGTCCTACAAATCAAACATTTTTCAAAAAGAGGCGGGGAGCCACTAGGGAGCGACGAGGACCCGGTAGCTCCTGAGCAGGTATAGCGGGTGGAGAGGTCACGATTTGTTGGCGATAGAAAGCGTCTTCCTCTGTTTAGCCAATCAGAATGCAGAACACAATGCACGATGAAAATCCACACAACAGTGAACCAGCGAGGTGTCTGTGCACCTATATTTTTCGGGGTTTTCGACTGCTTATCAAGACTACTGTAAATTCCGGACTATAAGCCGCTACTTTTCCCCCAAACTTTTAACCCTGCGGCTTATTCAGTGATGTCATTTTTCTAATGGCCGCCAGCGGCGCTCGAGTACAAAAGGTAAGATTTAGACCGGTGGAATATATGCGCCGAGGAAGACTGCAACCACACTAAAACTGGCCGCATGCGAAAGGGAACTTTTTCGCAAGTCTGCCAGTGGATCCTGACAGCGTGGGGCAGCATAAAAAAATCCACCATCACCAACGGGTTCCAAAAAGCCGGTCTGCTGCGTGACGGAGAGGAGGGCACAGAATCAGGAGTGGATGAAAGTTCCAGCGACAATGAGCGCGAGTCCGGCTGCGGGAGCGTGGGACGACGTCTATATGACACTGTTTCTTTCCGACACTGAGGAAGACGACTTTGATGGCTTCAGTTCTAAGGAGGAAGATGAGGACGGTTTACCGTGATTTTTACAAGTACGGTATATTTTTTTAACAGAACGTTTACTGTGTTGCGAGCGTGTTGCTAGCGTGTTGCTACCATTAACTGCCCTTTCAGGCATCGTTTGGGATGAAAGTTATATATTAATATTATTAAAGCTTTGAAAACTCTCTTGGTGTACCGTCTTTCTTTGTAAATATGTGCAACCATGTATAATATGTATTTGCAACTGTAAATTTTTGTAATGTATTTATTTGTATTTATTTTGGACACTTATTCTGATATGTCTTGCACGGGCCAATTAAAAAGAAGGTGCGTAACAAGCGCAGGGTGACGGGAAGTGGGGACCGGTAAAGGTGAGTATTTGTGGACACAGCGGACAATAGTGGATATATATTTTTCCCACCCTTACCTTTGGAAATATACACTTTTTTCCTTGGATTACTTTCAACGGGACCCAGACTCTGCAGGTCTGCATTAAACATTAGGTACCAGTATCTTTTTTTGTTCAATTTGCCGGCTGTGATTTTTGGACTGTGTACTTTAAAGACGGACGTTCAAACCAAAATTCAGTTTCAATCGCGGGACTTAAAGTCCGGTTTTTTAACGTGGGCGCATGCGGCTTATATACAGGTGCGGCTTGTCTATGTACAAAATCGGTTTTCCTCTTAAAATGTGGTGGGTGCGGCTTATAATCGGGTGCGCTCTATAGTCCGGAATTTACGGTATCCAATTTTATGTCACCCGAGTCGGATGACCTCCAAATTACTCCTCGAAACAAGCCAACTGTGAACTTGAGCTATCTTCTCAGTCATGAGACCGGTTGATAAGCAGGAACAAATTTTCCCTTCACTATCACGACGCTGCAAACCATTTAGTGAGCGGCTCGTTTGCATGCAAGCCCTGCAGTTCAGTGGGTTTTTTTGGCGCCCCATCTCACAGTTCCTCCGGTGAGCGTTCTCATGGCGCTCGTGTTTAATGAGCATCTGGAAAACAAACGCAATTATCCTTATCGTGGCTACACAAGAAGCCCTTGCGGTGGACGGCGTGACAAGGCCCGCTGCGGGTGTCATCAAAACGCGCCCGTCGCACAATTAAAGAGGTGAGAAGCAGCGAGCGCGGAACGGAACAACACGGGCGCCGACAGGGATTAGCACCTGTTTGGGCGCCCTTGCCGGCGGGCGACTCTTTGTTTGAAACGCCGACTTTGATGTGTTTTTTCATCTAATTGGCTCCTCAGCAGTGGGCGGCGACTGGCGCTGCCAGCGCTCGGGCAGCTCAAGAGCAAGCATCAAAAATCCTTGATGTGCGCCACAGAGACCATGCCTAAATGAGAGTCTTGCTGATGTAAAGATGTTAGACGGGAACTTGAATGCAGTGTTCATTTGAGCTGTGAAAAGTGATGGGTCCCGGAGACTCGCATGCTGAAAAATCTATGGGTCCCAACAGAGATCTATGGCTCCCCAAAATGTAGTCTTATCTAGGTTGAAATTGTAAATTAGCGACAAATATATAATATAAATCTATATATTCATTCAGTTTTAATCATCACAGTTTGTTGGTAATACAAATCAATTATTATTTCAAGATTTTTCAGTTCACAACAATATTGTACATTATTCAAAATAATATTGCTGAAATAATTATATGAATCTATATTTTCATTCAGTTTTAATCATCACAGTTAATTGGTAATACAAAGCAGTGATCACTTCAGATTTTTCAGTTCACAATATTGTCTCTCATCTCATCAGCTACACCGCTTATCCTCAGTAGGGTCGCGGGGGTGCTGGAGCCCATCCCAGCAATCATCGGGCAGTGGGCAGGGGACACCCTGAACTGGTTGCCAGCCAATCGCAGGGCACACGGGGACAGACAACTCACTCGCTCAGTCACACCTAGGGACAATTTGGACCGGCCAATTCACCTGAAATGCATGTTTTTGGAATGTGGGAGGAAACCGGAGTGCCCGGAGGAAACCCACGCAAGCACGGGGAAAACATACAAACTCCGCACAGGAAGTCTGGAGCTGGATTTGTACCCACGCAGGAGGTTCCCAAGACATGAATTGTGCCGCACATGCGCTAACCACTGCGCCGTACAAAAAAATATTCCTGAAATATTTATATATTCTAGCAGTTTTAATCATCCCAGCTAATTGGTAATTCAAAGCAGTTATCACTTCAAATTTTTCAGTTCATATATTCTTTGTGGTTTGCTGTCCCTCCACAGTTGGAATGCCATCTCAAGGTCCAATCCATTATCATCTTCCTCATAGCGTCACCAGGAATATAATTTAGTCCTTTTTGGCAGAAAAGTCCTTTTCTTGCTAGAAGTATTCTCAGGGATCAGAATGGAGATTTTCATTTTCAGCTGAAATAGCCAGGGTCCAGGAATAAAGCAACAATGATGTCATCTCGAAGTGACGAGATCTCGTTTGCGGAGATCGGCGCAAGACCAAAACAACAATGGCGGATCTGCCTGACAAAAGGTTTGGAGTGCGGTAAATCTTTGTAAAAAAAAAAAAAGTAATCAGCTAATAATGACAATTTGGTGTCAAAAACGTTGCGTCCCAGGGACGCACGTTGATTTGAGACTATGCGTCCCCAGCAGAAATGATGCGTGCAGGACGCAGGGACGCAGGCAAACCAGAACACTGTGAATGTGATACAATTATCAGTCCAGACCAAGAACTTTAGAGAGAAACGGTAGGTTTGACACAGGTCTGTAATCCCATAAGTTTCGCTCTGAAAATGCTTGTCTACTTGTGATCCCAAGAGCCAAGAAGAAATCCGATGCTGTGGAATGCATGGCCCTCTGAGATTCGATCTGTAACCTCAGTGAAACTGTTTAAATCTATGCTTAAGATACACATACCAGTATATTCTATAGCTTATGCATGACCTATATTTAATGTTGACAATATCTGTGTATTGTTTTTTGTTTTTTCCTTGCCTTCATGTAGGTTTAAGATCAGGGGATGGTGGAATAATAGTCTGGAGTTTGCAATAGTCTGTAGTCTGTGCAGCCCTTTGTGACTCCTTGTGACTACAAATAAACATGCCTTGACTTGAAAAGCAGACATCTTTATATTTGTCTTAAAATAGATAACTTTGATCAAATTGGTTTTGAAATGCTCAGAATTAAAGCAAAATCATATTCATGTTTGAAGTGACCTTCAAAAGTTGGAAGTAGACTATATTCCAAGTATGTGTTAACAAAGCCTAACTGAGTTTAAAGACCCTTACAATTTTTCTCCAGCGCGCCTATCTGCTTTAATCATACCTTTACCAACGCTGTTCCAAGATTCACAATCCATTAGGTAGAAGGAAAGGGGGAAAAGGGAACAGGGAGTGAAGAGTGGCTTTATGCTCGTCCATGCAGTTTTTTTTATCATAGCGTGAACGCGTTAAGAGTAAGAAAAGGACTGTTTCAAATACACACCAACCCCAAGCCCAAATACATTAAAAAAGGAGAATGTATTCCATGTGTCTGAGAAAACCTCAAACTTGATGAATGGGCTGACTGAGGTTATGACCGTGACTTTAAGCCAGGAGATGGCGGCGGAGTAACAAAGAATCACATTTTGGACAGCACCTTTAAGTAACAGTTTTAAGCACTACACATGATATTTAGTTTTGCAATCGTTTTGTAGTATACCTGTAGTACTGTATAACTGCAGTAGTTTTTTGCTTTAATTCTGTGGTAGTATTTTTGTAGTATTTCTATAGTAACATGTTTTTTAATTATAGTATTAGATGTCTAGATAGATAGATAGATAGATAGATAGATAGATAGATAGATAGATAGATAGATAGATAGATAGATAGATAGATAGATAGATAGATAGATAAATAGATAGATAGATAGATAGATAGATAGATACTTGATTCATCCCCATAGGGAAATTCACACTTCCAGCAGTATCCTTGTGTTGAAAATAAAACAATAATAAAGTAAAAGGAATATAATACATAAATACCCAATTTGACTAGGGTTAGGGTTCTTTTCAAAATGAAGGCAATATATACGATTTCTGTTTTCAAGCACAACATTTGATGTAACGTTTTGTAGTAATTGTTTAGTATATTTGTAGTATCTCTGTAGAATTACTGTAATAGTATTTCTGTTATAAGACTTTTGGTAGTATCTTTATAGTAGTATTTCTGTAGTATTGTGTAGTATTAATGTGGTGGTATTTTCTAGTGCTACTGTAGCAGCATTGCTGTTGCCCTCATGTAGGTTTTAGATCAGGGGATGGTGTCATAATAGTCTGTGGTTTGCAATAATCTGTGGTCTGTGGAGACCTTTGAGACTCTTTGTGATTAAGGGCCATACAGATAAACATGACTTGACTTTCCTCATGTTGAGGTTTTTGAGTTTTTCCCTGCCCTCATGTAGGTTTTAGATCAGGGGATGGTGTCATAATAGTCTGTGGTTTGCAATAATCTGTGGTCTGTGGAGACCTTTGAGACTCTTTGTGATAAAGGGCGTCACAAATAAACATGCCTTGACTTGACTTGAGGCTTTTGAGTTTTTCCTTGCACTCATAATAATAATAATAATAATAATTTCCTTGTATTGTCATTCTGTGTAACAATGTACACAGAACGAAATGTCGATTGCACCTGACCCGTTGTAGCGAGCCGATGCAGCCGCAGCCAACAGAGGGCGCCGCCGACCACTTTTTAAGTCTTAGGAATGACTCGGCCGGGGCGCGAACCACCGACCTCCCAGTCTCAAAGCGGGCGCCTTACCATCTAGGCTACTGAGCTGGTCATGTAGGTTTTAGATCAGGGGATGGTGTCATAATAGTCTGTGGTTTGCAATAATCTGTGGTCTGTGGAGACCTTTGAGACTCTTTGTGATTAAGGGCCATACAGATAAACATGACTTGACTTTCCTCATGTTGAGGTTTTTGAGTTTTTCCCTGCCCTCATGTAGGTTTTAGATCAGGGGATGGTGTCATAATAGTCTGTGGTTTGCAATAATCTGTGGTCTGTGCAGCCCTTTGAGACTCTTTGTGATAAAGGGCGTCACAAATAAACATGCCTTGACTTGACTTGAGGCTTTTGAGTTTTTCCTTGCACTCATGTAGGTTTTAGATCAGGGGATGGTGTCATAATAGTCTGTGGTTTGCAATAAACTGTGGTCTGTGCAGCCCTTTGAGACTCTTTGTGATTAAGGGCGTCACAAATAAACAGGACTTGACTATTACTGTAGCAGCATTTTTGCAGTATTTCTGTAGTATTATTTTCTTTTCAAAATTAAAGCAAAATGATGTATTAAGTCTCTGTTTTCAAGCCCTCAATTTGGTATTTAGTTCTGTAGTAATTTTTTGAGTATTTTGTACTATTTCAGTGGCAGTATTTTACACACAAAAGGGATCTTGTGGAAGAATGCTGGTACCAAAATAATGTTTTCTCATCTAAATGGCTCCTCAGCAGTGGGTGGCGACTGGCGCTGCCAGCGCTCAGGCAGCTCAAGAGCAAGCATCAAAAATCCTTCATGTGCGCCACAGAGACAATGGCAAAATGAGAGCCTTGCTGGTGTGAAAATCTTTAATGGGGATTTGAATCCAGCAAAATTACTTGTCTAGACGAATTATTTGACCATGGTTGTATTCATGTTTTCAAGTATTGTGATGTGATTCACCTGAATGCTAAATTCCTTAGTTGTGTAATAATGTTCAGACGCTACCCTACTTACGAAAGAGATCGTTCATAAGTTGAATCTGTCCTATATTTTCAGGGTTGGGTAGGGTTACTTTAACTGGATTACTTTCAATGACTTTTGGATGACTCCAATACCAAATATGCTCATAAAAGACAAAAGAAACTAAATATGAATACAATTATGACTCACAACACCTGGTAAGCTTTCTCTCCTGGCTTTGATCTCGACGAGGTCTTAGCGGCTAATAATGCTAACAAGCTAGTACGTTTAGCGAGACTTAATATATCCGAAGCCCAACATTGGCTAGCAGGATTAAGGGCAAAGAACTGAAATCTCATTGGATTAGAGAGAGATGGACACATTGGAGCCCAATCAAATTTCAGTATACTGAATTCCGTGTCACCCCGACATTGTGTGAGGAAACGTTGCCCCGACTCAAGTGATTTGAAAACAAAAGTACGCTTTAAGAATCAATAAGTGAAGTATACATATTATCTTTAACTTAAAATACGTAAACTATGGAAAAAGTGAAAGTGAAAAAAGTCGGAATTCCGACTATAGTCGGAAAAATCACATCCCTGTATATTGTGTATTGATACTACCCTGTATTTCTACGCAGACGACACTCAACTCTATCTTCCGTTGGAGGAATCTGCCACACTAAACTGTGGAAATTTGGAGACCTGCCTCATTGAGATAAAAGAGTGGATGTCACTCAATTGCTTGCGTCTTAACTCTGAAAAGACCGAAATGTTAGTTATTGGTCCATCTAAATGCCGTGACTTATTCTCAAAAACTGCTGTCACATCACACAGAGTGACTCAGTCAAAAATTTAGGTGTCATATTTGACCCTGATCTATCCTTTGAAACGCATGTAAAGATAATTGCTAGAACCGCTTTCTTCCATCTTCGTAACATTGCTAAAATTCGTTCTATACTGTCTCAGTCGGATGCGGGAATTATAATTCATGCGTTTGTTACCTCCCATCTCGATTACTGTAATGCACTACTCTCTGGTCTCCCGAAGTCTAGAATCAAGTCTCTTTAGCTGGTACAAAATGCCGCAGCGAGGCTTTTAACTAGGACAAAAAGGTCCGATCACATCACACCGATTTTGGCTAACCTGCATTGGCTCCCAGTTAGCCTTAGATGTGATATCAAGGTTCTCTTAGTATTATACAAAATCACACATGGACTTGCTCCCTCTTATCTTTCAGATCTGATTTCCCACTATGTCCCGGTCCGAAGCCTACGATCTGAGAGTGCCGGTCTTCTGGTGATCCCAAGAGCCAAGAAGTGTTCTGCCGGTTCGAGAGCGTTCTCCATCCGGGCACCGGTACTGTGGAATGCTCTTGCCCCTGAGATCCGATCTGCAACCTCAGTGGAAATGTTTAAATCTAAGCTTAAAACTCACTTTTACTCTATAGCATACGAATAACCTACTCTTCTCGTCGACTCCAGAGCAGGGGAATGTATAATAATATTCTGAAAAATAGTCTGTGTAATATACTGTAATAATCTGTGAAGCCCTTTGAGACTCTTTGTGATTAAGGGCTATACAAATAAAAATGACTTGACTTGACTATTTACTTGATTGTGTGAATATCGACAATTCCAGTACCGTCCACCCCCCCTTTTGGTAGATAGATAGACATATGAAGTCAGTGAAGTCGGTGAGTTGGCCATGCGAGCAATGTGTCAACAATAGTTCCTTCAAACAGTTCGTCCAGAGATGGCGCGACGGGTCGGAACAGCTCATTAGTCCGTGGTCACGGCCGGTGACGAGGTCTCCTCCGCTAGGGATGAGTCAAGTAATGGGAAGAGTAAGCAACAAGGTCTGGCAGTCACTATTGATCAGTCGGCGCATCGCTGCTCGTTCTGCTTTGTTAGCATTTTAGCACCGCAGAGGGGCCGTTTGTATAACTCAAAGGCAGAGGAAATCCATTTTCACAAAATGGCAGACAATTATGTCAGTTCCTTGTTGGCAAGCCTCACAATATGTAAAATGAATGCAAACTTTTCAACATTTCAAAAAATTTTGGGTTGACTTTGATCATTGAAATAAAGTTGCTATCTTGCTGCTTGCACATACTTTGCACTTATTTACAACATATTATCAGGGTTGGGTAGGGTTACTTGAACTGGATTACTTTCAATGACTTTTGGATTACTCCAATACCAAATATGCTCATAAAAGACAAAACAAACTAAATAGGAATAAAATGACTAAATTTTGTGCAGGTTTGGGGAGTAACGGAATACATGGAACGGCAAAAATGATGTTGGCAAGCTGTTTGGATATATTTTCATTTTGTTTCTGTCGCATTTTATGTTCGTTTAGCCGGAGATCAAAGAGATCAAAGCCAGGAGAGAAAGCTTACCACGTGTTGTGAGTCATCATTTGATTCATATTTAGTTTCTTTTGTCTTTTATTAGCATATTTGCTATTGGAGTCATCCAAAAGTCATTGAAAATAATCAAGTTAAAGTAACCCTACCCAACCCTGCATATTATAACATAAATTTATATATTAGATCATGCATGCCTGCTTATTATCTAAATCAACATTTGTTTTTTGTTTTTTTTCGTTTTTTTTGTTTTATAATTTCTATAATTGTATTTTTTGGGGGCATTTGAATTGATCATAAATAACCAAAAAAAGCGCAAAACTAAAAAGTCAATAAAAAATTATTAACATTATCTTCATCTTTTTTGTAATCGAGCGAAACGAGACAAATAAATAAATAAATAAATAAAATACATTTAAAAAAAAAACTCACTATGCTCTTAAATAGCCAAGATATATATGAGCAGATACAGAAAAAAAAAATCATTATTTTTTTTACCCTCTGGGCACAAACTCTGACAAATATTCTAACTCAATGCAGCCAACGATTCAAAAAGTGTCCCCAAGTCTGACGTCAACGAAAGCAGCCATTTTAATTCCTGTAAGACTTTGGGGTAATAAACACCAGGGTTGGGTAGGGTTACTTTAACTGGATTACTTTCAATGACTTTTGGATTACTCCAATACCAAATATGCTCATAAAAGAAAAAAGAAACTAAATATGAATAAAATCACTCCATTTTGTGCAGGCTTGGGGAGTAAAGGAACACATGGAAGGGCAAAAATGATGTTGGCAAACTGTTTGGATTTATTTTCATTTTGTTTCTGTCGCATTTTATGTTACTTTTGCCGGAGATCAAAGCCAGGAGAGAAAGCTTACCATGTGTTGTGAGTCATCATTTTATTCTTATTAAGTTTCTTTTGTCTTTTATTAGCATATTTAGTATTTGAGTAATCAAAAAGTAATTGAAAGTAATCCAGTTAAAGTAACCCTACCCAACCCTGCATTTTATGTTAGTTTTTCCAGAGATCAAAGAGATCAAAGCCAGGAGAGAAAGTTTACCACGTGTTGTGAGTCATCATTTGATTCATATTTAGTTTCTTTTGCCTTTTATTAGCATATTTGGTATTGGAGTCATCCAAAAGTCATTGAAAGTAATCCAGTTAAAGTAACCCTACCCAACCCTGCATTTTATGTTAGTTTTGCCGGAGATCAAAGTGATCAAAGCCAGGAGAGAAAGCTTACCACGTGTTGTGAGTCATCATTTTATTCATATTTAGTTTATCTTGTCTTTTATTAGCATATTTGGTATTGGAGTAATCCAAAAGTCATTGAAAGTAATCCAGTTAAAGTAACCCTACCCAACCCTGCATTTGATGTTAGTTTTTCCGGAGATCAAAGAGATCAAAGCCAGGAGAGAAAGCTTACCACGTGTTGTGAGTCATCATTTGATTCATATTTAGTTTCTTTTGTCTTTTATTAGCATATTTGGTATTCGAGTCATCCAAAAGTAATTGAAAGTAATCAAGTTAAAGTAACCCTACCCAACCCTGCATTTGATGTTAGTTTTGCCGGAGATCAAAGAGATCAAAGCCAGGAGAGAAAGCTTACCACGTGTTGTGAGTCATCTTTTGATTCATATTTAGTTTCTTTTGCCTTTTATTAGCATATTTGGTATTGGAGTCATCCAAAAGTAATTGAAAGTAATCCAGTTAAAGTAACCCTAGCCAACCCTGTTAAACACAAACCCTACATGACAACTCGACCGATGACAAAATTCAAGTCAACGTGTAACTTCTCCAAACCTTTTCGATTTCAGTCAACAAGCATTTGATTACAAGTAGAGGACACCTAATCCGCACGACTTCCAAAATCATCCCGGGGCCCGTCGGAGCTTATGACAGGCTACCTCCAATCTTATGGTTGCTGATTTATTCACGCTTTGCAATCCATCACTCAATTCGCGTGCAGCTTTGTCAGCAATATACTTGATCGTATAGCCACTCGTACAAGCGCAAGCCCAGTGTTCGTCTCCGCCAATCCCTTCGGAGACTTTCCGGATAAGCCGCCTCAAACGAGACGCGTCCCCGGCCGGCAAATTGATGTCGACGTGCAATGTTCGCGCGCGGAAAAATAGAAAGATGATACGCGCCGCCGAGCCGCGGATGATACCTTTGACTGCCGGTTCTGCTTGCCGGCGCGGCGTCGAGTCAGCCATTAGGGAAGGAAACGAGGTGAGAACGCGAGTAACCGGTGTTGACCCTTTAAGCGCTGCGGCAGAGGATACTGGTCAGCGGGGCTCGTTAAGTTCTCACCTCAGATGAGAAAGTCGGAGGAGTTATTGCTAACCCAACTGTCAGCCTTTGCACCTTTTTTCATGAATAGGAAGCTGAATAGATTTAGAGCAGGTGCAGGAAAGAGGTCGAAATATAATGGAAGCTAGAGCTCTTGTTGGTGATAGAAAGGAGTGGAGAGGTGTTGTGAAAGGATAGTGGGATTGTGGACGCGTTCTCAAGGATGGGCTGGGCACCCGTATGATGCGGCAGGGGTAAACCAGTGAAGAGTGTGTTGAGTGACATGGCCGCTTTCTTGTGTCCCGTTTCATCTGGAGGGACAAAAGCATGACCGACTTAGGTGCCGAGGTGCCTAACTTGTTTAGGTGTTTGGGCAATTGGGTTGGTCATGGTCCCAAAAAATTTTGTGGGTGTTTTTTGCTCCCTTTTCACTTTTTTATTTTCTTTGTTTTTGTATGTGTCTTGCTGCCGGTCACCACTCTTGAGGGATATGACCAAGGTAGATAGATAGATAGATAGATAGATAGATAGATAGATAGATGGACATAAACTCACATAAAGGCAGATGTCTATGTTCTTGCACATGTCGACTGCACTACGTTTACTGCTCACCTTGCGCAATGTCTGACCATTTCTTTTTTCTGCACTATGATGTCTATGTTTGCACCAATGCATATGCTGACTATTTTTTTGCACTATGATGACTTTGCACCAAATGCAATATTGCACAACCCTTACGATACCAACGGTATCACGATAACACTGTATGTAACATCCCACATGCCGACATTTCTTGTGTAAATACCATGTCAATTATAACTATAGCCTTATCCCCCTTGTTTTATAACCTTATCTTCTCTGTTCCTTTATCTTCTTGGCTCATACCTCGCTGTAAATGTGTAAAACTGGAGTGTCATGCCCAATTTCGTTGTCACAATATGTTAACCCATTTTGTAACAATGACAATAAAGGTACAGTATATTCTATTCTATTCTATAATACCACTTACCGTAAATGTTGGTCTAAAATACGCTATTTTGTTTCTACAATTTACTTTTTTACAGAGACCATCACAACAGACTGTACACATGCTGAGCCATGCAACCGATATTAAGCCCTCCCATCCCTTGCGCTCATGACAACGTGATAGAGAAGGGACCAAATATTGATAGTACTACATAAAGACATCATTATACATGCTGACTATAGTCACTAACTAAAGGAGAGTACCGTATTTTCCGCACTATAAGGCGCACCTAAAAGTCTTGATTTTTTTCGAAAGCTGACCATGCGCCTTATAATACAGTGCGCATTATTTATGGCTCAATATTAAATCGCAAAGTCTTCCAACTAACTTGCAGCCGCCGACTTGATTTTCCCCTGAACGCCAAGTAGTCCGCGGTGTATGCTGGGATTTATTTACCGGCGTTTCATTGGCTAACCAATGTGTCAATCATCATTTGAATCGATCACTATTGGCTAAAGTTATTCGGAGGTAAAGGGGCGGATCCTTTTTATCATTTACAGGCTGGCATAGGCTAAAGCGGCAAAACAAAGCCTGCAATTGGCCGAAAAAGATGAATGCGTATAGCACACGTTTGACGGCATAAAGAAAGCATTTTTTTACTATTCTGTATTTGTAAATATTTTATTCTCCTGGATTTACTAAACTCACGGATATAAGAGGACCATGGCTGCACATTATTATTGAACACAACGACTTCGGTGAGCTACTTCGGCTATATATTTTCCCTGTATCTTGTTTCACTGAACTCGATGTTTCTGTGATAAGCGTGCAGATAATAGATGGAATGGAGTGTCTATTTTTAAATTAAACTCAATTCCAAGTGTTTATTGTCATATGCACAGTAAAGATGCGAGCGAAAAATAAAATAGAAACGAAGGAATGGTTGGCATTTCTTGAATCCCAAGAACCTTCCGAATGATATTTGGAACGATGCATTTGAGTGACATCGTACGGACACCGCATCCGCACGTGTCTACGACACGTATTTGCTTCTATGCAAGCTTTGGGAATGTTAAGGGGGTAATCAGTTGGACTGAATCATCTGACTGTTTTGTCCACGTTCCCATTGTAGCGCCTTATAATCCGGTGCGTCTTATGTATGTCAAATATAGGACCAAAAACTATTTTTTCGGGGTGCGGCATATAACCCGGTGCGCCTTATAGTGCGGAAAATACGGTACACAATAATTAACAAGCTGACAGTTATCCAAGTGATATCAAACTAGCATGACGTCACAGTGTATATCCTGACTCGGAACAGTATACCCAGTCGTTAAAATATTTAGTAAACCAACAATACTTGTTAGAGAGATTTCAAGCATTTATGGAAAATAATACAAATTACGGACACTCAAAGTGACCAAACCTGAACTGTTTTTCTCAACATTTTACAAAGCCCTTTGCGAGGTGTTGGACTTTAGGGTAGCCGTAGCAGCAAAATGGGGTATACTTATGTTAGCTACTTCTTAGTGTGGCTGATCTTATGTAAAATAAATCAAAATTTCTCTGATATTTGTTTTTAAAATGCACGTGTATATGGCAGTTCATTATTTAAGTCAATACTATGTACAGTGGAACCTCGGTTTTCGAACGCCTCTCAGTTCGAACAAATTGGTGTCCGACCAAAAATTTCGAGAAATTCTTGCTTCGCTGTTCGGTCAAAAAATTGGAGTTTGTACGCCGGTAAAGCGTGAGTGCGTACGCTAGGGTGAGATGCTGAGCAGCGTACGGGCATTTTAGCCCCTTATTATGCCTCCGAAGAAAGTCAGTGCAAGCGGCAAAGTTGCTACAGGTGAAAAAAGAAAAGTAGTGCGTACAACTATTGCATTTTAGAAAGAAATAATAGCCAAACATGAAGGAGGTGTGCGAGCGCCTTCTACTGACCACCACAAAGGTAAGAAATCCTATTCATAAGATTCCGATAACGCAAACGTACGATTAGCCTAGGTTAGCTTTATGTTTACGTTAAACATTCAAGGTAAACATTCAGGGTGTTGGAACGGATTAAAACAATTTATATTATTTTTAATGGGAAAAATGATTTCGGTGATCGAACAAATCGGTTTTCGAACAGGGTTCTGGAACGGATTATGGTCGAGAACCCAGGTTTCGCTGTATATATATATTTTTTTGCAGTTGATTTGTTTATCAACACCACCTGGCTGAGAAATCCAGCATTTTGAAAATGGCAAGGTACCATGTGAATGACAAACACATTTGTAGCAACATATAAGAATTACCCGCGTGTTGAGGGTGCAGATGTCCACCACTGTGACCGAGTTCCCGCAGCTCGCCCACACCGAGTCATCCAGCACCAATAGGGTCCGCACTGGATCTGAACCCAAGCTCACACTTCTGCTGGAATCAGCGTCCCAGACATCATCTGGGAAATAAAACACAGTGCAAATATTGATAACGAATACGAAACAAATTGATTGAAATGGTGGTGTACCGAACCCGCACCTCCACCAAACATAATCCCGTATGTGATGCAAACTGAAAGTAAATACGCAGTAATGGTAGGGGCACACCATTTAGCCCCCCCCCAAAAATCTTGATTTTATCTGTCTGGGCGATTATGACTGATTTTAAAGAAACTTCGTCCGATAAGTACTTATATGGAGAAAGGACTATTGACTGAAAAAATGTGTTCCCAAATTAAGAAGAATTTAACATAAAGTTAATAGTCTTAACTTAAGCGGAAAAAAACTTGCCCGTTGCTTGTGACCAACTTGCTAAAATGCCCCAAATAATTGGTAAGTTACTATTGTTTGATAGCACCTGCTTTAAGTATCTAAAATTATCCCCCTAGTGGGAGGTGGCTAGAGTCATTTCTGACTCTTTTTGGGAGATTGATTCAGAGGAGGGGATTCCCAGCCCCCTCGCTCAACCCAACTGAGGTATTGGGAGTCATTAGGTGACCCAACCCCCCAATTCCAATCCCTAATGCCGAACGCCAAGCAGGGAGGCAACGGGTACCAACGTTAAAGTCTTAGGGCCCGGTCACACAGCCGTTTGCGTCTGTATCGCGGGTAAAATTTTGCGCAAAATTGGCCATCTTGCTGTTCATCGGTGGTATGCCCGCAAAACAGACGGTCGGGTGGACCACGGGTATAAAAGCTCCCGAGTCGGTGTTGTGCCCAAATCCGACTCCTACGCAACACCCCCCCCGCGTGAACGCGCATTCTGCTGCGATCGGGCTGTAGAAATCATAACCGCTCGAGACACAGTCCCGTGAAGATCAAGATTTCAAGCTATGGCACCGAAGAAGCCAATATGTTATTATTGTAATCGTTTTTCATTTTTATTTTATGATCTTGTTATGAAATGAAAAGAAATGTCAAGAAATAAAAATGGATTAAGACGAGGTCACTACGCTGACGGGGATCCGTGTTCACCCCCTTGACGTCTCGAGCACAACTGACGTGTGCTCGGCAAATCGCGCTGTATATACGCGGAGAAAGGCGTTTGACCGTCACACGCCTAACACGCTAATTTCACGTAATAACACCGCGATACAGGCGCAGAACATGCTATTACCATGCTCCACTCACGATGACCCGCTGAAATTTCCCGTCCTACCCACGTGTAACCACGCCCTGGCTTTTCGCAATGCCACCCGCGCGTGAATTTCTGACCGCGTGTTAAGCACTGCTGTATCTCGTCTGTATGGCTATCTCAAAGCGTCCAATAGCGTCCGCCTCACAGGCAGAGATTTCTGGCCGTGATTCAGCCGCAAACGGCTGTGTGACCGGGCCCTTAGGTATGACTCGGCCGAGGCTTGAACCACAACCTCCCGGTCTCGGGGCGGGCGCCATACCCCCAAGGCCACCGAGCTCCTATGGAACGATAAAAATCCTGTGTCCCAAATCAACGTCAATATGCCATTTACAATTTGTCTTCCACCTTCCGTTAAGAGTGTTGAGGCCATTTTTTTCCATGAAATTTGTCCTTAATAACGGTTTCATATATATAAGTGTATCAAATATGCAATGGTTATACACTTCGTACTGTGGTTTTAATTCCATGTGCCCTTATAGTCCAGTGTGTCTTATTTGTGAAAAACATACGTCAAAAGACTACTTTAGAGGGGTGTGCTTTGTAATCTGGTGCGCCTTCTAGTGCGATTTCATGCTGGACTGCATCGAGTTAAGAAATGACAGAATGCCCTTTCCAGTATCGTATAATGAAACGGGTAAACAGAAAACATAGGTTTTCATTCCGATCCTTGTTTTGGCCTTCACCTCTTCCCCGTTTCACTTGGCCAGTGTGCAACGGTAGCGGACCTTCCTCTCCTTTGAGAATGAATCACAAAGCGCACTTTTGCAGCTGCCACGGAAGCGTCTGATGATAAATTGAATGACATAAGCGTTTCCTTTGCTGTGCATTAATGAAGTCAAATTAGAGTCTGGACTGAAACCGGCTTTTTAATTAACATTTTGAGTTGTTTATTTACGCCTTTCATTGCACTACGAGGCTTTTTGGCCCCAGCAGGTTAATTGCTTGGCATGGTGAAAAGGCCGTTTTCACCACCTGACTTCAAAAAGGAAGAAAAACCCTGCTGTGCCACGAAACGGAATCGATTTTGTTAAGCAACATCAGTATTTTGCTAACTAAAACATTCTATTTCTATAGACCAGGCCAAACTTTTAAATGAAATGATCTGCATTTCTATAGCGCTTTTCAAGTCAATGACTTCCCAAAGCGCTTTACAGTGTGCTTCACATTTCCCAATAGCGGCCTTGCAGCCATGTAAGGAGCTAACCCACTTATTGGGGGTATTAGGGGTTCAGTGTCTTACCCAAGGACACTTGGACATGTAACACGGAGGACTTCTAATGTTCAAATAACACACATTATCCCTTTAAGAGGAGATGGTGGAAAGGACGCAAATGGCACCAAAGCCTCAAGCAGTCCCCCAAACAAAATTGCCCTTCCTCTATGTTTCCCAGCAGCTAGTGTTTGTTTATGCTTAGGCCTGAGTGTTTTGCCTCCGGGCTTTGCGTGTGATGTAAAGATGCATTGCTAGAACTTTCGGACAGACATAGCTAACGTATATTACTGCACTCAAACTCTTAAAGGTACTCCCAAACCTCTTTTTTTCCATTCACTCAGGGACAAAACATGAAGTGTTTCTCCCAACAATTATGCAGATCTGTTGCTATTATCCCACACGCCGGGGCACTCGAGAAATTTAGTCTCAAGGTTGACCCATCTGGCTTGTTTGCTGTTGACAGGGTTGGGTAGGGTTACTTTAACTGGATTACTTTCAATGACTTTTGGATGACTCCAATACCAAATATGCTTATACAAGAAAAAAGAAACTTAAAATGAATAGAATGACTACATTTTGTGCAGGCTTGGGGAGTAACGGAATACATGGAACGGCAAAAAGCTGTTTGGATTGATTTTCATTTTGTTTCTGCTGCATTTTATGTTAGTTTTGCCAGAGATCAAAGAGATCAACGCCAGGAGAGAAAGCTTACCACATGTTGTGAGTCATCATTTTATTCATATTTAGTTTCTTTTGTCTTTTATTAGCATATTTGGTATTGGAGTCATCCAAAAGTAATTGAAAGTAATCCAGTTAAAGTAACCCTACCAAACCCTGGCTGTAGAGCTGTGATGTCATTGAAGTAACACAGTGGTTTCAAAATGGTGTATCCCACGTGAGACCAGCTTCCAAACATACAGCGATTCTAGTGAACAGAGTTTCACTGAACCCGAATTTATGGATGACGATGACAAAAGTATGTTCATGACAGATATGTCTAGGGATAAAAAACAGATGTAGTGCCAACCCATAAGATACACAACTGTATCATTTAGGGTCATTGGTTGAGGTAAATGACGAAGACGAGGGCAAACTTAGCATTCAGTGTTGATTTGAGCTGTGAAAAGTGATGGGTCCCCGGGACTCGCATGCTCAAAAATCTATGGGTCCCGACAGAGATCTATGGCTCCCCAAAATTGAGTCTTATAGAGGTTGAAACTGTAAATCGGCGACAAATATATAATATAAATCTATATATTCATTCAGTTTTAATCATGAAATGTAATGATGTGCATTTCTATAGCGCTTTTCAAGTCATCGACTTCCCAAAGCGCTTTACAATGTGCTCCACATTTCCCAATAGCGGCCTTGCAGCCATGTAAGGCGCTAACCTGCTTATTGGGGATATTAGAGGTTCAGTGTCTTACCCAAGGACACTTCGACATGTAACACGGAGGAGCCAGGATTCGAACTGCCATCTCTTGATCCCAAGACGAGCGCTCTACCTCCTGAGCTACTGCCGCCATCTTCAAATTATTAATTCATTTCTGCATCAAATTATTGTCGGTAATATACCGATTAAAGGGATAATCACAAACCTGTCTTTTTTTTTTAAATGTTTTCCCTTTTTTCTTAACTTCTTTATACAACATAATTCGTAATATCAATCATCAAAGCAAGTGAGCTGTTGGAGAGCCGGCTCTTTTTAATGAGTTGAGCCAAAAAAGCAGGTTCTCTAAAAAAAGACGGACTTCCTTTCACTCCACAACGAGATCTCGTTGGCCGAGATCGGCGTGCAGACGGAAACTGGAACCGCGAGACCAAAACGAAAATGCCTGACAAAAAGTTTGGAGTGCAGTAAATCTTTGTTAAAAAAAAAAGTAATCGGGTAATAATGACAATTTTGTGGCAAAAAGGTTGCGTCCCAGGCAGCACGGCGGCGCAGTGGTTAGCGCTTGTGCGGCACAGTTCATGTCATGGGAACCTGTCGTGGGTTCAAATCCAGCTCCAGACTTCCTGTGCGGAGTTTGTATGTTCACCCCGTGCTTGCGTGGGTTTCCTCCGGGTACTCCGGTTTCCTCCCACGTTCCAAAAACATGCATTTCAGGTGAAT
The DNA here is from genome assembly GCF_059441175.1 of Urocampus carinirostris. Lineage (NCBI taxonomy): Eukaryota > Metazoa > Chordata > Actinopteri > Syngnathiformes > Syngnathidae > Urocampus > Urocampus carinirostris. Next base: position 45,119,830 of record NC_142354.1, read on the forward strand.
TGGCCGGTCCAAATTGTCCCTAGGTGTGAATGAACGAATGAGTTGTCTGTCCCTGTGTGCCCTGCAATTGGCTGGCAACCAGTTCAGGGTGTCCCCTGCCCACTGCCCGGAGATGGCTGGGATGGGCTCCAGCCCCCCCCCACGACCCTAATGAGGATAAGCGGTACGGCTAATGAGATGAGGTTGCGTCCCGGGGACGCACGTTGATTTGAGACTATGCGTCCCCAGCAAAAATGACTAGGACGCAGGGACGCGGGCAAACCAGAACACTGGTTTAGGAATTTGGGATTGCCTTTTAGCAACAATTGCGGGCAAAATAACTTCAATAGATGCCACCGAAGCCCCCCAAGTCTTCTGTTCTGCCTTTTGATGCACAAAACTATGAAAAATCTTTACTCCTGTAATGAATCATTCTTTTGTAGCACGGGGGGCCAGCAGGGGCCTGTTTGATGTGATATGGCATTCATGTATGAAGGGGAGGTTTTTTCGCTGCCGGGAGGGCAGGACGGCTCACTGCACCTGACATGCCTCCTGTGTTCCCTCTGACATCAACAATGCGAGAGGAAGGTGGCCTGCCGTTGATTTAGTGAGACACGCCTCACATATGGCAGCTAACACACCAGAGGAATGCAAGAATTCAGAAAAAAAACAAACAAAAAAAAAACTGCGCCTGGTCTCTTTCCAAAGCGCGACGTATCACTGAAGAACTGGTGAGGAGAGATTGTATTGTAGTATCAGCAATGTGTTACAAAGGAGGGCGTTCCCGGAATGACTTTACTCGGTAACGAGTACTGTAACACCTAAATCAATTACTGTTACAATCAATGTTCCCTGTCATTTTCCTTCCGAGTCTTAGCGTTCACACAAAGTCGGTGAGCAACGCTTGAAACAACAGTGAGCAACCATAATCCCAAGTGTCGCAAGATAATTCATTATCAAACATGTCCAAAACTTGACATCAAGTTACATTTTGCGGAGTTTCCGGTAATGCAAAATGATTTTTTTCTTTTGAATGAATTGACTCATGTACTATTGCAAAAGTTGTACGGCCGACAAACGTCGTTTGTTCTTACAATTCTTTCACAAGATATCCATTTCTTTTTATTTCCTAAAATATTTTGTCGCATAATATTAACATTTTCGGGGGCTTATTGAGTCGGTTGTAAGATGCAGAACTGTACTTAATCACATTTTTGAGTGGAAGTACAATATTGGCGACAAGTTTCACTTGATGTAATTGGAAATTATTTGAATGCAACACAAACTTTTTCTTTTTTTTTCTGTGCTTTTTTTCTCCTTTTTTTAAAATTCTTTAAAAAAAATCTCATTGTGTTTATTTTTTCTTTTTTCTTTTTGTTCTCTATTAACTTTTTTCCTACATTTCTTTTCTTTATTTTCTGGCTTTTTTCTAAATTTTTCTTCCTTTTGTTTCTTTTTTTCTCAGCTTTTCACTACTTTTTCATTTTGGTATTTTTTTCTTTTTTGTTCTATTCCCCCCCTTCCTTTAAGTCATTTTGTGCATAATTTTACTTAATATTTGGTCATGTTGGGATTAAAGAAGCAAAAACAACCCGAAGAGCCGTTTAGGACTCGAAAGAGCCGGTTCCTTTTGGTGAGCTGAGCTGAAGAAGCCGGTTCCCCGACAAACTCTACTAACTTTAACCAACTTCGTTCTCCTTCGACTCGACTTCAAAATACCGCATTTAGGACACAACGTCAGGCGAACCCGTGTATTTTTACCTTCATGCACTGTAACTTTGACTTGAGTCGCTTCTTAATTAGTAATTTCGAGTCCTCATTATTGTGCGCTGGCTAGATTTTCTTGTGCGCTGAGAATTTGCGAGCAGTGCGCAATTGTGCACGCGCGCAGCTTAGAGGGAACACTGGTTACAATACGGTGTATCACTTGGCTACTTTTTAAGTTCAGATCATTAGTGACAACGTCTACTTATCGCTAAGTGTCACTCCTTCGTGCACGATGAAACAAAACATCAGTCATCACCAGCAAGTTTATATAAACATTAAAGTACCTCTGATTCAGTGTTCTCGTTTGCCTGCGTCCCTGCGTCCTAGACATATTATTTTTGCTGGGGACGCATCGTGTCAAATCAACGTGCGTCCCCGGGACGCAACTCCTTTGACACGAAATTGTCATTATCATTTTTTAACAAAGATTTACCGCACTCCAAACTTTTCAGCAGGCAGATCCGCCATTGTTGTTTTGGTCTCGCGGTTCGAGTTTTCATCCGCACGCCGATCTCCAGTTCGAGTTGTGTGGTGAAAGTCCGTTTCTTTTTAGAGAACCGGCTTTTTCGGCTCAACTCATTCAAGAGAGCCGGCTCTCCAACGGCTCACTTGCTTTGATGCATTATATTACGAATGATGATGTTGTATAAAGAAGTTAAGAAAAAAAAAAAGAACATGAAAAAAAGACAGGTTTGTGGTGATCCATTTAATCAGTGTATTACCAACAATAATTAAATGCAGAAAATGAATTAATAATTTGAATAAGAACATGTATATACCTACTCAATTATTTTTGCATGTATTTTTTCCTTCTAAAGTGAACGTCCAAGCGACTTCATTTTTGAACTTTTTTTATAATTAACCTCATTCATGTCAAGCAACTCAGTGTCTCATAACAAAATGTTTATTAACAATATATATGATATAAGGAAACACATGTACAATATAACATGTTAAACCACATCAATAAACATGTTTGAAAAAAAAATTGTATTTTGTAAGGGAAAATATGACAGTTTGTAAGGGCACGGAGCACACATAATTTTGGGGAACCATAGATCTCTGTTGGGACCCATCGATTTTGGAGCATGCGAGTCCCCGGGACCCATCACTTTTCACAGCTCAAATAAACACTGCTGATTACAGTTATGGCGGCGTTATCTAAAGCACATAATATGGGGAAACTGAATTTTTTTGTCATGGAGTGTTTCTCCAGTAGCGAAAAGTAGGCGGTGCGTCAAAAAGGAGGCACAGAAGTTACACTGTGCTGAGTTTTGGTCATTTTATTTGTCAAGTTACTTTTGCATTACACCATGCCAGGAGAAAAAAACCTCACCTTGGACAGGACCGAGACATGGAGAGGTGCTCTGAAGCAGAATTTGATATGGATATGGAGTGTCTCGGCTAAGTGTTAGTTTGCAAGCTTTCAAATAGGGCTGCAACAACAAATCAATAAAAACAGTTATTAAAAGACAACTAATTACCTTGATTTGAGTGTTGCGCGATGTGTAAGTCACTAAGCACGTTAATCATTGCAAATAAGTGCATTGGATCTTGTTTTGAAGTTGCAAAGTTGGAATACCACTTTGATCCAGCAGAGGGCGCCTTGGCAGCATTTTGACAAAAGTATCTTAGTTTTTTAAAAATCATTCATGATTGAATAATGCATCATTACAAACAAAATGGGAATGAAACAGTCAAAAACTATAATGTTGACAAAGGAACAGATAGAGTGCTGCAAAAATACAGAGATAAAAGAACATAAATTAATCAAATGTATCGAGTAAAAAGAAAAATAATATCTCAACACAAATGGCAGCCTTTTAAACATATACAGTAATCCCTCGGTTATCGCGGTTAATGGGGACCGAAACCACCCGTGAAAAGTGAAAATCCGCGAAGTAGCGACGCCCCTTCAAAAATGCTTACAATTTTTTATTTTATCTTATTATTATTATTTTTTAGACCCGCGAAGTAGCAAGGTCCCGCTGTAGTGTATTATTTGGACAATAGGAGTGTTGATCATATTCAAAGATTCAACCCAAAAAACAAATTCTTTCACAAGAGTTTTAAAAGGGGGTTTACGTTTTTGATATTTTTTGGCCGATATTTTTTATGCTTCACATAAAAATGTATTGCAAATTATTTGTTTTTATTTTGTGTAATAAGTCTAAAAGTAATTTAATCTTTAGATAAGGTGGTAGGAAAAGAGAATCATATATATTTACAGATGCATAGCATACACATGTATGTCCATCCATCCATCCATCCATTATCTGCACCGCTTATCCTCAGTAGGGTCGCGGGGGTGCTGGAGCCCATCCCAGCTGTCTTCAGGCAGTGGGCAGGGGACACCCTGAACTAGTTGCCAGCCAGTCACAGGGCACACAGGAACAGACAATTTTCTCGCTCATTCATACCTAGGGACAATTTGGACCGGCCAATTCACCTGAAAGGCATGTTTTTGGAATGTGGGAGGAAACCGGAGTGCCCGGAAAAAAACCCACGCAAGCACAGGGAGAACATGCAAATATTGTTACCTGTCAAACATTTGTTTTTTTATATTATGGAGTATTTTGTTGTGGGCAGCACGGCGGCGCAGTGGTTAGCGCGTGTGCGGCACAGTTCTGAGGTCGTAGGAACCTCCTGCATGGGTTCAAATCCAGCTCCCGGCCTTACTGTGCGGAGTTTGTATGTTCTCGCCGTGCTTGCGTGGGTTTCCTCCGGGCACTCCGGTTTCCTCCCACATTCCAAAGACATGCATTTCAGGTGGATTGGCCGGTCCAAATTGTCCCTAGGTGTGAATGAGCGAGTGAGTTGTCCGGCCCCGTGTGCCCTGCGATTGGCTGGCAACTAGTTCAGGGTGTCCCCTGCCCACTGCCCGGAGATGGCTGGGATGGGCTCCAGCCCACCCGCGACCCTAATAAGGATAAGCGGTACGGCTAATGAGATGAGATGAGTTTTCTGTTGTGTTGTGCATTATTTTTTTCGTCCAAAACTTCAATATTTGAATATAGGAGGATATTAGAAACGTTTTTTTTTTTTAATCTGATTCGTTTAATTGAAAGAATAGTTGACGGATTCATTGATTATTAAAATAATAGTGAGTTGCAGCCATACTTTCGAGATTGGACACGCCCACCAAAGAAATGATTGTACTTCTTTCACAGGATGATGTAGATGTTATTATTATTATAATATTCCTTTTATTATGTAGCTAGTTTAAAGCAGTTATATGGGGTTGGCTACAATAAGTATATACGGTAACTGGATAGTTACTTTTAGAGTAACGCGCTACTTTTGGGTCTCAGTAATCTGGAGGTCCGGGTAACATAATTACATTTTAAATGGAGTAACTAGTAACAGTAACACAGGGTAGCAGTTCTCATAAGTGCATGTGGACGTGTGTACGAGCGTGTTTATTTTCTTGCACTTATTTATGTCCGACTATATATTTGATGGATCAACTTGGCCCATGACTTTTTGGGATGCGAATTAATGATTGCAGTTCTGTTTATTTGTTTTGCAAAAGTTGGCTTCCAACCTGAAAAACTGGCAGCAGAAGTGATTGCATTAATGATAGGATTGAGCAAGCTGCCAATAAATATTGTTTTTTCAACTGTGTTCATTTCTATAATATTTGGAGACATTTTCTAACTGGACTTTATAGAGCAGGGGTTCCCAACCTTTTTCAAGCTGAGAACTGATTTTTTGTTACAGATTAGCGCAAAAAGCAGTTTTGATTCACATTTCTCAAATACCGTAAATTCTGGACTATAAGCCGCTACTTTTTTTCCCAAACTTTCAACCCTGTGGCTTATTCGGTGATGGGGCCAATTTATGTAATTTTTCTAGCGGTAAAGGTGAGTGTTTGTGGACACAGCGGACAATAGTGGATATATATTTTTCCCAACCTTACCTTTAGAAATATACACTTTTTTCTTTAGATTACTTTCAACGGGACCCGGACTCTGTCGGTCTGCATCAAACCTTAACTACTGGTATCATTTTCCGTTAATTTTGCCGGCTGTGATACTTGGACTGTGTACTTTAATGAAGGACATTCAGTTTCAATCGCGGGACTTAAAGTCGGGTCTGGGTTGATTTTGTGTTTGTGTTACATTTAATTAATGTGGGCGCATGCGGCTTATATACAGGTGCGGCTTGTGTAAGTACAAAATCGTTTTTCTTCTTAAAATGTGGTGGGTGCGGCTTATAATCAGGTGCGCTCTATCGTCCGGAATTTACGGTAACTTGTTTTTACCATGTTATTTCTATGTTATTACCAGGTTATAACCATCCTAGCTAGAAATCTACAGCGCTAGAAGATCACAATGACCCGTTACATATTTTCAGAACCAGTCCACAGGCAACTCAGGTGGTCTGAGGGGGTTTCCGGTGCACCACGTTCGAGATTCCTGTTTGGCACTGTCTCCAACATCTACAGTCCGTCTCTCAAAATGAGGAAAAAAAATGCTCTTTTAAATGAAAAATGTGAGGAGAGTAAGAGTAAGTAAGAAACTAAATAGGAATACAATGATGACTCACAACACGTGGTAAGCTTTCTCTCCTGGCTTTGATCTCTGGCAAAACTAACATCAAATGCGACAGAAACCAAATGAAAATAAATCCAAACAGCTTGCTAACATCCTTTTTGCCATTCCATGTATTATGTAACTCCCCAAGCCTGTACAAAATGTAGTCATTTTATCCATATTTAGTTTATTTTGTCTTTTATTAGCATATTTGCTATTGGAGTAATCCAAAAGTCATTGAAAGTAATCCAGTTCAAGTAACCCTACCCAACCCTGATTATATTTTACATGACTATTGAACAAAATGGGAAAATAGAGACAGAACAAACATGGGCAAGATAAAAACCTTTTTAGCAGAGAAAAAAATGAATTAAGATCGTGTGGTGCTTACCGGCGCTTTTCTTTTGGTAAACCAGCAAGGTACCGTCACGCAGACCAGCAAACAGGAAGCAAGGTGAGTGTTTGAGGCACAACACGGGGCAGCCCTGAGAGTTCCTGAGGGTCGAGATGCACTGCGCTGCTGTGTCCACGCTGCCATAGACCAGAATTCTAAAGAGGAACGAGATGGATTAGGGCAGAGGTTCCCAACCACCGGGCCACGGACCGATACCCGACATGCATTTGAATTACCGTAAATTCCGGACTATAAGCTGCTACTTTTTTCCCAAATGTTCAACCCCGCGGCTTATTCAGTGATGCGCCAATTGATGTCATTTTTCTAACAGCCGCCAGCGGCGTTCGAATTCAAGGCACAGGACGCAGCTTCGAAGCTAAACGCAATCGAGCAGTCCGACAAAAAAGGAAACAGAGCTACTGCACGCAAACTTTACCTTGCGAGCGTGTTGCTAGCGTGTTTTTGAACAAGGGAGCTTGGAACGTCGTCTATATGACAAAGTTTCTTACCCATACTGGGGAAGACGACTTTGATGACGTCAATTATATGGAGGTAGATGAGGACGGTTTAGCGTGGTTTCTGCAAGAATGAATTGTGTTTTTAACAGATCGGTTCCCTATGCTGCGAGCGTGTTGCTAGTAGCGTTTTGCTACCCTTCACAGGCACGGTTTGGGATGAAAGTTATAATATTATTATTAAAGCTTTGAAAACTCTCTCGGTGTACCGTCTTTCTTTGTAAATATGTATAATATGTATTTGCAACTGTATATTTTTGTCATGTATTTATTTGTATTTATTTTGGACACTTAATCTGATAAGTCTTGCACTGACCAATTAAAAAGAAGAGGCGTAACAGACGCGGGGGATGATGGGAAGTGGGGACCGGTAAAGGTGAGTGTTTGTGGACACAACAGACAATAGTGGATATATATTTTTCCCACCCTTACCTTTGGAAATATACACTTTTTTTCCTTGGATTACTTTTACAATGTTAACCACCGGTATCGTTTTCCGTTATTTTGTCGGCTGTGGTTTTAGAACTGTGAACTTTGTGTTCAGTTAAAATCGCGGGACTCTTAGTTGGGTTTGGGTTAATTTTATGATTACGTTACATATTTTATTTTGGGTGCATGCGGCTTATATACAGGTGCGGCTTGTGTAAGTAAAAAAAGCGGCTATCCTCTTAAAATGTGGTGGGTGCGGCTTTTAATGAGGTGCGCTCTATAGTCTGGAATTTACGGTACATTCAGTGAAGTTCGAACAAGCAGGACAGGTGTCTGTCAGGGGATGCAATTTTCACATTTGAAGCAAAGATCCCCATCCACAGAAGATACAGCGAGTCATGAATTAAACCCAGTTATATCCACTCAGCATGGGCAATTGTCAATTACATCCTACTACATAAAGTTACAAACATAGTAGACAAAGTAATTGCCGTGAATGAAAGATTGATCAATGCAGTTTGAGAATGCATGGAATACTTACGTAGGGACTTGATTACTTTCAATTACTTCTGGATTACTCCAATACCTAATATGCTATAAAGAGACTCTGGGGTGTACAATAGAGCATTATACAAATGTAGTGCATTTAGTTGTAAACTTATTTACTCATGTTGTTTGTCTTTAACTTGTTTTGTTTAACAAAACCCGATTTTTATTTTTTTTATAATTAACATATTGGGTTCATTTGTCAGGTCCACTCCTGATGGTGTTTTTTCTTGGCACAACTGTAGGTAAGATGAGGCCATCTAAATATGGAATAGTATTGTCTTTACCGTCATTGATTTCAAGTGTCAATTGTTTATGAGCTTAGATGTGACCCTCCAAGATAAAAATGTGATACTGGACAAGACTTTAAAGACAGATGACGTGAATAAGCAGCGTTTTTGGTAGAATTTTCCTGAAATAATTATTTTAGGTTTTGAGTAATTACTTTTAAATGTTTTAGATATGGACGCTTAGTTTTTTTAGTAGCCTTTGTCCATTTTAAAATGCTAATGCTTCACTGAAAACTGCCCAATTCTGTGATTTGTGAAATTTTACCCACAACCTTACGTTGAAAACCATCTTGTGAAAATCCCTGAGCAAATACTTTTGTGCATACAACTGTAAGGAGCCAATACTGTGGGTTGTTTTATTCTTCTCAGCCATGATCACTTTGTAGTGTTACAATCAGGGTTAGGTAGGGTTACTTTAACTTGATTACTTTCAATTACTTTTGGATTACTCCAATACCAAATATGCTCATAAAAGACAAAAGAAACTAAATAGGAATAAAATGACTCCATTTTGTGCAGGCTTGGGGAGTAACAGAACACATGGAATGGCCAAAACGATGTTGGCAAGCTGTTTGCATTTCATTTCATTTTGTTTCTGTGGCATTTTATGTTCGTTTTGCCGGAGATCAGAGATCAAAGCCAGGAGAGAAAGGTTACCAAGTGTTGTGAGTCATCATTTGATTCCTATTTAGTTTATTTTGTCTTTTATTAGCATATTTGGTATTGAAGTAATCCAAAAGTAATTGAAAGTAATCCAGTTAAAGTAACCCTACCCCACCCTGTAGTATGAAAAATAGATGACAAAAGACAATTTTTGGGTGCGCCCAATAATCTAAAAGTCCTGATAGTGCTGAAAATACGGGACATAAAATTAAAATATTTCCCACAGGAAAGCAGAAAAGGTCTCATTTAACATTCATGAGCCACAACCGCTAAACTCTGCGGTAAATGTCTATTGCACTTCACACGCTGACACTTCTTTGTCTTCTGTACGTCGAAAAAGTCTTTTAAATGTCAATCATTTAAATGTTCTGAATTAATATAGGGGTACAGCAGGTAAAGAGCGTGTCCCGTTTTCTCGATCATCTCACCGTCCGTCATCCAATCCCACGCAGATGCTGGCAGCGTTCCCTGGCGAGATTTTGTGAGCCGCAACATTCGCAACCTCCTCACCGGCAGACGCCTCCGGCACGTATTCCAGACAGCGGACGGCAGAGCCCACTGGCATGCTTCTCACGGCTCTGGGCAAAGGCCTGTTGAGGGAGAAGATCTCGATCTGGCCCTGAGAGGCCTCCTCACCGCCGGCGGCCACCTGCCGGGAGAAGGAAAGGAGGATGCGTGACAATCGGCTTTTTTTGACAGGATAACTGAAATTCAATTGTTTGGTGCAGGATGCAACACAAAGACAGAAAGCGGAGAGTATTCGTTTTTGGTGTGAGATTTTAGGAAGTACAGCGATACATCTTCCTCAATTGGTCTCAAAGATTGTGCTCCTAGTCATGTGGAGGGACCGCTGGGATTGTCTCATACGCATTCAAGTAAGATGCAGGAATCAGTGACGTCAGAGGGAGATTTCATTTATTGAAGCAAAAATCTCCAAGTCTCTCCAGATATGAATGGCTCTTTATAGCTTTAACACAGCATTAGTAAACAGCGGAACCCGTCCCCGTTCACGTGCCGTGTACACGTGAAAGGGGTCCTCTCAGAAAAAGTCTTGGGTCACCCTGCTCCCTGCCAAAATCTCTTGGCAGGACAAACGACAGTCCTTCGTCCAAGGCGATCATTAATAATATTTGTTTGCCAATAATTTCCCGTAATGTAAGCAGTCTCTAATCACCAACACTAGCTCGAATTGCTCAAGTAAAGAGCAAATTTTCCATATATAAAACAATTAAAAACTAATTGATCTGCTCTCATCTTCCAAAAATCATCCAAGTGAACAGCTAAATAACACATCTTCCTTGATCACTCAAAACACATTCAAATAGTTATTCAACATAAAACACTACAATAATAAGATAAATACAATTATATTATTAAAATGATGGGCACCACGGTTGAGCGGTGGTTAGCGCGTGTGCAGCACAGTTCTGAGGTCATGGGTTCAAATCCAGCTACCAACCTCACTGTGTGGAGTTTGCATGTTCTCCCCGTGCTTGCGTGGGTTTCCTCCAGGCATTTTGGTTTCCTCCCACATTCCAGAAACATGCATGTCAGGTTAATTGGCTGGGGGAAAATTGTCCCTAGGTGTGAATGAGCGAGCAAATTGTCTGTCCCTGTGTGCCCTGCGATTGGCTGGCAACCGGTTCAGGGTGTCCCCTGCCCACTGCCCGAAGATAGCTGGGATGGGCTCCAGCACCCCCGCGACCCTACTGAGGATAAGCGGTGCAAATAATGAATGAATGAATGAATAATAAAATGAAAGGTTTATTATGATCGCTGGAATGAATGTGTGCACGTGCTGCAGAGGAAGGAGAGGTTGCAAGGAGTTTGGAAGATTGCATACCTGTCAGCGTATACGTTCCCTGTAATTTGTAAATGCTTTGATGATTCCACAGAGTGTGCGCCGTGTAACAATTTTGATACACGGAAATAATAAGATTAAAAATAGACTGATCTCGTCTTGCTCATTTCGGCTCTTATCAGGATAGCTTCATTATAGAATTATGGAAAACATGTACGCGGTATTCTACATAGCTTGCTGTGAGTAGGTGCCACATTCTGTGTGTCATTTTTTTTTTATCACTTGCTCCCTCATAACTTTCACATTTCACATATGTTCCGGTCCAGAGCCTTCGCTCTGAAAATGCTGCTCTACTAGTGATCCCAAGAGCCAAGAAGAAATCTGACAGTGTTTTCCATTGGGTGCCTTAGTGTTGTGGAATGCTCTGCCCCCCTGAGACTCAATCTGCAACCTCAGTGGAACTGTTTAAATAATAATAATAATAATAATAATGCATTTTATTTAAAAGCGCCTTTCAGGCCACCCAAGGACACTGTACAAACAATGAAAGAAAAAAAAATACAATTTAAAAAGTTGTAAACGAAATAATAAATAAAAACAAGACATAAAATCATAAAAACATAAGAAATGGAGAAGCTATGTGTTGTAGGCAGTCCTGAACAGGTGTGTTTTTAGACGGGACTTAAAAGTGGAGAGAGGTGTGCAGTTTTGGAGGTCCGGAGGTAGATTGTTCCAAAGCTTGGGAGCAGCGCGACTGAAGGCTCTGGCTCCCATGGTGCTCAGATGGGCAGGGGGCACTGACAGTCGGAGGGAGGACGAGGATCTGAGGGAGCGAGTGGGGACGTGCACCTGGAGAAGGTCGGACAGGTAAGGAGGAGCCAGGTTGTGAATGGCCATATATGTATATAAGATGAGTTTGTAGCTGATGCGATGCTGAACAGGAAGCCAGTGTAGCTGTTGGAGAACGGGGGTGATGTGCTGCTGGGAAGATGTTTTTGTGATGATGCGAGCAGAGGCGTTTTGAACCAGCTGAATTTTATGGAGGGACTTTTGGGGAAGGCCGAAGAGGAGAGCATTGCAGTAGTCAAGGCGGGATGTGACAAGACTGTGGACGAGAATAGCAGTAGTGCGGGGGGTGAGGGAAGGGCGGAGTCTGGTAATATTGCGGAGGTGGAAATAAGCAGTGCGGGTGATGGTGTTGATATGTGAGTGGAAGGTAAGCATGCTATCCAGGATGACACCCAGACTCTTGACCTGGGGGGAGGGGGACACTAAGGAGCTGTCGATGTTGAGAGAGAAGTTGTTTACTTTGGATAAAGTGGATTTGGTGCCAAGAAGGAGGAATTCTGTTTTATTGGCATTTAATTTAAGAAAGTTTGTTGTGAACCATGTTTTGAGTTCGGAAAGGCAAGAGGTGAGGGAGGGAGGTGGGAGTATGGAGTTTGGTTTGCAGGAGAGGTAGAGTTGGGTGTCATCAGCAAAGCAGTGAAAGTGGATATTAAATTTGCGGAGGATATGACCAAGAGGCAAGAGGTAGACGATGAAGAGAAGAGGACCTAAGACAGATCCCTGGGGTACACCTGTGGTGACTAGGGAGGGCTTTGAGGTGAAGGATTTCAGCTGGACAAACTGAGTGCGGCCAGTGAGATAGGAATGGAACCAACTGAGGGGAGTATGGGTGAGACCAATGGAGGAGAGTCTATTGAGGAGGATAGGGTGAGAGATTGTGTCGAAGGCGGCGCTCAAGTCTAGGAGGATGAGGATGGAGACTAAACCGGAGTCGGATGCTATGAGGAGATCATTTACAATACGGATTAGGGCAGTCTCTGTGCTGTGGCGGGGGCGGAAACCAGACTGAAAGGGCTCATAGAGAGAGTGGAGGGACAGGTGCGAGTGGAGTTGAGCAGCAACAGTTTTTTCAAGGATTTTTGAAATAAATGGAAGGTTGGAGATGGGGCGGAGGTTGTCGAAGTTGTTTGGGTCAGCACCATGTTTTTTAAGTGTAGGAGTAACAGCAGCGGTTTTGAAAAGTGATGGGACAATACCAGAAGAGAGTGAGGAGTGAATAATGGCAGATATGAGAGGAAGCAGGGAAGGGAGGCAGGATTTAACAAGGGATGAAGGGAGGGGATCGAGCTGGCAAGTGGTGGGCTTGGATTTGAGTATGAGGTTGGATAATTCAGCAGTCGTGGGTGGAGCAAAACTGGAGAAGAAGTGGCAAGGAGAAGGAAATTCAGATGGGGAGGGAGCAGACAGGTTTTGATGGAGTTGGTGATGAATCTAGGCTTAAAACACACTTCTATTCTATACCTTATGAATTACCTATTTTTGAGGTTGACAATATCTGTGTATTATTTGTTATTGCAACATCCGTTGCCGCCTGGTCCTCCTGGAAAGGGGATTACCTAAAGTGCGGTCCCTACTCAAGGTTTCTTCATTTTTGTCATGTTGAGGTTTTTGAGTTTTTCCTTGCCCTCATGTCGGTTTTAGATCAGGGGATGGTGTAATAATAGTCTGTAGTTCAAAGTAATCTGTGGTCTATGCAGCCCTTTGAGACTCTTTGTAATCAAGGGCTAAACAAATAAACATGACTTGACTTCCCTTGACTTAATATGGAGAATTTGCAATTCATATTAAAGGGGGCAATTGGCAGGGTTTGACAGGTATGATATCAAGAGACTGTTGATGATACATAAGCACTTAGTGTACACTTAAAATGACTGTATGAAAGTATACATTGTGTTTTTACCGCACAATTTTTTATAATTTCACCTGTAGTAATTTTGCTAGCAGTAGGCAGTTCTGAGCGGTGAGCAGGCTGAGACTGCCTATGATTTTTTTTTTTATAGCAAGCAAGTTTTTTGTTTGGAAAAATCTCATTTGCTGAAATTCTCGTGTTTAGAGTTTCTCGTAAGCGCCTTGCATGGCTGCATGGCCGCTATTGGTGTGTGAGTTTGTGTGAATGGGTAAGTGGGAAGCACATTGTAAAGTGCTTCTTACCATTTACCATTCGTAAAAAGACGTACCACTGTAGTCAGAGGCAAATATGTGTTTTTCAATGAATTGACATATATGGAGTGAAGATAAGAATTAAATTTAATAAGTTACTTGATCTGATTATAGAATAAACAACAACCTGCTTCTGTACGTACAAATTTGGCACAAAATATCCTTTCCAACCTCCGTTTTCGAACGCCTCTCAGTTCGGACGAATCGGTGTTTGACCAAACATTTCGAGAAATTCTTGCTTCGCTGTTCGGTCAAAACATCGGAGTTCGAACGCCGGTACACTAGGGTGCAATGCTGAGCGGCGTACGGGCGTTTTAGCCCCTAATTATGCCTCCGAAGAAGGTCGGTGCAAGCAGGACAGGTGAAAAAAAGACAAGTTATTGACTTTAAGAAAGACATAATAGCTAAATATGAAAGAGGTGTAGGAATTTCCGATCTTTCTAGTGAATACAGCATGGCTAAATCTACTATCAGTACGATAGTAAAGAATAAGGGGGCTGTGAAATCGAGTGATGCGGCTAAGGAAGTTAGCGCTATAAGCAAGCAACTGCCGCAAGTTTTGGAAGAGGGTGAAAAACTTTTGAGGATTTTTCTCTCTCCACCGTCTACCACAAAGGTAAGAAATCCTATTCATAATCTTTTTTTTTATTTTTACACGTTCATGTTAGCGTCATCTTTCGTACGGAAGATGACGCTAACGCGAAAGTTAGCCTGGGTTAGCTTCATGTTTATGTTCATGGTAAACATTCAGGCTGTTGGAACGGATTAAAACGATTTTACATTACTTTTAATGGGAAAAACAATTTCGGTGATTGAACAAATCGGTTTTCGAACAGGGTTCTGGAGCGGATTATGGTCGAGAACCGAGGTTCCACTGTATTGTGATTCGACCAATTTTTTACTCAGACTTTTCGAGACTCTTTTCAGGTTTGAAGGTTCGAAGTCTATTTGTAAAATACTTTTTATGTTAACAAGATAAAGGTGATGATGATCACAATAATAATCTCATCTCATCTGATCTCATCAGCTGGACCGCTTATCCTCAGTAGGGTCGCGGGGTGCTGGAGCCCATCCCAGCCATCATCTGGCAGTTGGGCAGGGGACACCCTGAACTGGTTGCCAGCCAATCGCAGGGCACACAGGGACAGACAACTCGCTCGCTCATTCACGCCTAGGGACAATATGGACCGGGCAATCCACCTTAAATGCATGTCTCTGGAATGTGGGAGGAAACCGGAGTGCCCGGAGGAAACCCACGCAAGGGAGAACATACAAACTCCACACAGGAAGTCGGGTAGCTGGATTTGAACCCACGCAGGAGGTTCCCAAGACCTTAGAACCGTGCCGCACACCTGCTAACCACTGCGCCGCCGTGCTGCCCCCACAATAATACTTACAAATGTTTTACAAACAGTAAAATTAGTATTTACTCATATTTGTTTAACGTTGAATCACGTGTACTTTTCCAGAAACGTTGCTATGTAAAAATCACTTTGAACAACAAACAAAAAGAAGACTTCTTATAATCTGCATTCAAAAACATGAACCGGCACATGTGTTCTATGATTAATGCAACTGATTATCTTGGATGGTATTCATGATAACTGCACCCTTGCACTATGGGGATTAACCGAGCAAATATAAATAAAACTACAAAGCAATAAACAAACGACATGCTCGGTCATGCACGGGCACTCGCGTGTCGGTGCAGCCATTACAAAAAAAAAGCTTTTTACCGCTTTAATGGAAATTTTCGCATTTTATTGGGAACGCTTCGCCTGTCAGCGGTTTGAAGATATCGAAAAATCAAATCAATTATCCTTTCCGAGTTTGTCATTTGTAGCTCTGGGCTGCGCTCGTCGAATGCTAAACACGTTTTCATATCGTACCTTCACAAAGTCATCTTGTCTTTTTTTATCGCGGGAGAAAATGTTCAAGTGAGTTCTCAAAGGGATCAGTGTTGCTTAGCGGGATTGCAGGGACAAAGGAGAATCGATCACTAAAGTTTATGAATTTTTTTTCACTTAGGTTGACGTTTGGAAATTTGATGGCCACGTTGTATGAGATGTAATCAAGGTTGAAGAGCAAAGTCATATTCATAAGCGCAGTAAGTTGTGATGGTGGGGCCCTTGCACGTACAGCGGAACCTGACTTTCGAACGCCTCTCAGTTCGAACAAATCAGAGTCGGACCAAAAATTTCCAGAAATTCCCGCTTCGCTGTTTGGTCCAAAAATCGGACGTGCTTCCTTTTGCTTTCGCTTTTGATATCGGTGAACGGAGTGTTTTAGCCCCTAATTATGCCTCCCAAGAGAGTCAGTGCAAGCAGCTAAGTTGCTACAGGTGAAAAAAGAAAAGTAGTGCGTACAACTATTGCATTTAAGAAAGAAATAATAGCAAAATATGAAGGTGTGCGAGTGTCTGGTCTTGCTAGGGAATACCCCACCGTCCACCTGCGCCTTCTGCTGACCACCACAAAGGTAAGAAATCCTATGCATAATTCTTTTTTTATCCTTTTTTTTATTTTTACACGTTCATGTTAGCGTACGAAAGATTACGATAACGCCAACGTACGATTAGCCTGGGTTAGCTTCATGTTTACGTTAAACATTCAAAACATTCAGGGTGTTGGAACGGAGCCCAACATTCAGGGTGTTGGGACGCAGCCCCCTTTCCAATGAACCGCTCACCACTTGTTGTGGAGACCCAGGTGCTAAATGACTTGTAAACGTTCGTGTTAGCGTAATCTTTCGTACTGAAGATTACGATAACGCGGATGTACAATTACCCTGGGTTAGCTTTATGTTTACATTAGACATTCAAGGTAAACATTCAGGGTGTTGGAAAGGATTCAAACGATTTACATTGTTTTTAATGGGAAAATTGATTTTGGTGATCGAACATTTCAGTTTTCGAACAGGGTTCTGAAACGAATTAAGGTCGAGAACCCAGGTTCCACTGTACGTTGAGGAGGCGAACTCACTCAAAATAGCTCAGTTTTTTCCATGATGCTACAGTTGTGATTAAAGGAGGGACCACATTTGCAGATTCCTGGTTTTCCCATTAAGATACACCACCATTCTAAATAAAATGTCCTTCTTTTTGAAGGAAAATCCGTCTTTTTCAATGACGATAAGATTAAACTAGACAGAAACACTACCTATACATTGTTAACGTGGTAAAAGACGATTTAAGTTGCAAGTGTTTGTTTATAAATGTAATATCTCCATAGTTGTATAGAGGCCCATGCCCACGTGTTTCCAAATGGATGATAGCACAGCTGAAACAATTTACCGTAAATTCCGGACTATAAGCCGCTACTTAGGCGGCAGTAGCTCAGGAGGTAGAGCGCTCGTCTTGGGATCAAGGGATCCCAGTTCGAATCCCGGCTCGTCTGTGTTACATGTCCAAGTGTCACTGAACCCCTAATACCCCCAATAAGCAGGTTAGCAGCCTTACATGGCTGCAAGACCGTTATTGAGAAATGTGGAGCACATTGTAAAGCGCTTTGGGAAGTCATTGACTTGAAAAGCGCTATATAAATGCATATCATTACTTTTTTCCCTAACTTTCAACCCTGCGGCTTATTCAGTGATGCGGCCAATTTATGTCATTTTTCTAACGGCCGCCAGCAGCGCTCGTTCCCTGCGGGGATGAATAAAGTATCTATCTATCTATCTATCTATCTATCTATCTATCTATCGCATGCGATAACAGTCGGTCACGAAAAGAGCGATCTATACCCGTACGCCGCTCAGCATCGCCCCCTAGCGTACCGGCGTTCGAACTTTTTTACCAAACAGCGAAGCAAGAATTTCTCCAAATTTTTGTTGGGACTCTGATTTGTTCCAACTGAGAGGCGTTCGAAAACCGAGCTTCCACTGTAAAACAAAATACAGACGGTTGCAAATAAGGCGGAACCAAAAACCGAGATTCTGTCCTCATTCGGAAATTGTAAACGGGCACGCCTTTCTAGACAACTTCTTCTTCAAACGCAAATGTGTCAGAGCGGATCGGCTTGTGCAATTTGGACCGCTTAACACGAGATAAAACAGACATTATATGCCAGCTGTGTAGTGCTAAAAAATAAACCCCACAGAAGGCGTTTGAGTGATGGCCGGCTGCACTGTATTTGCTGCATTGACAGCTCCTCTTAATCAACAAGAAAGCTCTCTTCTTTGTCAGAAAACATAAATTCCAAAGTAGGTGACACCACCCAACCTTATTTTACTTAAATTATAACAAATATAAAATATACACCTTTTTCACTGCCAAATTCAAACACTTTTTGGGGACTTTAAAAGCCCATTATCCTCTTTCTCCAGTACCATTGAAAAGAGAAATCCCATGTGAATCATGTATTTTACAGATCCACAAATATGTAATTTGCACATTTAATCTTTAATCTTGCATGAGTATTTATCAAGACAAATGCTTATTAGATCTTGAGTGAATCGCAAATACGTTCCACCGGATGCTAACGTTAGCATAGCGCTAAATCTCCTGCCCGCTGCTATCAATAAAAGTAGTAAGAATCTGTTTGTCTTCATAATAGCTCTCTGGCTCGCTAATAGTGGCCATCTTGAATGATCCTATGATCTGAAACCACGCGACGTGAACAACTTGGAGATGAGCTGAAAACGGCACAGCTGAAAAACTGCTTTAGGTGTGCAGGGTGCACGGTACCATTGGTGTTCTTTAGCGAAAGGTTTTGAAGCCGAATGTCCCATGAGTTTGGCAGTACCGTAAATTCCAGACTATAAGCCGCTACTTTTTTCCCAAACTTTCAACCCTGCGGCTTATTCAGTGATGCGGCCAATTTATGTAATTTATTCTAACAGCCGCCAGCGGCGCTCGAGTACAAAAGGTAAGATTTAGACCGGTGGAATATATGCGCTGAGGAAGACTGCAACTTCTTGGCTTGTGCATAGATTAAATTAGCGTAAACATACCCTCATCATGCAAAATACAAAAAGAAAGGCACATGACGCAGCAAATGAGGAAGATAAGTAAGGTTTACCGTGATTTTTACAAGTACGGTATGTTTTTTTAACAGAATGTGTTGCGAGCGTGTTGCTAGCATGTTGCTAGAGTGTTGCTATCATTAACTGCCCTGTCACAGGCACTGTTTGGGACGAAAGTTATATTATTATTATTAAAGCTTTGAATACTCTCTCGGTGTACCGTCTTTCTTTGTAAATATGTGTAACCATGTATAATATGTATTTGCAACTGTATTTTTTTGTAATGTATTTATTATTAAAAAGAAGGGGCGGAACAAACGCGGGGTGACGGAAGGTGGGGTGAAGGTGAGAACTGTTTGTGGACGCGGCGGAAGATAGTGGATATATATCTTTTCCACCCTTACCTTTGGAAAAATACACTTTTTTCCTTGGATTACTTTCAACGGGACCTGGACTCTGCAGGTCTGCATTAAACCTTAAGTACCGGTATCATTTTCAGTTCATTTTGCCTTTTGTGATTTTTGGACTGTGTACTTTAATGAAGGACATTTAGTTTCAATCGCGTGACTTAAAGTCGGGTTTGGGTTAATTTTGTGAGAGTGTTACATTTTTTAATGTGGGCGATGCGGCTTATATACAGGTGCGGCTTGTGTAAGTACAAAATCGGTTTTCCTCTTAAAATGTGGTGGGTGCGGCTTATAATCAGGTGCGCTCTATAGTCCGGAATTTACGGTAGGTTGTTTTATCCTGTGTTTAGGAAACCAACTTAGAATTCAATTTGTTCGCTCTTGAAACCAATCAACAAGTTTTTTTGGTTAAATGACAAGGAAGGGCTATCTTTCCCTGAGTAGCTTGGGAAATCACTTTCTCTCTAGCAACCCGAAGCTACACGTGATGATATCTATGTCTGCACCGCTTCATTAATCTCTCCTGTTCAAACCCTCGGCGGAGGTTTGCATGAAAATATGCGTCTCTTTTGGCAGCGGGGGTAAACCCAGGCTTTGTTCACAGCCTAAATCACTTTGTGCGATCGTGACGGAAGCTAAATATAGTCTTTAGCCCCATTCCTCCCACGCTCACCCTTATTTGCATGCAATCATTTGTTTGATTTGTATCAGCGTGCAGGATCTGGACAGGAGAGATCCTTTGGGCTCTGGAGAATAAGCCAGAACAAATAATGGTCTGTTGAACAGGCTGGGGAGGAGATAGCGAGGACTTATCTTGCCGTGAGGGGCTCAAGGAAAAGATGGTTTTAAGTGGCGCCTCTCAACCTACACGTTTCTGCCTGCTTTGCAGTTTGCACGAGCACGTTTTCGTCCTTGTGATCGCCGGCAACACGTTTCTGGCAAAGGGCTCGTTGCCCGTTGAGGGAAATGAGTCTAGAATTTACCGTCACATTCTTTTGAGATGCAATTTGATTTTTTCTATCTATCTACCTTGGTCATATCCCTCAAGAGGGGTGACCGACAGCAAGACACACACATACAATAACAAAATCAAATAAAAGGGAAATAAATAGCAAAAAAACCCAATTCCCCAAACACCCAAAGAAGTTAGGCACCTCGGCACCCAAGTCGGTCATGCTTTCGTCCCTCCAGATGAAACGGGACACCAGAAAGCGGCCGTGTCACTCGGGTCAGGGTGACACAACACCTTAAATCCTCATGAAACGATGACAAACAAACTACATTGCAGGCTTTGTTTCGCCCCGTTAGCCTATGCGAGCCTGTAAATGATAAAAAGGATCCGCCCCCTTAACTTCCGAATAACTTTCGCCAATAGTGACTGATTCAAATGATGATTGACACATTGGTTAGGAAATGAAACGCCGGGAAATAAATCCCAGCATACACCGCGGACGACTTCGCCTTCGGGGGAAAATCTAGTTGGCGGCTGCTTGCCTTAGTTGCGAGACTTTGCGACTTAATATTGATCCATATACTGTATAAGGCGCACTGTATTATAAGGCGCATGGTCAGCTTTTGAAAAAAATAAAGGCTTTTAGGTGCGCCTTATAGTGCGGAAAATACGGTACCGCTGCCTTGGTCATGTCTCCGTCCCTTGCTGCAGTTTGAGATTAGCTATATTGTAAAGTGTTGCCGCAATCAAGGCGAAAGGCTGTCTAACCACGACGTGCTTCGCTGGTTGCAAAGGGACATGATGACAGTGTCGCATTATGAAAAGCTTTGTGCGCATTAACCGCTGCTTCCTTCCTCAAGTCTATTAGGCTGACATCGGATGTCCGCACTGCTGGGATTACCCAAAATTGTGCATTGTGTAGTGCTTCAATTTATTAGCCTCACAGCATAATTGCCTCATAATAAAACACAAATGATAAACATTGAAGAGAGCACCGTCTATTGCGTAGATTCAATCTATTTCGAGTGTCAGGATCTCGATCAGTTGTTTTCAACAAACGGGAATAATGTACCGTATTTTCCACACTATAAGGCGCACCCAAAAGTCTTAATTTTTTTCAAAAGCTGACCGTGCGCCTTATAATACAGTGCGCCTTATTTATGGATCAACATTCAATCACAAGGTCTCGCAACTTACGCAACAGCCGACGACTCGATTTTCCCCCGAACGCCAAGTAGTACGCGGTGTATGCTGGGATTTATATACCGGCGTTTCATTGGCTAACCGAAGTGTCAATCATCATTTGAATCGATCACTATTGGCTAAAGTTTTTTGGAGCCTCGGATAGGCTAGAGGGCCGAAACAAACCGTGCAATTGGCCGAAAAAGATGTGTCAATCATCCGTTAAATCGATCGCTATTGGCTGAAGTTATTCGGAGCCTCGGATTGGCTAGATGGCCGAAACAAACCCTGCAATTGGCCGAGTTTAGCAATGGCGTAGCTTAGCAAGCTTGCTAAACTACGCCATAAACATGTTTCATTAGTGTGTATTTGTAAATATTTACTCTCCTGGATTTACAACACTCACGGTGTTAAGAAGACCATAATTGCGTATCATTATTGAACGTGAGAACTTAGGTGAGCTATGCGGCTTTCTATTTTCCCGGTATCTTGTTTTAGAACGATCTTGATGTTGCTGTGGTGAATTGAGTGAATTCAACTCAATTTCAAGTGTTTGTTGTCATATGCACAGTAAAGTTGCGAGCGAAAAAGAAAAAAGAGACTAAGGGATGGTTGGCATTTCTTGAATCCCAAGACTTTAACCTTCCAAATGATATTTGGAACGATGCATTTGAGTGACATCGTACGGACACCGCATCCGCACGTGTCTACGACACGTATTTGCTTCTTTGCAAGCTTTGAGAACGTTAAGGGGGTAATCAGTTGGACTGAACTATCTGACTGTTTTGTCCACGTTTCCATTGTAGCGCCTTACAATCCTGTGCGCCTTATCTATGGAAGATATAGGACCAAAAACTATTTTTTGGGGGTGCGCCCTATAACCCGGTGCGCCCTATAGTGCGGAAACCACTGAGATGTGTTATTTATCCAAGTAACTCGTTTTCAGAAAGACATTCCACTCTCCCAGAGCGGAATGACATTGAATATCAACAACACATTTTACAGGCAGTCATATAGGTTACCCCAGATGTGAAAATGACAAAAACAGCTGGCTCTGCATTTTTGGTCAAGTTTGGTCATGATAACAATATTTTTTACAACCAATCATGTATGTCATTCTAGAGGGGTATGTCCTATTTAACTCAACCTTATTGACAGTACTATATTTATAAACAAAGAGTTTGGGATGTGCAGCATTTCAGTATTGATATCTGAATCGTCAAAGACATTTTAGGAGTACATTTGGGTGCTTGATTTATGTATCTCTCTGATTTTGCGAGCCAGCAGAGCAAAGAAAGTGAGAAACCTCAGAGTTATTGAGTGTCAAGGCGCACAGGAGTCAGCAGGTCCCCAAGGCGGACTGCTTAGGGATCGCTAAAAAGAAATGATGTGCGTTTAGGGAAATATCGTGGCCTGCAAAGAGTGACAACCCTTTGCTCATGCTCATCGTTCTTTCTGGCAAGCTCTGGGAAAGGTTAATACTTCTTTGACATGGCAACACCCAGGCTGACCATTTTTTCATGAATATAATGGAAAGGTCAAGTGCAGTAGGTGAAAATAAATAAAAAAGAGCAGTGTTCATTTTACCAGTGAAAAGTGATGGGTCCCGGGGACTCGCATGCTCAAAAATCTATGGGTCCCAACAGAGATCCGGTGTTGTGCCCAAATCCGACTCCTACGCAACATCAACACCCCCCCACCCCCTCGCGTGAACGCGCATTCTGCTGCGATCGCTTTTGACTTTTTCATCCGCGTTAACAAACGCATTTTGTAGTATACGATCGCACTTTTTGTTTAAATAAACGCGTTATATAGACTAGGATCTCCCAATTGTTATAATTAGCTCGCTTTATTGTTTTAATAAGCGTTTTATATAGAAAACGATCGCTTTTGTTGGAAGCGCAGCAGAATGCGCGTTCACGCGAGGGGGGGAGGATTTACCGTTCGATTACGTTCACAACAAAAACAAAGACGGAATGGTTTAAGTTGTATTACATTCCCAACAAATGCAAGACGAAGTGGTTTTGGTTATATGTTCGCCATGACATTCCCTAAAAGTGAGATAAAACGAGGTAAAAGCGGTTGTAGTAGCGAGGGGATGCAAATCTCGGCAGGGATGCATTTCTCGGATAACACCGGGCTGTAGAAATCA
Organism: Urocampus carinirostris; assembly: GCF_059441175.1. Lineage (NCBI taxonomy): Eukaryota > Metazoa > Chordata > Actinopteri > Syngnathiformes > Syngnathidae > Urocampus > Urocampus carinirostris. The sequence continues at coordinate 45,143,413 of NC_142354.1, forward strand.
TAACCACTCAAGACACAGTCCCGTGAAGATCAAGATTTCAAGCTATGGCATTATTTTTATTTTATTATCTTGAAAAGAAATGTCAAGAAATAAAAATGGATTAAGACGAGGTCACTACGCTGACGGGGATCCATGTTCACCCCCTTGACGTCTCGAGCACAACTGACGTGTGCTCGGCAAATCGCGCTGTATATACGCGGAGAAAGGCGTTTGACTGTCACACGCGTAACACGCTAATTTCACGTAATAACACCGCGATACAGGCGCAGAACATGCTATTACCATGCTCCACCCACGATGACCCGCTGAAATTTCCCGTCCTACCCATGTGTAACCACGCCCTGGCCGCGGCCAGAGCACGTCGTTCCGCGTCATTTCCGCGTCATTACCTCGTGTTGACCACGTGTGCGGCACGCGGTTTAACACGTGCTCAAACTTTTGAGCAGCTCAAAAGTTTTGGGCGCGGCCAACCTCGTGTGAATTTCCGACCGCGAGTAAAGCACTGCTGTATCTCGTCTATATGGCGGTCTCAAAACGTCCAACAGCGCCCAACAGCGTCTGCTTCACGGCCAGAAATTTCTGGCCGTGGTTCAGCCTCGATACGCTCGTGAAAGGCTGTGTACCCGCGCTCTGAAGAATTGAGCAGCGCAAAACTTTTTCGCGCTGCCACCCGCGCGCGAATTTCCGTCCGCGTGTCAGGCACTGCTGTATCTCGTCTGTATGGCGATCTCAAAGCGTCCAATAGCGTCCGCCTCAAAGGCAGAAATTTCTGGCCGTGATTCAGCCGCAAATGTCTGTGTGACTGGCCCCTAAGTGTCCTGCAATGATGAGTCCAACAGTGCCACCTGCTGGTATGGGGTATGGTTTGTTTTGGCTTTTGACATGTGTCCGGAAGGCGGGGTTTTGTTGGCAGTCTACAGAGCAAGCTGCCAACGGTAAGAAACATCTTTTGGTGCTCCACAAAAGAAGTTAATTTTCAACATTATAACCACAGCTGACAAATCTCTCAACATGCACAGTAATGTGATTGAGGTTGTCAAGCTGATTTGATTTATTTTCGTCTTTTTTCTGTTGTGCTAAAATGTTGATGTTCTTCCTCATGCCATGAGGCTCTTTAACCCCTTCCCGGCAGAGTAAAAGCCCACATTAAACCACACCCCCTACATTGCATATTACCAAATTTTATTGCAATATGTATTCTGTGTACCACTATTTATATATTCTATATAACACGCTACATTGGGTATTAGCACGTCACATTGGGTACTTGTATATTGTATTCTTTTTGCTTTATTATTGTATTGTTCTCAGCGCAGGGATGCTGCTGGAAATGTGAATTTCCCTGCGGGGATGAATAAAGTATTTATCTATCTATCTATGTACTTAGCTCCACAAAAGCCATCAACACTAGGACACTGATCCGTGCGGTGTCTCAAGGCCAGCCTACGCCAGCTTTAACCACTTTCTAGGCCAAAAGAGGATTACCTGATCAGATGCCCACCTACCCAGCACAAACATTCCAAAAATAAATACTGCATCATCTTTTGTTTTTGTTTGTTGGCTGCTCTTTTTTCTTTCCAGGCAGCTGCAGTTCAACTCCCACAAGATTACCGGCTTCCTGATGACTTCAACAAAGTCTCAGCAGCACATACCTTCAACTTACCTCTATGACACTGAGTTGCCTAGCAACATCATTTTTGGACCTGTGAGAGGCACTGGTGTCTTGACTTATGAGCTTAATATGTTACATTAGCATGTTAAGTTAAAAGACCGATATCTTAAATCACATTTCTCCATTTGAAATGAATGAATATTACATTTGTCCATTTCAGTCCCCCATTTAACTGTATTTTCTCTCTCTCCCTCTCTCACTCTCCATTTAATAGAGAGTTATGTGTATAATTTTCTATTCAACTTTCTTAAGTCAAAGACAGCCTCTCACAATTGATTCTGCTTGATGTCATTTTTCATTAGTCATATTTCTATTGTTAGTTTTGGTGTTTCTTGTTTTTAAATCAAGTTAAATTAGTTTTTTACCGGGTTTATCCATTCATCCATCCATTATCTGCACTGCTTATCTTCAGTAGGGTCGCGGGGAGAATGGAGCCCATCCCAGCTGTCTTCGGGCAGTGGGCAGGGGACACCCCCTCAACTAGTTGCCAACACAGAGACGGACAACTCACTGGCTCATTCCCACCTAGGGACGATTTGGACCGGCCAATTAACCTGACATGAATGTTTTTGGAATGTGGGAGGAAACCGGAGTGCCTGGAGGAAACCCACGCAAGCACGGGGAGAACATGCAAACTCCACACAGGAAGGTTGGATCCCATGACCTCAGAACTGTGCCGCACACGCTCAAACCACTGCGCACGAGTGCCTACACTTAACTACTAACCCATTAGTGATACAAATGGTATATGAAAAGGAATTAGATATCATCTCATTATCACACTAATTTTACTCAGTGCCAGTGAACAACCAGAGGTTTACTGCAATGTGAGTAAATACGGTAATTTGTAACTAGATACCGTCAATTCCGGACTATAGAGCGCACCTGATTATAAGCCGCACCCACCACATTTTAAGAGGTAAAGCGATTTTGTACGTACACAAGCCGCACCTGTATATAAGCCGCATGCGCCCACATTTAAACATGTAACACAAACACAAAATTAACCCAAACGCGACTTCAAATCCCGCGATTGAAACTAAATGTCCTTCGTTAAAGTCCACAGTCCAAAAATCACAGCCGGCAAAATGAACGGAAAATGATACCGGTACTTAAGGTTTGATGCAGACCTGCTGAGTCCGGGTCCCGTTGAAAGTAATCCAAGGAAAAAAGTGTATACTTCCAAAGGTAAGGGTGGGAAAAATATATCAGATGAACACATTTACTGACGCAACTCCTTTTTCTCTAACCAACTTTTTACTCCTTCTTCTTTCCTTGTCTGTCCCTCACCTTTAGCGGCACCCCGCGTTTGTTCCGCCCCCTTTTTTCGTTCACACGTGCAAAACATATCAGAATAAGTGTCTAAAATAAATACAAATAAATACATTACAAAAATTTACAGTTGCAAATACATATTATACATGGGTTGCACATATTTACGAAGAAAGACGGTACACCGAGAGAGTTTTCAAAGCTTTAATAATAATAATAATAATATAGCTTTGACAGGGCAGTTAATGGTAGCCACCGGCGGCTGTAAGAAAAATGACATAAATTGTCCGCATCACTGAATAAGCCGCAGGGTTGAAAGTTAGGGAAAAAAGTAGCGGCTTATAGACCCGTTATAGAATATAGAATTTACGGTATTCACTTTTAGAGTAACGTGGTGATCTTGGGTGTCAGTAATCTCAGGTGTAACAAAAATAATTTTCTAATGAAGTAACTAAATTCACTGAACATTATGTTTGGTGTAAGTTTGGCAAGCAGAATGAATGTTTGGTGAATATGAAATGGCTCTTGACTCTAGCCACCTCCTACTAGGGTGATATGACTCCAGTTATATAAATAGAAATAAAACACTAATTAATTACCGTATTTTCCGCACTATAAGGCGCACCGGGTTATAGGGCGCACCCCGAAAAAATAGTTTTTGGTCCTATTTTTGACATACATAAGACGCACCGGATTATAAGGCGCAACAATGGGTACGTGGACAAAACAGTCTAGATAGTTCAGTCCAACTTATTACCCCCTTAACATTCCCAAAGCTTGCAAAGACGCAAATACGTGTCGAGAACACGTGCGGATGCGGTGTCCGTACGATGTCACTCAAATGAATCGTTCCATCATTCGGAAGGTTAAAGTCTTGGGATTTAAGAAATGCCAACCATTCCTTAGTTTCTATTTTCTTTTCCGCTCGCAACTTTACTGTGCATATGACAATAAACACTTGGAATTGAGTTTAATTTTAAAAATAGACACTCCAGTCCATCCATTATCTGCACCGCTTATCACAGAAACATCAAGTTCTGTCTGAAACAAGATACAGGGATAATATAAAACCCGGAGTAGCTCACCGAAGTCGTTGTGTTCATAATAATGTGCAGCCAATGTCCTCTTATATCCGTGCGGGTAGTAAATCCAGGAGAGTAAAACATTTACAAATACAGTACAGAAAAGTAAAATACTGTTTTCTCTATGCTGTCAACCCAACGTGCTATTCACATTCATCTTTTTCGGCCAATTGCAGTCTTTGTTTTACCGTTCAAGCCAATGCCAGCCTGTAAATGATAAAAAGGATCCTCCCCTTGACCTCCGAATAACTTTAGCCAATAGTGATCCTTTCAAATGACGATTGACACATTGGTTAGCCAATGAAACGCCGGTATATAAATCCCAGCATACTCCGCATACTACTTGGCGGGTTAGTTGGAAGACTTTGCGATTTAATATTGATCCATAAATAAGGCGCACTGTATTATAAGGCGCATGGTCAGCTTTTGAAAAAAATAAAGGCTTTTAGGTGCGCCTTATAATGCGGAAAATACGGTACTTTTTTAAAAAAAATGCACCCAACACTGATAAAATTACAACAGTATTTGGGGTTTTGTATAGCCCATGTAAATGCAAGTAAAGCTTTTTTTAAAGTGACGGTTTTGAGGTTGAAGCGGAGACGTCTATTAAAAACAGTACAGTGGATTTTGTTTATCTTGTCATCTTCTCTGGTTACTGTTGTCTGGCGTGTGAGTGCCTACCTTTGTGCTTGTTTGTGAAATGTTTGTGTATTTCTTACCCAGAGGAAGCCTTGAGGTAGGGATGTGCTGGCTGCCGAGAAGCCCAACACCGCACAGTGTACGGGATTGTGGATGGCGGCTTCAAGCTACAGGAGACAAAATCAATATTGATTTCTCATACATCACTTCACCGCATCCTTTTCTTTTTGACTCTCTCCCTCCAACTTTTCTCTCCCTCTCTTTCTTGCTTCCAAACCGTCTCGCTGCATTTCATCAAAGCAACACACACATTGGCGCCGGCTCTGACACTTTCCGCAAATTCGATTTGGTTCAGAGCTTGTGATGGGCGCTTTCGCTAAGGACTTTGTTATCCGGTGAGTGACTGATGGCATTCCAGCCTCGTTGGAGGGCAACCGCACCGGGATTTGACACCAGAAATGCCGTCGGGTCACACAAACAACAACAAGACATTACCTATGAGAGGTGCTGTCTGGAATTGTCCACTATAAAATGGGCACTGCTTATTTATCACGATGGTGAAAGAGGATATTAACCTGTAATCCAATACATTTCATGATTAACACTTTTGTTTTGTTAATTATCTTTAAATGATCCCAGGGGTTACAATGCAGCTCGTTTCCGGAATGCAATTTTCTCTGTAACAAGTAATGTAACACATTATTAATAAAATGTTATCATTATACTCTTGTTACTACATCGTGTGTTACTCTGCAACTCATCAATTGCAGATCATGTACAGTGGAACCTCGGTTCTCGACCATCATCCATTCCAGAACCCTGTTCGAAAACCGATTTGTTCGATCACCGAAATCATTTTTCCCATTAAAAATAATGTAAATCGATTTAATCTGTTCCGACACCCTGAATGTTTACCTTGAATGTTTAACGTAAACATAAGCTAACCAGGGCTAATCGTACGTTTGCGTTATCGTAATCTTCCGTATGAAAGATTACGCTAACATGAACGTGTAAAAATAAAAAAATCAGGTCGTTTACAAGTCATTTAGCACCCGGGTCTCCACAACAAGTGGTGAGCGGTTCATTGGAAAGGGGGCTCCGTTCCAACACCCTCAATGTTGGGCTCCGTTCCAACACCCTCAATGTTTAACGTAAACTTAAAGCTAACCCAGGCTAATCGTACGTTCGCGTTATCTTCATCTTATGAATCGGATTTCTTACCTTTGTGGTGGTCAGCAGAAGGTGCTCGCACACCTCCTTCATATTTGGCTATTATTTCTTTCTTAAATGATATAGTTGTACGCACTACTTTTCTTTTTTCACCTGTAGCAACTTTGCTGCTTGCACTGACTTACTTCGGAGGCATAGCACCCTAGCGTACGCACTCAGGCATTACCGGCGTTCGAACTCCGATTTTTTGACCGAACAGCGAAGCAAGAATTTCTCAAAATTTTTGGTCGGACTCCGATTTGTTCGAAATGAGAGGCGTTCGAAAACCGAGGTTCCACTGTATTTCAATGTCTTGCCTCACTCACATTGTCACATACTCTCAATTTGTTGTTTTTTTTCAAGAGTGAGCGTGTTTAATTCTACATACGAAGTGGGATGGGTGGATCCCTTAACCACTAGGCTCGTAGTGGTACGCTTTCCTGTAGTGTGTCTTGGGCATGTGCGACCTGGTGTGGCCCATCCCTCTCCAGGCCAACACATGTTTCCACCCGGTTTCTTACCAAGAACCTTTTGCGTGTTAGGCAGAAACACAGTATAACTGAATAAAGTAATGGCAACGGCCTTTCAAACACAGAGTATGAGGATGGTGAATTTCTCCTCATGGATATATTCTCCCTAACATATTGTGACAACCCAAAGACCCATTAGACACAACCTTTTCTATTGGGCAAGGTGGTGAACCACCGCTACCTCCCAGTGCATCCCCTGCAATCTATAGGATCTTGGGTATGGTTACACCTGAGTCCAATCCACTGATTTCTGCGTCCCAGAGAGAAGGGGAGAGAAGACCAGGTTGATGAAGTGAATATGCAAGTCCCTCCATGCCTATGGGGTAAGCTGCCAGTGGCCGAATCCTTCTTGAAGGTAGAAGAGCGATCTTCTTTTGATAGGTTGAAGACAAGGCAAACCCTGGCCTTCAGGGGCGTATGAATAATTACTGTATTTTCCACACTATAGGGCGCACCGGGATATATGGCGCACCCCCAAAAAAATAGTTTTTGGTCCTATATCTTCCATAGATAAGGTGCACCGGATTATAGGTCGCTACAATGGGAACGTCGACAAAACAGTCAGATGATTCAGTCCAACTGATTACCCCCTTAACATTCCCAAAGCTTGCAAAGAAGCAAATACGTGTCGTAGACATGTGCGGATGCGGTGGCCGTACGATGTCACTTAAATGCATCGTTCCATCATTCGGAAGGTTAAAGTCTTGGGATTCAAGAAATGCCAACCATTCCTTAGTTTCTATTTTCTTTTTCGCTCGCAACTTTACTGTGCATATGACAATAAACACTTGGAATTGAGTTTAATTCACTCAACTCACCACAGCAACATCAAGATCGTTCTAAAACAAGATACCGGGAAAATATAAAGCCGCATAGCTCACCTAAGTTCTCACGTTCAATAATGATACGCAACCATGGTCTTCTTACAACCGTGAGTGTGGTAAATCCAGGAGAGTCAAATATTTACAAATACAGACTAATGAAACATGTTTCTTTATGGCGTAGTTTAGCAAGCTTGCTATTCAGTCATCTTTTTCGGCCAATTGCAGGGTTTGTTTTGGCCCTCTAGCCAATCCGAGGCTCCGAATAACTTCAGCCAATAGCGATCGATTTAACGTATGATTGACACATCTTTTTCGGCCAATTGCAGGGTTTGTTTTGGGCCTCTAGCCAATCCGAGGCTCCGAATAACTTCAGCCAATAGCGATCGATTCAAATGATGATTGACACATTGGTTAGCCAATGAAACGCCGGTATATAAATCCCAGCATACACCGCGGACTACTCCACGTTCGGGGGAAAATCGAGTCGGCGGCTGTTGCGTAAGTTGCAAGAGCTTGCGATTTAATATTGAGCCATATATAAGGCGCACTGTATTATAAGGCGCATGGTCAGCTTTTGAAAAAAAATAAGACTTTTAGGTGCGCCTTATAGTGCGGAAAATACAGTACTTAATTTTGTTATCAAATGTTCACCCTCTTTGCCGAAGGTGTTTCCGCCCCTGCAGGGGGAGACTAAACCACCAGTGCTTAACGATCGAGCGAATGCTCCCCCAACCACAGCATGCCTATCTCCGTTTGGAGAAGAACCCGAGTTAGTTTTGGACCTCATCCACCATTTCATCTTAACGTTTTGGCAGTTAATAAATGTCTTTTTGCTAAACCCTTTAAAACAGTCTCTGTATTTTATCAAGTGTAAAACCTACCCGATTCTCTGCGTTGCCACAGTATATACTCTTATCCACGTGAGCACATAATTTAGGGTAAAAGTGTCGAATTTTGGTTCCGGGGCAGGCTAATTTTAGTGTGACCTTCTAACGAGGGTCATTGAAGGGTTTCAGAATGGTGGAACCGGCTAAAAAGCAGAAGAGGGGATCAGAACGGTGGTTGGGCGTGCATTCGTTGTCTGTCTTTCTCTGTCGTCCTGCTTACCGCCCATCATCGATCACTGCTGATTTTATTGTCCCCGGTAAACAGGATCCGCCCTATTTCCCCTTCTCCGGGGTGTGTTAGTAAACAAAAAAGGTCAGCGGTGGCCATTATCTCTACGTACACTGAACCACACCCACTTCCTCCCCGCCGGAACGTCCCAACTGTCTGTCCCCGTCATTAAGCACCGCTCGACCTTACATATTCTTTCGGGAAAACTTTTTGAACAGCTCTCCTGCTGATCCTCCTTCCTTGCTAAGGACTTTGTTATCCGGTGAGTGACTGATGGCATTCCAGCCTCGTTGGAGGGCAACCGCACCGGGATTTGACACCGAAACTGCCATCGGGTCACACAAACAACAACAAGACATTACCTATGAGAGGTGCTGTCTGGAATTGTCCACTGTAAAATGGGCACTGCTTATTTATCACAATGGTGAAAGAGGATAATAACCTGTAATCCAATACATTTCAGGATTAACACTTTTGTTTTGTTAATTATCTTTAAATGATCCCAGGGATTACAATGCAGCTCGTTTCCGGAATGCAATTTTCTCTGTAACGAGTAATGTAACACGTTATTAATAAAATGTTATCATTATACTCTTGTTACTACATCGTGTGTTACTCTGCAACTCATCAATTGCAGATCATGTACAGTGAAACCTCGGTTCTCGACCATAGTCCGTTCCAGAACCCTGTTCGAAAACCGATTTGTTCGATCACTGAAATCATTTTTCCCATTAAAAATAATGCCAATCGTTTTAATCCGTTCAAATACCCTGAATGTTTACCTTGAATGTTTAACGTAAACATAAAGCTAACCCGGGCTAATAGTATGTTCGCGTTATCATTCCGTACGAAAGATTACGCTAACATGAACGTGTAAAAATAAAAAAATCAGGTCGTTTACAAGTCATTTAGCACCCGGGACTCCACAACAAGTGGTGAGCGGTTCATTGGAAAGGGGGCTCCGTTCCAACACCCTCAATGTTGGGCTCTGTTACAACCCCCTGAATGTTTATTGTAAACTTAAAGCTAACCCAGGCTAATCGTACGTTCGCAGGGGCGCTGGAGCCCATCCCAGCAATCATCGGGGGACACCCTGAACTGGTTGCCAGCCAATCGCAGGGCACACGGGGACATACAACTCACTCGCTCATTCACACCTAGGGACAATTTGGACCGGCCAATTCACCTGAAATGCATGTTTTTGGATTGTGGGAGGAAACCGGACTACCCGGAGGAAACCCACGAAAGCACGGGGAGAATCCCAACTGTCTGTCCCCGTCATTAAGCACCGCTCCACCTTACTTATTCTTCCGGGAAAACTTTTTTAACAGCTCTCCTTCTGCTGATCCTCCTTCGCAGCGATGTGAAAAGAGCTTTTTTCTTTTCTTTTTAATCACTGATCAATTGCCAGTGGCTTTAACAGTCCATCATACTGAAGGGGACAGTACAATAATCAGGCAGCGAGAAACCGGAACAACACTTCCCGGAGGATGTTAGTGCATTTTATCAAGCATGCGTGGATGGAGAACAATTTTCTCAACATCAAATTGCTTTATTAAGTTAGTAGTCCCCAGAGTATGTGTGCCTATAAATGTTTGTGCTATTTTGTGATAGACTGTGTATTCGGACGCTGTGTTTTTTTTTGTTTTTAACCCAAATTGTGCCGTGGGATCAGGAGTGCAAACGGAAAGACTAAATAGGGGTTGGATAGGCAGCAGTGCCAAGCAGGAAAGACCAACTACTTGTACTTCAATTGTTTTCTAAATCTGTGACACATCTAATGAATAATCAGAGCTCCTCCCTTGCCGTGATTGGTAGACATTGTCGTTGTTAAGCAAGTTTGTTATTTTGTTTTTTTGGACAATAAAAGCTATTTATGTTGTAGAAAATAAACTTGAATTTGTGGAATAGATTTGCATACATTTAGAAAGAAATGTAGAAAGACTTGCTTACAGTTGGGAGAAATCACATCTCGGGAAGGTCTTGGCGGACGAATTAGTATAAACAATCCTCCATAAGGGAGGACAAGAGATAACGGCAAAGGGCAAGGTGACATAAACTGCCATAAACTTAAAAACACTTCCAAATAAGGACGGAACCCTGGGCATGTACGCCTTCAGGCGTGAAAAGGGACGGGGCCAAACCGGGTACACGTGCTTTGTTGAAAACTATAAAGATCCACGCATATCTGTGATTCGCTGAGTCTCTTGTTGAAATTGTGTATCAATAAAAAAGAACTCCCTCTTACGTCATTTCATTCCTGCATTTCTTTGAACACGTATGAGACGATTCAACAAATTGGTCTTATCTTCATCATTTACAGAGTATTTGTTTCTGTGACATGAAAAGAGGGAATGATAAGCGAATTATTTATTATGTATTTAGTAATGGACACCGGCAAAGAGTTTGCTGAGGATGCAAGGTTTGTTTTGATTGTTTTTTTTCTCACTTTCCCAGTCTGGACACCCACCTCTTCAATCTTGGAAGCAAAGGTGAACAGCAACCCTGCACCTATCTTTCTTAAGATAGCATTTGGATGTGACGCTGTGCAACTCAGATTCTTTTGACGTCCAAATCGAGCCCTGTTGTGAGTGCATGCTTTAAAAAAAACAAAAAACGCTGGAGGATCTTGGCCACTGTACAGCAGCTCAACTTCAGGGTGTTGTCAATCATATTGTAGCCTTTGCCAGCCTTATGTAGTGCCCTAAATTATTTTTCAAGGTCCCCAGAGAGTTTCTTCTTCTTACTCTGCTAAATAAGCTTTACACAGACTTTTTTCAGTGCTGTTCTAAGAAACATAAATCTTTGCAGAAATGTGAGGGGTGTATTCATTTTTGTGACATACCGCATATCCCGTAAGTGTATTACAGTTTAGTTTTAATCAATTACTGCCTAAAGTCCTATGTGCCTAAAATATGAAAAATATATGACAAAATACTTTTTGGGGAGTGAGCCTTGTAATCCAGTGCCATCAATAGTGCGTAAAATACCAGATATATAAGTAACTACCTCAGACTGAATGTTGGGAGAAGGGGCTGCTAAAACAACTGAACAAAGCCAATTGCTACTCCCATTTATAGTACGGTGTTTGAAGCAGAAGGCAATCCCATGGCGGGGTTTGCTGGCACCTGTTTGGTGGAACGGGCGGAGTGTATAAAGGGCGATGAAGCGGGCAGGTGAGCTAATTAAAGCGAGATTTGTCGATGAGGCGAGAGGGCGGCCCCGCGGCTGCAGACGGGTAAAGACCCCGCAGCCTGGCCCTGCTACGCTACTTGCCGAGGGCATCCGGCTGGCCCATATGTTGGAGCCAGGTGCTTTGCTGAAGAGCGGCCATTGCTGCTCAGGGAGAAAAATGTCTATGATTAGATCTGTTGCTATGAGGCAGAAGGGCTTGAATAGGATGATCCATCCATCCGTTTTCTGTAGTGCTTGTCCTCATTAGGGTGAGGAATGAGTCTTTCTTTGATAACGAAGAACGAATGTACACACGAGTATATATTACCAAGCATAGATTGCAAAAGGAAGACAACAAATACCGTATTTTCACGACTATGAGGCGCACCGGGTTATAAGGCGTACCCCCCAAAAATAGCTTTTTGTCATATATTTTCCATACATAAGGCGCACCGGACTACAAGGCGCTACAGTGGGAAAATCAACAAAACAATCAGATAGTTCAGTCAAACTCATTACCCCCTTAACATTCCGAAAGCTCGCAAAGAAGCAAATACGATGTCACCAATTACTTGAATGTGTCATTCAACGTATCATTAGGAAGGTTAAACTCTTGGGATTCAAGAAGTGCCAACCATTTCTTAGTTCCTATTTTCTTTTTCGCTGGCAACTGTGTGGACAGCAAACCAAGAATTTCATTGTGCATGGAAACGTGGTTCTCTACTGTGCATATGAATATAAACACTTTGAAATGGATTAAATTTAAAAATGGACTCATCACAGAAACATTAAGATCATTCTGAAACAAGAAACTGAGAAAATATAAAGCCAGGGTAGCTCACCAAAGTTGTCTTGCAGCCATCACATTCAATAATAATATGCAACCATTGTCCTCTTAAATCTGTGAGTGTAGTAAATTCAACTGTGTAAAATATGTACACACTCCAAAACACGCAATAATGCCGACAAATAAGAGAAAAAAATCAACCGAGAAGCATCTGCATCGATGGACGTTGCTTGTTGCTGTCTGTTTAGCCCTATTAATTCCTGATTACAAATACAAACTAGTAAAACATGTTTTCTCCAGGCCGTAGAGTAACCTAACTTGTGATTCACATCTTTTTCCGCCAATTGCCGACTTTGTTTTGCCCCGCTTCAGCCAATGCGAGCCTGTAAATGCTAAAACTTTAGCCAAAAGTGACCGATTCAAATGATGATTGACACATTGGTTAGCATATAGATATCCCAGCATACACCGCGGACTTGCCTTAGTTGCGAGACCTTGCGACTCAATATTTAACCTTATATAAGGCGCACTGTATTATAAGGCGCATGGTCAGCTTTTGAAAAAAAAGATGCCTTTTAGGTGCGCCTTATAGTCCTAAAAATACAGTAATCTATATGTGGCACAAGGGAAAATAAAATCATGTTCATTTAGGTGCCCAAACATTACCGATAGAACATTTCCACTGTTTATAAAAGGGAATTGACTGGTGATGACATCCCTATCACACCCAATAATCCCACCACTGTTGCCTCAGGGCACCAGGGTGGCAGCACAAGTACAAGTCAACAGTCTGGAGCAGGGGTGGGCAAACCTTTTGAATCGCGGGCTGCATTAAGGCAGTGTTTATTTGACCTCTGAAAAGTGATGGTTCCCGGGACTCGCATGCTGAAAAATCTATGGGTCCCAACAGAGATCTATGGCTCCCCAAAATTTAGTCTTATCGAGGTTGAAACTGTAAATCGGCGCCAAATATATAATATAAATCTATACATTCCATTCAGTTCTGATCATCACAGTTTATTGGTAATACAAATCAATTATCACTTCAAGATTTTTCAGTTCACAAAAATATTGTCTATTATACAAAATAATATTGCTGAAATATTAGTCTATATATCATGCAATTTTAATCATCACAGTGAATTGGTAATACAAAGCAGTTATCACTTCAGATTTTTCAGTTCTTATATTCTTCGTGGTTTGCTGTGCCACCACGGTTGTAATGCCTTCTCAAGGTCCAATTGTTTGGTAAGATGCACCTTCATAAGCTGGTGTTGTGTTTCGATTTTGAGGCGCTTTCGCTCTTTTGTGAGGATGCTGTTTTGGACGCCGAAACCTCTCTCACAACCTGCAGTATGTACAGCTGATGTCATTGCAAGCTGCGCCAACATTATGAGATTTGGACAATCATGTAGCTTCCATTATCATCCTCCTCGAATCGTTCGCTTCAACACACGCGATCTTCTGGAGAATTTTTCTGCTGTTTTTTGTGCCAGAATTATTGCCGTTTTTATCACTTTCTGCATTATGTTTCCACTTATTACTGACACTGAAGAAATGACCAATTTTGTGTTGTTTGCATCAAATACTGTTTTTTCGGAGGCATACTTCTCTTTCACTCAAAGAGAACCACCACAACAATGATGGCATCTCAAAGCAACGAGATCTCGTTTGCCGAGATCGGCCTGCAGACGAAAACTCGAACCGCGAGACCAAAACAACAATGGCGGATCTGCCTGACGAAAAGTTTGGAGTGCTGTAAATATTTGTTTAAAAAAAAGTAATCGGGTGATAATGACAATTTTGTGTCAAAAAAGTTGCTTCCCGGGGACACACTTTGATTTCAGATCATGCCTCCCCAGCAAAAATGATGCGTCTAGGACGCAGGGACGCAGTCAGACCAGAACACTGATTAAGGCAAAAAAAAAAAAAAAAAACTGAATGAATTTTTTGGATCTGCCAATAGAGATTCTCGACTTTTTTCACACGCATTTACGAATATAAAAGCATAAAAACATCTACATTTTCATGTTCAATCTCATCTTCTATTGGTTAATACATACACGATTTCATCAGATTTGTTTTGAAACATTCAGAATTACAGTAATATAAGTCCCTTTTTTGAGCACTACATTTTATTGAGGAACAAATATGCAACCGGGCTGTTTCCAGTCATAGTTCATAAATTTGATATGCCATACATGTTTTATAATTCATAAATATAAAGGTTATGATTTTTTTAAATAATTTATTGTATAAAGGAATGTTGTGATTGCATTTTTCGACGAAAGATACTTTGCTTCCTACGATCTGATTTTAGTCATCAGGAAGATGCGTTTTATATTTATTCAAGCTTCACTTGGATCCAATTCATTTTTACATATAGTGAAGACAATAAGTATAAGAAAACCCTGCTATTTTGCTATTTCTCTCACAGAAAACATGGAGGGGTGTGACATTTTCATCGTCCACTGTGAGAGAGATAAACTAAAAAGAAAAATCCAGAAATCACAGTGCATTATTTTTTAACAATTGATTTGTGTTATACAGCTGCAAATACATATTTGAACACCTGTGTAGCATCTAGAATTCTGACCCTGAAAGACTTGTTCATCAGACCATCAGAAGTCCACCTGCACTTCATGTATAATCCTGAATCAGATGCACCTGTTTGAGGTTGTTAGCTCCATGAAGACACCTGACCACTCCATACAATCAGTAAGACTTGTAACTTGTAACATGGCGAAGACCAAAGAGCTGTCCAAAGACACCAGAGACATAATTGTACACCTCCACAAGGCTGGAAAGAGGTACGAAGCAACTGCCAAGCAGCTTGGTGAAAAAAGGTCCACTGTTGGAGCATTCATTAGAAAATGGAAGAAGCTAAACATGACGGTCTATCTCAATCGGAGTGGAGCCCCATGCAAGATATCACCTCGCGGGGTCTCAATGATTCTAAGATGGGTGAGGAATCAGCCCGGAACTACACGACAGGAGTTGGTCAATGACATAAAAAGAGCTCAGACCATTGTTTCCAAGGTTACCGTAGGTAATACACTAAGACATCATGGTTTGAAATCATGCATGGCATGAAAGGTTCCCCTGCTTAAACTAGCACGTGT
The DNA here is from genome assembly GCF_059441175.1 of Urocampus carinirostris. Classification (NCBI taxonomy): domain Eukaryota; kingdom Metazoa; phylum Chordata; class Actinopteri; order Syngnathiformes; family Syngnathidae; genus Urocampus; species Urocampus carinirostris. The sequence goes on from NC_142354.1 coordinate 45,158,840, forward strand.
CAAAGCCTGTTTTAAGTTTGCATATTACCATTTGGATGATACAGATGAGTCATGGGATAAGGATTTGTAGTCAGATGAGACCAAAACAGAACTCTTTGGTCATAATTCCACTAAGCGTGTTTGGAGAAAGAAGAATGAGTAGTACAATTCAAAGAACACCATCCCTACTGTGAAGCATAGGGGTGGTAGCATCATGCTTTGGGGGTGTTTTTCTGCACAAGGGCCAGGACGAGTGCACTGCATTAAAAAGAGAATGACTAGGGCCATGCATTGTGAGATTTTGCGGAGAGTATTGAAGATGGGTCGTGGCTGGGCTTCCAACACGACCCGAAGCACACAGCCAGGAACACCAAGGAGTGGTTCCGTAAGAAGCACATCAAGATTCTAGCACGGCCCAGCCAGTCTTCAGACATGAACCCAATCAAAAATCTTTGGAGGGAGCTCAAACTCCGTGTTTCACGGCCACAGACCAGAAACCTGACAGATCTAGAAAAGATCTGTGCGGAGGAGTGTGTTCAAACCTGGTGAAAGACTACAGGAAACGTTTAACCTCTTTAATAGACAATAAACGAGGGCTACTGTACCAAATATTAACATTCATTTTTTCAGGTGTTCAAATACTTACTTGCAGCTGTATCACACAAATAAATCGTTAAAAAAATCATGCATTGTGATTTCTGGATTCTGTTTTTAGTTTATCTCTCTCACAGTGGATATGCACCTACGATGACAATTTCAGACCCCTCCATTATTTCTAAGTGGGAGAAATCGCAAAATAGCAGGGTGTTCAAATACTAATTTTATTCACTGTATTTCATATTGGTAAAATAGGTTTGTTAGACTATAAAGCAAATTAGATTTAGTTATTTGTGTATTTCTCAGTCACCGATGTTACAAATAATCCTGATTAAAATGACTTGTTTTAACCTGTTTTTTCTACTTCTGTTTTCTATCTTTCTATTTTGAATATACGAGTAATCATTAAACACACGTTTCGGGGTTTTCATTGTATGTAACGAAAAGCTCATGTGTAACTCCATTGTATGTTAATATGTATGCGCTGCCATGGCGCATGCGTGACTTCCCGAAAAAATGAGACCGCCAACCCGGAAGTGGGTGAGAAAAAGGTTCGGCCTATCTGGGACGTACCATTTTTTCGCCGCTGTACAACGGTCTTTTAAAAACTCCAGATTCGCCTGATTTCTTTGGTCAGCAGTGGATTAATATCGTTATTAACTCCAACATAGACCACCAATTCAAGCTATAAGCACACATTTAGAACAAATTTGTCGTGATTGCTAACTCGAGTCACCTGGAACAATCACGTGGATGCCCTCTGATTGGCTAATTCTCCCTTCTTAAGCACGCTACGCCCAGACCCCTTCGTCTGAGGATTACGTTTGTACCCTGTATGACTCTCCTGATTACCTGTTCCGTCTCGATCTGTTTACCCGTTTCTGCCTGCCTCCGATCCGACCTGCTTCCGTCCCACGCTACGATCTTCTCTCCAGCCCCGGTAAAACTTGACCTGCTAGACTTCCGCACTCCGATTGGCTACGTGTTCCGGAGCTACCTTCCGGCTCCGCTGCTGACGTCCGACAGCCATCGAGTCTCCCGCTAGCCCTGTACGCTTCCCTAAATAAAGAACTGTAAAGAACGCTCTGGGGTTTCCTGTTCTGGTCCTTCTGACAAAATGATGCCCGTATGAATAGATGTCCCTGAACTAGATGCTACATTGTAGAAGACTGCCGCCTTTGTTTGGGCTGGTTTTTTCCGTATCTATTTAGTTAGCACACGGCGGCCGCAGGGGCTCACTCACAGCTGCATTGACAAGCGTCACGCTGGGCCAGCAAATTGCTGTTAGCTCATTTACGGAATGTCCGATACATCACGCTTCTTAATGAAGCTCCCGCAGCATGGCGCCGGGCATCAAGGTTGCTACTTGACGTCTGTGATTTGGTAATTTGGGGCGCGGCCATCGCCGCAACATCAACATTCAAATTCTACAGGCGTCCCTACGCAGGCATCAAACAGCCTGGCGCCTGGCGCTCTTGCACGTCGACGCTCTGTAAAAATCACCGAGACAATAAAAAACATCAGAAAAGCAATGTTCTCTGTCATTGTCCTTACGGGTCTGAGCGTTCACACAACGTCGGTGAGCAACGCTTGAAACAACAGTGAGCAACGGCAATCCCAAGTGTGGCAAGATCATTCATTATCAAACATGTCCAGAACTTGACATCACGTTACATTTTGCTGAGTTTCGATGCAAAATGATTTTTCTCTTTTGAATGAATTGACTCTTGTACTATTGCAAAGGTTGTACGGCCTACAAACGTGGTTTGTTCTTACAATTCTTTCACAAGATATTCATTTCTTTTTATTTCCTGATATATTTAGTCGCATGATATTAACATTTTTGGGGGCTTATTGAGTCGGTTGTAAGATACAGAACTGTATTTAATCACGTTTTTTAGTGGAAGTACAATGTTGACAACAATATTCACTTGATATCATTGGAAATTATTTGAATGCAACACAAACTTTTTCTTCTTTTTTCCTACTTTATTTTAAAAATTCCTTTATAAAAAATCTCATTGTGTTTATTATCTCGAGCTGTTACTTTTTTCTTTGTGTTCTCTATTTACTTTTTTCCTACATTTCTTTCTTTTCTTTTTTTCTGGCTTTTTTCAAAATTTTTCCTTCTTTTTTTCTCTTTCTTTTGTCTCTTTTTTTCTCAGCTTTTCACTCCTTTTTCATTTTGGTATTTTTTTCTTTTTTGTTCTATTCCCCCCTTCCTTTAAGTTTTGTGCATAATTTCACTTAATATTCGGTCATGTTGGGATTAAAGAAGCAAAAACAACCTGAAGAGCCGTTTAGGACCCTTTTTAGTGAGCCGAGCCGAAGAAGCCGGTTCCCGACATACTCTACCAACATCACTCAATTTCGCTCGACTTCAAAATACCGCATTTAGGACACAACGTCAGGAGAACCCGTGTATTTTTACCTTCCTGCACTGTCACTTTGACTTAAGTCGCTTCTTAATTCGTAATTTGGAGCCCTGATTTTTGTGCGCTGGCTCGATTTTCTTGTGCGCCGAGAATGTCGAGCGGTGCGCAATTGCTTAGAGGGAACACTGCAGAAGAGGAGAAAAGAAGAGAAGGGCTTTATGGTTAACTCCTGATGGAGCAGACATCTGAGACGGGATGGAAAGCCCGGTGATGTCATAATCACACTCGCGGCTGCCGAAACCGAGAGACGTTCGCTTTCATGATCATGTCCTTCATCAGCTTGACCAGGAAATGATGTGATGCTCATTCATAACGCTGTTGCTATGCTCACTCAGACATGCAGAGAAAAAACAAGAGGTACGAGAATCTCGGGGGCTATTGCACGCAAGTGGAATAACAAAATCCAGGGTCACTCAATAAGCGCAGCTGGATATTCGTCCAGACGGCGCATTTGCACTTTATGGGTTGCACGCTTGGCCGGGATGAAAAGGCGATAGTTGGGATAGATGCGCATTCGGGCATTTTCAATTAGAACCCCAAGATCCATCTCAAAATCCCCGATTGGTGAATGATGTGTTATGGCTGTTGAAAAAGATTGAGTTCATGTGAAGGGAATGATGAGAAGAAAAGGTTACAAAAGCACTTTTTAAGGGAGAAACCTGACTATTGCGCAGCCGCTCAATGAAACTGGATACTGTGGTTTAGTGGTTGGATTTTTCCCAACCATAGGGAGGCCTGGGTTCAAGTCCTAGTCAATGTAACAACAAAAATGTGGGCAGCACAGCGGCGGAGTGGTTAGCGCATGTGCGGCACAGTTCATGTCTTGGGAACCTCCTGCGTGGGTTCAAATCCAGCTGCAGACTTCCTGTGCGGAGTTTGCATGTTCTCCCCGTGCTTGTGTGGGTTTCTTCCATGCACTCCGGTTTCCTCCCACGTTCCAAAAACATGCATTTCAGGTGAATTGGCCGGTCCAAATTGTCCCTAGGTGTGAATGAGCGAGTGAGTTGTCTGTCCCTGTGTGCCCTGTGATTGGCTGGCAACCGGTTCAGGGTGTCCCCTGCCCACTGCCCGATAATTGCTGGGATGGGCTCCAGCACCCCCGCGACCCTACTGAGGATAAGCGGTGCAGCTAATGAGATGAGAGAGATGAGACTTCCCAAAGCGCTTTACAGTGTGCTCCACATTTCCCAATAACGGCCTTGCAGCCATGTAGCCTGCTTAATGGGGGTATTAGGGGTTCAGTGTCTTACCCAAGGACACTTCGACATGAAACACGGACGAGCCGGGATTCGAACTGTGATCCCTTTATCCCAAGACGAGCGCTCTACCTCCTGAGCTCTCTTAATTCTTTTCCCTGTTAGTCTTTTATTTCATATCTATCCTTGGTCCTGTCGTGTCCTGCACGGTTGTCATGGCGCCCAGCTGGCCCCGCCCCTTGACACCGGCTGACCTGCATTTTCTCGATTACTCCTATGGGTACTTAAACGCGCTTTTTGGAACTGCCCGCTGCCAGATGATTGTTTAACCTTGTTGAAAACCTGTTCATGCCTGTTGGATCTGAGTAATGCCTAGATTGTAATTTTGCCTGCCTTTGAGCCTGCTTTGTTTTGTTTTTGGTCCGTTTGTGTGTTAGGACAACTTTTCTTTCTCAATTAAAGTGACAGATCCTCTACGCAAATGAGTTCCCACTTCCTGCTTCCCGGTCCGTTTCCTGACAGGTCCTTCGTCTAATCTCATAGTAAACAGTGTGCACTTCATTGCTTTTAATGACAAGGACGATTCTAATTGTAGTAAGTATTCATTGAATGACTTGTTTGTTTTGTTTTATTTCATTGATCCTTTCGTAAGAACAAACAAATTTCTCTTTGGCAAGGAAACCCGTTTTAAAATCTTAATAGCAATCATTTTCATCAAAGCTCTGATGGCAGGTTGACAAGCAATTTTAATTAGGCAAATTGGTTGGAAAGCTTAAACTCTTGGGGTTAATTGATGACCATTTCTAAATATAGTCATGCGAGAAACATCACAATCAGTTGGAACAAGATACCAGAACACTATAAAGCCGACGTAACTCACTAAAGTTACGGCAGCCATCAAATTTAATAAAAGTACACAACAATGGCAGCACGGCGGCACAGTGGTTAGCGCTTGTGCGGCACAGTTCATGTCTTGGGAACCTGTCGTGGGTTCAAATCCAGCTCCAGACTTCCTGTGCGGAGTTTGCATGTTCTCCCTGTGCTTGCGTGAGTTTCCTCCGGGCACTCCGGTTTCCTCCCACATTCCAAAAACATGCATTTCAGGTGAATTGGCCGGTCCAAATTGTCCCTAGGTGTGAATGAGCCAGTGAGTTGTCTGTCCCTGAGTGCCCTGCGATTGGCTGGCAACCGGTTCAGGGTGTCCCCTGCCCACTGCCCAATGATTGCTGGGATGGGCTCCAGCCCCCCGCCCCACGACCCTAATGAGGATAAGCGGTACGGCTAATGAGATGAGATGAGACACAACAATGGCCATTGCCCCCTTCATCAGCAAGAATCTAGTGAATCAAACTGTGTAAAATATTTACTCCAAAACAAAAGATAACACCGACAGATAAAACCTATATCCCTAAAAGCATGTCTGCTTCGTTCAGTGTTTGTTCTAGTAATTTGTTCATTTTGTTCCAAGTTGGTGACATTCGGGCCTTCTTGCAGGCCTAAAGACACATCAGCTAGGGGCGATATAGCACCAAAGGAATCGTGCCAACAACTGTTAAACACGGAAATAAATTGTTATGTTGATTTAATAGCAAACATCTCAGAAGCAAGCAAGCCTTGTGTAAGCAGGGAAATGTTTTGTCCGCCACTTTCAGCTAGCCAACTATGAGCACTACTCCTAACTCTAATTAAGCACCCCTGGCTAGACTTCCCCAAGGGATTCAAATCACAGTGAGCAAGCAGCAGATCTTTTGTTTCAGGAACATGACATGAATAAAGTGTTTAGAGGGCAAAATTTTAAAATGATGTGATCACTGCTATTGCTGAAGCGATGAGGGAAGTGCGAGTAACGCGGCACAGCTCGCACCGGTTGTGCGTTACGTCACGGACTCAAGTGAGAAGGAGCGCCAAGTGAGAAGGAGCGCTTGGTCTCATGTGAAAATGTTACCAGTGGGAAGCGAGCTGGGTTGGGTAGGGTTACTTTAACCTGATTACTTTCAATGACTTTTGGATTACTCCAATACCAAATATGCTAATAAAAGACAAAAGAAACTAAATAGGAATAAAATGACTCAATTTTGTGCAGGCTCGGGGAGTAACGGAATACATGGAACGGCAAAAACAATGTTGGCAAGCTGTTTGGATTTATTTTCATTTTGTTTCTGTCGCATTTGATGTTCGTTTTGCCGGAGATCAGAGAGATCAAAGCCAGGAGAGAAAGCTTACCACCTGTTGTGAGTCATCATTTTATTCATATTTAGTTGATTTTGTCTTTTATTAGCATATTTGGTATTGGAGTCATCCAAAAGTAATTGAAAGTAATCCAATTAAAGTAACCCTACCCAACCCTGGAAGCGAGCCATTGAAATTGCAGGTCTTATCATCCGATTTTTGGTGGAAATGAATGTGAGGGTAAAGTCTTATGATGATGCAGCTGTCATGTCTTCTGGGTTAAATAGGGAACAAGCTAAAGTTTAGGAGAGCACGCGGTCGGATTTTTGAGTTTTGTTTTTGCTTCACATTGAATGGCATTATTTCCATCCGTCCATTATCTGCACCGCTTATCCTCAATAGGGTCGCGGGGGTGCTGGAGCCCATCCCAGCTGTTCTCAGAAACTGGTTGCCAGCCAGTTGCAGGGCACACAGGGAGAGACAATGTGCTCGCTCACACCTAGGGACAATTTTGACCGGCCAATGAACCTGACATGCATGTTTTTGGAATGTGGAAGGAAACCGGAGTGCCCGGAGGAAAGCCACGCAAGCAAGGGGAGAACATGCAAACTCCACACAGAACTGTGCCGCACTCGCGCTAACCACTGCGCCGCTGTGCTTCCCTGGCATCATATATTCAACAAATGTAATGTAAAGAAAACAAAAACCCACATTAAGCCAGTTCGTTCGCAAACGACACATCACTGATTTGGACTGTAGTGAAGGCCCAAAAGTCAAATTCCCGGCACGCTTCTGGTTTTTGTTAGATTATTTTCAGTACATTTTTCCCAACGGAGTGTTTGTCTTTTAATCTGTTTCAAGTTTTTCCAGACTTGTACCTTGACCAACCTTTGTTCATAGCAAACCGCACACTGTATTTGAAATCACATCAAAACGAGCTAACATGAAAGAGAAGTAACATTAAACAATGCACTGAGTTATAACCAAATACCGTAAATTCCGGACTATAGAGCGCACCTGATTATAAGCCGCACCCACCACATTTTAAGAGGAAAACCGATTTTGTACATACACAAGCCGCACCTGTATATAAGCCGCATGCGCCCACATTTAAACATGTAACACAAACACAAAATTAACCCTAAACCTGACTTCAAGTTCCGCGATTGAAACTAAATGTCCTTCATTAAAGTCCACAGTTCAAAAATCACAGCCGGCAAATTGAACAGAAAATGATACCGGTACTTAAAGTTTGATGCAGACCTGCAGAATCAGGGTCCCGTTGAAAGTAGCCCAAGGAAAAAAGTTTATATTTCCAAAGGTAGGGGAGGGAAAAATATATCAGATGAACATATTTACTCATGCAACTCCTTTTTCTTTAACCAACTTTTTACCCCCTCTTCTTTCCTTGTCTGTCCCTCACCTTTAGCGGTCCCCACTTAAACTCGGCACCCCGCGTTTGTTCCGCCCCTCCTTTTTCGTTCAACCGTTCGAAACATATCAGAATAAGTGTGTAAAATAAATACAAATAAATACATTACACAAATATACAGTTGCAAATAAACATTATACACGGGTTACACATATTTACAAAGAAAGACGGTGCACCGAGAGAGTTTTCAAAGCTTTAATAATAATAATATAGCTGTGACAGGGAAGTTAATGGTAGCAACACTCGAGCGCCGCTAGCGGCCGTAAGAAAAATGACATAAATTGGCGGCATCACTGAATAAGCCGCAGGGTTGAAAGTTAGGGAAAAAAGTAGCGGCTTATAGTCCAGAATTTACGGTACACAGAATGACGTCCTTTCACATTGTTGCATAATCAGAAGGGCAAAGACGGCACCAAAGCTAAATTAGCATGTGTAAAACATTTGTCGGCTCTGCCCCCTTATGGGTGGCCAATTTGAGTCTACTTGCACTCTGAGGCGTTGCTAAAAGTGACTATGATCCAGCATAATTGGCACGCTAAATCCCACAAAGATCAAGTCCTCTGCAAGCTCCCCGGCTCAGCAGCTGAGCCGGTTTCTTCTTCTACAGTCAACCTCTTGCATTGCACTGAGATGGCTTTTTCACTATTCGCTCATGATTTTGAATGTACAGTGAAGCTTTTCGAACGCCTCTCAGTTGGAACAAATGGGAGTCCGACCCAAAATTGAATAGGGAAGATGAAGGGGTAGGAAAAACAAGCATCTGCTTCTGACTACCCCTTTTCCAACATGTTACGTGACATTATTTTGTTGTTGACTCATTGTTTTTGTCCTGTTTTTTTGCAATAATACACGAGTCAATTCATTCAAAAGGGAAAAAAAACTTGCATTGCCGGAAACTCAGCAAAATGTAACGTGATGTCAAGTTTTGGACATGTTTGATAATGACTTAGTTGCCACACTTGGGATTGCCGTTGCTCACTGTTGTTTCAAGCGTTGCTCACCGACTTTGTGTGAACGCTCAGACCCGTAAGGAAAATGACAGGGAACATTGTTCACTGTAAACCCCGGAGCCTCGACGTGATCCAGGTCCGTAGCGATGTATAAAAATTATGAAATGACATTTCTATAGCGCTTTTCAAGTCAATGACTTCCCAAAGCGCTTTACAATGTGCTCCACATTTCCCAATAGCGGCCTTGCAGCCATGTAACCTGCTTATTGGGGGTATTAGGGGTTCAGTGTCTTACCCAAGGACACTTCGACATGTAACACGGACAAGCCGGGATTCAAACTGGGATCCCCTGATCCCAAGATGAGCGCTCTACCTTCTAAGCTACTGCCGCCCCCCAAAAAAAAGAAATGATCTGCATTTCTATAGCGCTTTTCAAGTCAAGACTTCCCAAAGCGCTTTACAATGTGCTCCACATTTCCCAATAGCGGCCTTGCAGCCATGGAAGGCGCTAACCTGCTTATTGGGGGTATTAGGGGTTCAGTGTCTTACCCAAGGACACTTCGACATGTAACAAGCCGGGATTCGAACTGGGATCCCTTGATCCCATGACGAGCGCTCTACCTCCTTAGCTACTGCCGCCCCAAAAATGACACAACAGGGTTGGGGTGATAGGGTCGGAAAGGGGGGACAAAAAGGGGGAAGATGCTTTACCTAAGGATAAGAACTTGTCACTGCAGTTCGCAAATGAAAAATCCCAAATGCAATTCTCCATCCCTGCTCCAGCTGTTTAGCGAATTAATTAAAGATTTAGTCGCACAGCGGGCCGGGATGACGTGACAATATTTGCATGCTGATGGCAATCGAGCCTCTCGGGGGTTTTATTTATGGCTTTTGATTTCAACACACTTCAGGTTTCATCTCGGTGATCACACGCGAGCAACTGTTGCCTTGGGAGATTGTGGCCACGCTGCCGGCTGGCAGGCGGCAAAGCAAATATTTGGCAAGCATGGAGGCCAAACACCGCAGTTTCTAGTTTGCATAGAATCAATATGTCAGCAAAGGGTGAAGGATGATCATTAGCATCCAAGTTTGATTAGTCGGCCAATCGGATACTTGGGCGCCCCGTCTTCAACGTACCGTATTTTCCGCACTATAAGGCGCACCGGGTTATAGGGCGCACCCCGAAAAAAAAGTTTTTGGTCCTATATTTTCCATACATAAGGCGCACCGGATTATAAGGCGCTACAATGGGAACGTGGACAAAACAGTCAAATAGTTCAGTCCAACTTATTACCCCCTTAACATTCCGAAAGCGTGCAAAGAAGCAAATACGTGTCGTAGACACGTGCGGATGCGGTGTCCGTACGATGTCACTCAAATGCATCGTTCCATCATTCGGAAGGTTAAAGTCTTGGGATTCAAGAAATGCCAACCATTCCTTAGTTTCTATTTTCTTTTTCGCTCGCAACTTTACTGTGCCTGTGACAATAAACACTTGGAATTGAGTTGAATTTAAAAATAGACACTCCATTCCATCCATTATCTGCACCGCTTATTACAGAAACATCGAGTTCAGTCTGAAACAAGATACTGGGAAAATATATAGCCGGAGTAGCTCACCGAAGTCGTTGTGTTCAATAATAATGTGCAACCATGGTCCTCATATCCATGAGTGTAGTAAATCCAGGAGAGTAAAATATTTACAAATACAGAATAGTAAAACATGTTTTCTCTATGCCGTAGTGCAACCCAACTTGCTATTCACATTCATCTTTGTCGGCCAATTGCAGGCTTTGTTTTGCCGCTTTAGCCTAAGCCAGCCTGTAAATGATAAAAAGGATCCGCCCCTTGACCTCCGAATAACTTTAGCCAATAGTGATCGATTCAACTGATGATTGACATATCTTTTTCGGCCAATTGAAGGCTTTGTTTTGCACCTTTAGCCAATGCGAGCCTGTAAATGATAAAAAAGGATCCGCCTCCTTTACCTCCGAATAACTTTAGCCAATAGTGATCGATTCAAATGATGATTGACACATTGGTTAGCCAATGAAACGCCGGTAAATAAATCCCAGCATACACCGCGGACTACTTGGCGTTCGGGGGAAAATCGAGTCGGCGGCTGCAAGTTAGTTGGAAGACTTTGCGACTTAATATTGATCCATAAATAAGGCGCACTGTATTATAAGGCGCATGGTCAGCTTTTGAAAATAATAAAGGCTTTTAGGTGCGCCTTATAGTGCGGAAAATACGGTACTTTGAACTATTATTCAGATCAATATTGTTTTTTATTGAATGTCGTTTCCTTACAACTAGGAGGCATGAAACAATACACACTTTAAGAATATTACAGATTAAGCAGTGTATCTGATGCATGGCGATGCCGTGTAAAAAAATCAATTTGAGTCATGCAGCTCATCAATATTGCTAGCATCTTAAGCGTGTGGCAGCACCCTTTGAAAACACGTGTTAATCATATAAATACTAATACCACTTACCAAATTTTCATTTGTAAATTCGTTATTTTGTATTAAAGAGACAGTGCTTGATCTCCACATGTCACTGTATTGTGTCGTGCAACTGGAAATAGGTGCTACCAGGCACAAAGAAGAATACAAACTATGTAGACTCAAAGTGACAAATTTCTTGACTGATGGATATTTATTAAAAACAACAAAGATATGATAGTTGATAGATGAATAATGAGTTAATTTTGCCCATTATTTAAATCAATGTTTTTTTTTTTTTACTAAATGTAGGTTTTTTTTGTACCACTAGGAGGCAGTAGTATTAGACCTTCCCTTTAAATTCAGTCAATAAACTAGCCTTTCACTGTCTTATGTCCTGGTCAAAAGTGTCAGAAAAGCAAACACGTATTAATATTACCAACGTCAGAACTATTTTTCCTGTTTCAAGTCGGTCAATATCACCACTCCTCCTCACAAATAAAATATGAAAGTCCGGGATTGCTTCACTGAAATCAGAATAATTGGTTGCTCTCGGGCTGGGTCGGTCTCAGGCTGGGTCGGGCTGTATTTTTTAGGCATGATTTATATCGAATAAGACTTATATTGAATAAACTGATTCTTGAAAAAACAATTAAAATGCTGAAAAGTGTGTGTTTCACGTTACACACAACAACCACTCACTCGCAACGTACCGACTAACAATTACAAGAATAAAGCAAAAATACCACTGTGCTTTTAGTATTGTGTTGAAAGAGTTTTTTTTTCAGTTTCTATCTTTCCCAACCTTATTGACGCACAGGTGAAGGAATGGAGGAACTGTTTAAGCTATAAGACTGCAGAACAAAATGCTATGCACGCTATGCAAATCGGTGTTTCTGGCACCAAATATAAAAATACTGTGACAACGAGATAACCATGAACGCCTTTTTATATGTCATCTGCGCAACTTTTAAAAAAAATATCAGAACAAGATGTAGCTCGCTTTCTTCCATCTTTGTAACATTGCTAAAATTCGTTCTATACTGTCTCAGTCGGATGCGGAAATTATAATTTATGGGTTTGTTACCTCCCGTCTCGATGACTGTAATGCACTACTCTCTGGTCTCCCGAAGTCTAGAATCAAGTCCTTTTAGCTGGTACAAAATGCCGCAGCGAGGCTTTTAACTAGGACAAAAAAGTCCGATCACACCGATTTTGGCTAAGCTGCATTGGCTCCCAGTTAGCCTTAGATGTGATTTCAAGGTTCTATTAGTTTTATACAAAATCATACATGGACTTGCTCCCTCTTATCTTTCAGATCTGATTTCCCCCTATGTCATGGTCCGAAGCCTACGTTCTGAGAGCGCCGGTCTTCTGGTGATCCCGAGAGCAAAGAAGTGTTCTGCTGGTTCGAGAGCGTTCTCCATCCGGGCACCGGTGCTGTGGAATGCTCTTGCCCCTGAGATCGGATCTGCAACCTCAGTGGAAATGTTTCAATCTAAGCTTAAAAGTCACTTCTACTCCATAGCATATGAATAACCTACTCTTCTCGTCGGCTGAAAAATGGTCTGTGTAATATAGTGTAATAATCTGTGAAGCCCTTTGAGACACTTTGTGATTTAGGGCTATACAAATAAAGATGACTTGACTAGAACAAAATGCTATGCAAACTATGCAAATCTGTGTTTCTGGCACCAAATATAAAAATACTGTGACAACGAGATAACCATGAACGCCTTTTTGTATGTCATCTACGCAACTTTATAAAGAATATCAGAACAGGATGTAACTCATTTCATTAATTTGAATGCCAATGGTCTGTTGTGTGGCAGTCAGCTCAGGAGGTAGAGCGCTCGTCTTGGGATCAAGGGTTCCCAGTTCGAATCCCGGCTCGTCAAAGTGTCCTTGGGTAAGACACTGAACCCCTTATACCCCCAATAAGCAGGTTAGCTGCAAGGCCGCTATTTGGAAATGTGGAGCACATTGTAAAGCGCTTTGGGAAGTCATTGACTTGAAACACGCTATTTAAATGCAGATCATTTAATTTCATTTCATTGTGTGCAGTTAAAACACCACACGAAAAAGAAAACACAAATGACTTGATGTTTTTTTCCTCACAATATAAATAAAGACCTTCAAGAAACACGGAAGGACAGGGTTTGAGTTAAGAGCCAAGAAGAGCTAAATCCTTGGCATTCTTTTGATTTTCTCTTCCTCTTTGTTCATAACACCTGCGTTTTGCTACACAAATCTTTCTCCATTTTGTACTCGGGAGCCTCATAAATTCGTCAGCTGCAGGACGGCTGCCCTCTCCGTCGCTGGAAGTTCCTCGACGAGCCCATTTTTCTAAAGCCGCCAAGCCGTTTTGTAATCACTCTGTCAGCGGGGAAGACGGATGAGAAACATGTGCTCGACTTACAGGACGAGACCCGGCGACCTGGGAGCTGTGATTGTGTGCGCTTTACAAAAGGCAGGAATCACAATTGACATGTTAAATAAGAGTGGACGCTTGCTTTTTTCTTGCTTTAGATAACATCCCCGACGGTTGGCTCCTCAATAAATATACCGAATTTTCTGCAATGTAAGCCGCACCGAACTATACGGTGCACCGTTTCTAAATAGTCTTTTGTCATATATTTTCCATACATTAGTAGTGTTCATTCTACCTCTGAAGATGGGTCCCGGGGACTCGGATGCTCAAAAAACTATGGGTCCCAACCAATGTTCCCTGTCATTTTCCTTACGGGTCTGAGCGTTCACACAAAGCGGGTGAGCAACGCTTGAAACAACAGTGAGCAACCATAATCCCATGTGTGGCAAGATAAATCATTATCAAACATGTCCAAAACTTGACATCACGTTACATTTTGCTGAGTTTCCGGCAATGCAAAATGATTTTTCTCTTTTGAATGAATTGACTCATGTACTTGCTAAGGGGCAGCACGGCGGCGCAGTGGTTAGCGCATGTGCGGCACAGTTCATGTCTTGGGAAACTCCTACGTGGTTTCAAATCTGGCTCCAGACTTCCTGTGCGGAGTTTGTATGTTCTCCCCGTGCTTGCGGGCACTCCGGTTTCCTCCCACATTCCAAAGACATGCATTTCAGGCGAATTGGCCGGTCCTAATTGTCCCTAAGTGTGAATGAGCGAGTGAGTTGTCCGTCCCCGTGTGCCCTGCTATTGGCCAGCAACCAGTTCAGGGTGTCCTCTGCCCACTGCATTGTGTTTATTTTTTCTGAGCTGTTACCTTTTTCTTTTTGTTCTCTATTTACTTTTTCCGTACATTTCTTTCTTTTCTTTTTTTCTGGATTTTTTCTAATTTTTTCCTTCTTTTTTCTCTTCCTTGTTTCTTTTTTTCCCCAGCTTTTCACTACTTTTTCATTTTGGTATTTTTTTCTTTTTTGTTCTATTCCCCCCTTCTTTTAAGTCATTTTGTGCATAGTTTTACATAATATTTGGTCATGTTGGGATTAAAGAAGCAAAAACAACCCGAAGAGCCGTTTAGGACTCGAAAGAGCCAGTTTCTTTTAGTGAGCCGAGCCGAACAAGCCGGTTCTCGACAAACTCTACTGACTTTACTTTTCAACTTCGTTTGACATTGACTTCAAAATACCGCATTGAGGACACAACGTCAGGGGAACTCGTGTATCAGTAACTTTGACTTAAGTCGCTTCTTAATTAGTAATTTTGAGCCCTTATTTTTGTGCGCTGGCTAGATTTTCTTGTGCGCTGAGAATGTGCGAGCAGACCTATAGCTCCCTAAAATTTAGTGTTATCGAGGTTGAAATCGTAAATCGGCGACAAATATATAATATAAATCTATATATTCATTCCGTTTTAATCATCAAATTATCAATTAATTTTCTGCATCAAATTATTGTTGGTAATATAATGATTAAAGGGATAACCACAAACCTTTTTTTAATTTTCTCCTATTTACTTGCTTTTTTTCTTTACTTCTTTATACAATATTATCATAATTCGTAATATTATGCATCAAAGCAAGTGAGCCGTTTGAGAGACGGCTCTTTTTAATGAGTTGATCCAAAAAAGCCGGTTCTCTAAAAAAAGACGGACGTCCTTTCACTACACAACGAGATCTCGTTGGCTGAGATCGGCGTGCAGACGAAAACTGGAACCGCGAGACCAAAACAACAATGGAGGATCTGCCTGACGAAAAGTTTGGAGTGCGGTAAATCTTTGTTAAAAAAAAAGTAGTGAGGTAATAATGACAATTTTGTGGCAAAAAGGTTGTCCCGAGGACAGAATAGAATAGAATATACCTTTATTGTCATTGTTACAAGATGGGATATATTGTGACAACGAAATTGGACGTGGAACTCCAGGTCCACATTTTACATTGTCCTTGCTGTATAGGCTTTGTTTTCCTCCGGAGGGGGGTGGATGAGGGGGGTGAGGGACAGACAGAGATTGCCGGATCCAACTAGATGTTTGATCTTACTGTACACACGGTCCAGCGTTTGTTCCCTAATTGCTAAGTCCACGTGTTGAATGAATTTGGGAAGTACAGTCCTTAAGCATGCCTGATTAAAGTCGCCGGCGACGATAAAAGCCCTGTCGGAGTGTGCAAGCTGCTGTTTATTGATATCTGCGGGCAGGGGATTTAGCGCTATGCTAACATTAGCATCCGGTGGAACGTTAGCATCCGGTGGAACGTAAACAGCAACCACAATGACCACAGTTAGCTCTCTCGGTAGATAGAAGGGTCTACACGATACTGCTAGAAACTCTATATCGAGTGAGCAGCGTGTGTCAATGATTCGGCTGTTATTGTAGCGCATAGTCCCCCACACTACAGAAAGAGCAGTCTTTCACATACCATAGAACGATTCTGGCAGGCCACCAGTGTTTTATTGGTCCGACCAGAGTCTCATAAATATGTACAATTAAAAAATATTATATTTTTTAAAAATATAGTGTATTTCCATCCATTACATGCACTGCTTATCCTCTCTAGGGTTGCTGAGATGGTAAGTGGTACAGCTGGTGGTCTAGTAGTGAAGTGTCTGCACCCTTGCAATTAGGATCTGGGTTCGAATCCCATTGTATAAAATGTATTGTGATTTGGGCCAGCAATAATTAGGGTTTGATCATACCATTATGATGATTAATATTGCTTTAGGTCAGGTGGTGTGTGAGGTCCAAATTAAGGGCAAACCCCGTGTGGCCGTTCATCAGATCTAAAAAGGAATTCAGGTAACGACAATATACATTTTCGTTCCGCTGCAGCGGGGGAGAAACGGGGAGAAACACAGGGGATGTGTTCTCTGCTCCACAATCGTCCTCCTGCTTCTTCCCCGCCTCAGCTGGCTTTATTTAGTACAAGTATGGTGGACTTTAGACTGACACATCATTGGGTGGAAATTAGACTGACACATCATTGGGTGGACATTAGACTAAAACAGCAAAATATATATAGACAGTGAATAATAGGGGGATGTTCAGAGAAATACACAAAATATATATATATAGAACATTCTTAAGCAACTTCACATGTGTCAGTTGAGAAATGCAAACTATCAATTTTTGAGGCTGTTCTGTACCCTGAGTTAGTTTTCCACATGTATTTTCAATATTCTAAGACAGGAAATGGAATCGCATTGGGAGCCATTTTGGTTCAGTCTATTCTCATTGACACATGACGTCATCAACACCTATATGGTATTGTTGTACCCCAGACCCAATAGTCTAAGATTTTAAAGATAATCTTTGGTTGGTAGATATTTTGTTTGTATTTACTTAAAATGATATGTTTCAGTTTAAATCTATTTTGGATTAAAATGGTGCTTTACTCTAAGAGGCTGATTTTAAATTGTATACTAGACAGAGAAGAAGAACAGAAAAAGCGGTACGCCAATTTCCGAAAGATTAGTAATATATTAGTACGTTAACTTTGTTTGAACATCGGATAACACTTAAGTTTACAGTGTCACCTGGAATTCTTCCTTGTCTTTTATCTCATCTCAGGGAGTAAAAGCGGGTCCATGACTGTTCTTTTATTCAGGAGGGCTCGTTTTTGGTTTATTTTATGTTCTTTTGCAGTAAATATATAGCAAAAGGAATCCTCCAGGGAACCTCAAATCAACCTACACAGGGAAAGGGGAAGGTGACTAATGTCATAAAGTAGTCTGCACATTTTGTTTGTTTATATCCAAGTAAATGACATCCAGCTTTGATTATTATTTAGTGGCCAATATCACAAAACAAGCTTTGTAAACAAAGGTTAAGTTATAAGTTTATTCTGTTCTTAGTATTGGACATGTGCATTAGAGATGCCATCTGGTTATTTGGACTATTATCGAGCACTGATGTTCGTTGCTTTAACTATTATGAACTGTTAACATCGTTGTCACAATAGGCCAATCATGTTGTTTTGCCCTTTAGGGCTGATCTGCTTTTGTAATCTAGGAGCTTTAATAAAAAAGAACGTAGACATTTTTATTGATTAATGTCTCGGGCATCCGTTCAATATAGTTGGTGTAAAGTGTAAAGAAGAGGCGAGCTGTTTCTTTTGAAATGAAAGTGGAACAAGAAAGGTTGATGCGGTTGAGAAAATAGATAGATAGATAGATAGATAGATAGATAGATAGATAGATAGATAGAAAGATAGATAGATACTTTATTCATCCCCGCAGGGAAATTCACATGGTTGGATCACTTTTTTTTGTCCACTCTCAACTGCGGAGGAGGTCCTCTTGAATACCATCTTCCAAAAGTAAGTTAAACTCAACTTTATTTATCTTTATAGAGCATGTTAGTTTATGAAATGTTAATTTTTAGTACAAAAGAACACAGGTTATACAAGCCTTAAACATACTTATATAAACCTTAAACATACAGTACATGCCATACAAAATATAGCACTGAAGCAACTTATGAACGAATTCAACTGACGGACGATGGCAGCATCTGTGTTTTGGCTTTATTTTGGGTGTCTACTAAACTTAAAACATAACATTTAGTTTTGAAAATATGGATAGAAGGTTGATATTATTGGTTGACATAGTTTATTGACAAGTCTTCATCTGTGGAGCAGTGTTCTGGTTTGCCCGCGTCCCTGCGTCCTAGACGCATCATTTTTTCTGGGGACGCATTGAGTCAAATCAACGTGCGTCCCCGGGACGCAACTTTGTTGACACAAAATTGTCATTACTACCCGATTACTTTTTTTTAAACAAATATTTACCGCACTCCAAACTTTTCGTCAGGCAGATTCGCCATTGTTGTTTTGGTCTCGCTGTTCGAGTTTTCGTCCGCACGCCGATCTCGGCAAACGTGACCTCTTTGTTTTGAGATGACGTCATTGTCGTGGTGGTTGTCGTCAATTTAAGGTGAAAATCAACACAAAATTGGTCATTTCTTCAGTGTCAGTAATAAGTCGAAACATAACGCAGAAAGTGATAACAACGGCAATAATTCCGGCACGAAAAAACGGCGGAGAAATTCTTCGGAAGATCGCGGAGGCAAGGAAAACACGTGCGTTGAAGCGAACGATTCGACGAAAGAAAAGGACTTTTCTGCGAAAATGGACTCAATTATATTCCTGGTTACGCTATGAGGAGGATGATAATGGATTACAACTGTGGCGGGACGGCAAACCACGGAGAATGTATGAACTGGAAATTCATATGTGATAACTTGCTTTGTATTACCAATTAACTGTGATGATTAAAACTGCATGAATATATAATATTTCAGCAAAAATATTTGGTATAATGTACAATATTGTTGTGAAGTGAAAAATCTTGAAGTGATAACTGATTTGTATTAACAATAAACTGTGATGTTTGAAATGAATGAATTTATAGATTTATATGATATATTTGTCGCTGATTTACAATTTCAACCTTGATAACAGTAAATTTTGGGGAGCCGTAGATCTCTGTTGGGACCCATAGATTTTGGAGCATGCGAGTCCCCGGGACCCATCACTTTTTACAGCTCAAATGAACACTGCAGTGGAGTGTAATTACTGAATGGTAAACAAATCAAAAAGCCACAAAAAGTTGACAATGTTACGACCGTTAAACGTATGATTTAAAATGGACGTGGCCTAAGGCATGACAACTTTAACATGGCCGGCAGTTAATTAACATCTAGATTTGAGTTGTGCCACAAAAAAAATCTTCTTGTCACGTTTAGAGAAAAAAGAAAAATAGTTGTTTACCTCTGACTTAGTTGAATGTTTAATGTTTTGGCTTAAATAGCTGTGAAGTTTTATCATGATCAAAAATCCTTCTTCTGCATCTAGTATAGCCCCATAACTTCATTCTTTAAAAATCTCACTTATATCACACGTTAGTCCTCAGAAAGCTGTCAGACCAGAAAGAGTCCACTTAGGAACTTTTGCAAAAGGTTAATTGGCCCTGTCAAAGTAGGGAAGACAGATCACAATGGGGCACGAAAACCCATTAACAAGTGATCATTCAGAACATGTCGCGTGTGAAAATGTGAAAAAAGAACTCTTATATAGTAGAAGAAATATTAACATCATATTTGGTCCTATGGCCTATATTTTAATGTCATGTTTGTGACCTCGCCCTCAAATGAATACATCAAGATATCGGCATTTATTTAGTGTGTGGTCTAAGATTGACTGTGACATTTTCAATTTAGGGATTCTCGATATACAGCGGTCCCTCGACATAGTGCCATGTCCAGCATGGTCGCCGTGGCGACCGGCTGGCCCCGCCCCCTTGGCACCGGCTGTAGCAGATTTTCTAATTTGCGTGTGTGCTTCTTAAAGGCGGGTTTTGGGGATTGCCGGTTGCGGGTTCATTGCATAACGTTGCATTATTCTGTTCTGTTTGACTTGAGGAAACCTGTACTTGCCCGTTCTGAGTAAAAGCCTGTTTTGTGAGTATTCCTAGTCTGAGTTCCTGTTTGCCTGTAAGCCTGTTTTTGTCCCTGAGTGTTGGACGACTTTTATTTCCTTAATAAAAGTAACTGATCGTTAACGCGAATGAGTTCACCCTTCCTGCCTCCTGCCTCCGATCTGGTCCGGTCTCGTGACACATACGAGCTTATTTTGTTCCAGCGTTGCGGTCCTAGCTTGAATTGCTCTTGTTACACGCAAATGTTCTTGACATGAAATAAAAGCTAATCGGCTCGTTTCTGATCCCCCAAAAGAATTAACCTGAAACCTACATAGCTATAAAACACTAAAACACATTTAAATAGTTATCAAAACTTGACAAAAAAATCAGTAATAAGATAAATAAGATGATACAGTAATCCCTCGGTTATCGCAGTTAATGGGGCCCCTTCGAAAATGCTTGAAAAACATATACATGTATACAGTATGTGTTTTGAGGTGCACCTATAAAAAGGCAGTGTTCTGGTTTGCCCGCGTCCCTGCGTCCTAGACGCATCATTTTTGCTGGGGACGCATAGTCTCAAATCAACGTGCGTCCCCGGGACGAAACAAAATTGTCATTATTACCCGATTATTTTTTTTGACAGAGATTTACCGCACTCCAAACTTTTCATCAGGCAGATTCGCCATTGTTGTTTTGGTCTCGCGGTTCGAGTTTTCGTCCGCACGCCGATATTGGCCAACGATATCTTGTTGCTTCGAGATGACGTCATTGTTGTGGTGCTTGTCGTCGAGTTACGGTTAAAATCAACACAAAATTGGTAATTTCTTCAGTGTCAGTCGAAACATAATGCAGAAAGTGATGACAACGGCAATAATTCCGGCACGAAAAAATGGTGGAGAAATTCTTCAGAAAATCGCGAAGGCAAGGAAAACATGTGCGTTGAAACGATTCGACAAAAGAAAATAAAAGAATACTCCTAGCAAGAAAAGGTCTTTTCTGCTCAAATGACTAAATTATTTTCCTGGTTACGCCATAAGGAGGATGATAATGGAGGCTACATGTTCTGTGATGCGTGTACCCAGCGTGACAAAAAAACTGGATTGCATAAATCATTTTGCAAAACGAAGGTTCACAACAGCACATTGGATCGGCACAACGACAATGAAAACCGCAAATTAGCTATGGAAATTCTGAAGAGAGAGGCAAGTATGAACGGATACGACATCAAAAAGAAGACTTGGCATTGCTTTCACTGCTAAAGATAGTTAAGTGGATGGCAGTATTTTCAGTATTTTGTATAATGTACAATATTGTGAACTGAAAAAGCTGAAGCGACAACTGCTTTGTATTACCAATTAACTGTGATGATTAAAACTGAATGGAAATATAGATTTATGTAATTATTTCAGCAATATTATTTTGTATAATGTACAATATTGTTGTGAACTGAAAAATCTTGAAGTAATAATTGATTGGTATTACCAATAAACTCTGATGATTAAAACTGACTGAATATATAGATTTATATTACATGTTTGTCGCCGATTCACAATTTCAACCCCGATAAGACTAAATTTTGAGGACCCATAGATCTCTGTCGGGA
The DNA here is from genome assembly GCF_059441175.1 of Urocampus carinirostris. Taxonomy (NCBI): domain Eukaryota; kingdom Metazoa; phylum Chordata; class Actinopteri; order Syngnathiformes; family Syngnathidae; genus Urocampus; species Urocampus carinirostris. Next base: position 45,180,486 of record NC_142354.1, read on the forward strand.
CCAGTGTTCCCTCTAAGCTGCCGGCGTGCGCAATTGCGCACTGCTCGCACATTCTCGGTGCACAAGAAAATCTAGCCAGCGCACAAAAATGGGGGCTCAAAATTACTAATTAAGAAGCGACTTAAGTCAAAGTTACAGTGCATAAAGGTAAAAATACACGGGTTCCCCTGACGTTGTGTCCTAAATGCGGTATTTTGAAGTCAATGTCGAACGAAGTTGAAAAGTAAAGTTAGTAGAGTATGTCGAGAACCGGCTTCTTCGGCTCGGCTCACTAAAAGGAACTCACTCTTTTGGGTCCTAAATGGCTCTTCAGGTTGTTTTTGCTTCTTTCATCCCAACATGACCAAATATTATGTAAAACTATGCACAAAATGACGTAAAAGAAGGGGGGAATAGAACAAAAAAGAAAAAAATACCAAAATGAAAAAGTAGTGAAAAGCTGGGAAAAAAAGAAACAAAAGGAAGAGAAAAAAAGAAGGAAACATTTAGAAAAAAGCCAGAAAAGAAGAAAAGAAAGAAATGTAGGAAAAAAAGTAAATGGAGAACAAAAAGAAAAAAGTAACAGCTCGGAAAAAATAAACACAATGAGACTTTTTTTTAAAGGAATTTAAAAAAAAGTAGAAAAAAAAACACGGAAAAAAGAAGAAAAACTTTGTGTTGCATTCAAATTTCTAATTATATCAAGTGAATCTTGTTGCCAACATAGTACTTCCACTTCAAAAATGTGATTAAGTACAGTTCTGTATCTTGCAACCGACTCAATAAGCCCACAAAATGTTAATATCATGCGACAAAATATATCAGGAAAAAAAAAGAAATGGATATCTTGTGAAAGAATCGTAAGAACAAACAACCTTTGCAATCGTACATGAGTCAATTCATTCAAAAAAGAAAAATAGTTTTGCATTGCGGCAGCACGGCGGGGCAGTGGTTAGCGCTTGTGCGGCACAGTTCATGTCATGGGAACCTCCTGCGTGGGTTCAAATCCAGCTCCAGACTTCCTGTGCGGAGTTTGTATGTTTTCCCCGTGCTTGCGTGGGTTTCCTCCGGGCACTCCGGTTTCCTCCCACATTCCAAAAACATGCATTTCAGGTGAATTGGCCGTCCCAGATTGTCCCTGGGTGTGAATGAGCGAATGAGTTGTCTGTCCCTGTGTGCCCTGCGATTGGCTGGCAACCAGTTCAGGGTGTCCCCTGCCCACTGCCCGGAGATGGCTGGGATGGGCTCCAGCCCCTCCGCGACCCTAATGAGGATAAGCGGTACGGCTGATGAGATGAGATGAGATTTTGCATTGCCGGAAACTCAGCAGAACGTAACTTGATTAAGTTTTGGACATGTTTGATAATGATTTATCTTGCCACACTTGGGATTGCCGTGGCTCACTGTTGTTTCAAGCGTTGCTCACCGACTTTGTGTAAACGCTCAGACCCGAAAGGAAAATGACAGGGAACATTGGTTGGGACCCATCGATTTTTGAGCATGCGAGTCCCCGGGACCCATCACTTTTTACAGCTCAAATGAACACTGAAGAGGTACCACTGTACACTCCTAAATGGACATTTTAAACAATAAATAGTTTGATAATGACAAAGCGATCTCGGGTGTTGAACATTAAAGACGAGGATGGAAGGAGGAGAATAAGAAGCGGGCCAGCTTCCTAATCCCAAAGCAGCCCGAACCGGTTAGTCATTGCAGACTTCAAAGCGTACATGATGAAATCCCCCCTGAGGCATTAGAGGAGCGCTGTCATGGCAGGCCCGTCCCCGCCTAATGCTTTCTAAACTCAGTCGGGCGGGAGCGTGTTGGGAGAACATGTGCCTCCGCTCCTCGTACAGTCTCCGCAGCTTTAGATCCTGGAAATCTTTTAAGAGTTTCCGAGGAAGAGGAGGCTTTCAGCCAAGGAATTGGGGGCTCATTACCGGGAAGACGTCTATATCCTCCCACTCAAAAAGCAGAGGCTCTTCCAGAAGAAGCCAAAGAATCTGATGTGGAGATGATTTTGCTGAGCTAACAGATTGCTAGAGGACTTGCCCTTTTGTTAAATCCAAGTGGGACTGGACACATAACTCAGTAAGAAAAATGCAAACAAGGAAGTGACTAAGATGATCTCATCTCATCTCATCTCATTAGCCGTAACGCTTATCCTCATTAGGGTCGCGGGGGGGCTGGAGCCCATCCCAGCCATCTCCGGGCATTGGGCAGGGGACACTCTGAGCTGGTCGCCAGCCAATCGCAGGGCACACAGGGACAGACAACTCGCTCATTCACACCTAGGGACAATTTGGACCGGCCAATCCACCTGAAATGCATGTTTTCGGAAACCGGAGTGCCCGGAAGAAACCCACGCAAGCACGGGGAGAACATACAAACTCTGCACAGGAAGTCTGGAGCTGAATTTGAACCCACGACAGGCTTCCATGACATGAACTGTGCCGCACAAGCGCTAACCACTGCGCCGCCGTGCTGCCCGTGCACGATATGATCAGAATTTCACAGCTTGCGGTAATCCGGGCTCCGACGTTTAGCCGATGTTGTGTATGAGAGAAATGGGTCGACAATGAACTCATTTTTGACTATTGTCACAAGCAATGTTCCCTCTAAGCTGCGTGTGTGCGCAATTGCGCACTACCCAAAGAAAATCTAGCCAGCTTACAAAAATCAGGGTTCGAAATTGCTAATTAAGAAGCGAATTGAGTCAAAGTTACAGTGCATGAAGGTAAAATACACGGGTTCCCCTGACATTGTGTTATAAATGCGGTATTTGGAAGTCAAGGTCGAAGTAGAACGAAGTTGAGTCAAGTCAGTAGAGTTTTTCGAGAACCGCCTTCTTCGGCTCGGCTCACTAAAAGGAACCGGCACTTTCGGGTCCTACACAGCTCTTCAGGTTGTTTTTGCTTCTTTAATCCCTACATGACCAAATATGATGTAAAATTATGCACAAAATGACTTAAAGGAAAGGGGGATAGAACAAAAAAGAAAAAATCACCAAAATGAAAAAGTAGTGAAAAGCTGAGAAAAAAAGAAATATAAGGAAGAGAAAAAAGAAGGAACTCAGAAAAAAAAACAGAAGAAAGAAAAGAAAGAAACAAAGGAAAAACGTAAATAGAGAACAAAAAGAAAAAAGTAACAGCTAGGAAAAAATACAACACAATGAGATTTTTTTAAAGGAATTTAAAAAAAAAAACGGAAAAAGAAGAAAACGTTTGTGTTGCATTCAAATAATTTCCAATGATACCAAGTCAATCCTGTTGCCAACATTGTACTTCCACTAAAAAAATGTGATTAAATAGAGTTGTGTATCGTGCAACCGACTCAATAATCCCCCAAAAATGTTAATATTATGCGACAAAATATATCAGGAAATCAAAAGAAATGGATATCTTGTGAAAGAATTGTAAGAACAAACGACGTTTGTAGTCCATCGTACATGAGTCAATTCATTCAAAAGAGAAAAATCATTTTGCATTGCTGGAAACGCAGCAAAATGTCAAGTTTTGGACATGTTTGATAATGACTTAGTTGCCACACTTGGGATTGCCGTTGCTCACTGTTGTTTCAAGCGTTGCTCACCGACTTTGTGTGAACGCTCAGACCCGTAAGGAAAATGACAGGGAACATTGTTCACAAGATACATTTTTTCCACAGAGTGAGCCATCTTACAAGATTATACCTATGTTGAGAGTTTTTTCATGCGCAATAACGTCTGTGCTTTGAGCAATACAATTCAGAAATGACGGTGTCAAAATCAAAATCCCAGTTCTCAGATCCCTTAACTGCCAGGGTCATCTGGGCATTACTCTCTGTGGTGCGTCTTAGGTAAGTAGAGCCTGCTGAAGCCCATTCTTCTCCTTTTTTTGTGTGTAGGTGGTGCTGGAGCAACTCCCATGGTTACCAGTAGAGGAAGACGCCTCCTGATATGTCTCAGATACAGCACCTTCATCATCTACGAGCTGTTGTTTTTGGGAGTATTTGAGTCTTTATACAGTAAAAAAAAGGCTACTTTCAAAGCAGACCTTAAAAATCAAGCCACTACCTGATGCACGAACATTTAATCAGAAGCTCGTGGGACAGCTGAAAGAAACTGAGTCTGACTCGCCTCTGTAAGATTCAAATTGGTTTTGATAGCATGCATTCTACATTTTATATGCATATATTCCTCCATAAAAGAGAGCTTGAGCGTTATACCAGACTGTGCCTAACAAATGTTCTTAAAATTAAATGGATGCAGTCCAAAGAGTCAATGTCAGATGTTAAAACTGTTTGAATTCAAACTGTTCAGACTTAAGTTCTTTAGTTGTAGTCTTTGCAGTTGACCACTGAATGTGCACATATTTGTTTTATTTACTGTTCTACTGCTGCTCATCACCTTGTTCTTATTTTACAGGTAAAACATGTTTACTTGATCTTAGATTGTTATTCATTTGCGGCAGTGGCTCAGGAGGTAGAGCGCTCGTCTTGGGATACAGAGATCGCAGTTCGAATCCCCGCTCGTCCGTTTTACATCTCGAAGTGTCCTTGGGTAAGACACTGAACCCCTAATACCCCCAATAAGCAGGTTAGCTGCTATGGGGAAATGTGAAACACATTGTAAAGCGCTTTGGGAAGTCTTGACTTGAAAAGCGCTTTAGAGATGCAGATCATTTCATTTCATTTGCCTGCTTAAAAAATGGTTTGTTTATGGATTTATGTCTCTAGCGCCTGAGCATTATACTTATTGATTTTAGATAGGGCAGTTTTATTGAAATTTTGTACGAATATGGGGTATGTTCAATAAAAGATGTATGTTTCATCAGTCCTGTTTTTCTTGTGTTTAATTATCATTTGCGACTCAATAAAATCAAATTTCTGTCATAAGTAAGAATATATATATATATATATATATATATATATATATATGTATATATATATAATTGGGAGGCAGCACGGCGGTGCAGTGGTTAGCGCGTGTGCGGCACAGTTCTAAGGTCTTGGGAACCTCATGTGTGGGTTCAAATGCAGCTTACTGTGCAGTTTGTATGTTCTCCCCGTGCACTCTGGTTTCCTCCCACATTCCAAAGACATGCATTTCAGGTGGATTTGTCGGTCCAAATTGTCCCTAGGTGTGAATGAGCGAGCGAGTTGTCTGTCCCTGTGTGCCCTGTGATTGGCTGGCAACCAGTTCATAGTGTCCCCTGCCCACTGCCCAATGATTGCTGGGATGGGCTCCAGCACTCCCGCGACCCTACTGAGGATAAGCGGTGCAGCTAATGAGATGAGATGAGATATAATTAGCAGATAATTCTACTAATTGTTTTAATTGAAACTTGTGGACGACTAAAATAGTTGGTTGCAGCCGTAGTATTAATTCTATGGCTTGCTTCTGGAGCTCTGTTCTTCCTGCAATCTATGTCACAGCTGCAATTCCCGATGGCCTTCCCTTGCCCCGAACGCATCATTTCATTCGGAATTGTCCGCCGAAGTCGTCTTCATCGTTCAAAATGGCAGCCGGGGCAAAGAAGCGAATGTATACTACAAAAACAATCACCACACGCTGGGTCTATTAGCGCAGATAACGCTGATACATGCGAGAAAGTTTCTGAGAGAGGGAGAGAAAAAAACACCAGAGAGATAAATGGAAAGTTCGCCTGCCTGAGTTCCCCTCAGCACAGCCGTGATAAGGTTTATCTCAATAGCTAACAAGTTGGCAAAGGAGGCCTCTAGCTCCTAACACGCTCCTCTTAGTCAGCATTTGTGTCCCTCTGGATCCTAACTTTCTTTCCTAACTAGGTTATCCTCGTCCATAACTGTTCAGGGTTTCCACCAGTAGTTTGTAAGCCATGCCGGTCACCAGTCCTTTGACCCCGCACCTTGATACTCGATTTAGAGTTTCTAGCAGTATCGTGTAGACCCTTCTATCTACCGAGAGAGCTAACTGTGGTCATTGTGCTTGCTGTTTACGTTCCACCGGATGCTAACGTTAGCATAGCGCCAAATCTCCTGCCCGCTGCTATCAATAAACAGCAGCTTGCACACCCCGACGGAGCTTTTATCGTCGCCGGCGACTTTAATCAGGCATGTTTATGGACTGTACTTCCAAATCCATTCAATACGTGGACTGAGCAATTAGGGAAAAATCACTGGATTGTGCGTACAGTAAGATCAAACATCTAGTTGGATCCGGCCATCTCTGTCTGTCCCTCACCCCCTCATACATCCCCCTCCGGAGGAAAACAAAGCCTATACAACAAGGACAGTACAAACATCTTCTTTGTTCCTTTATCTCTTTGTTTTTCTTATATCTTCACTGTAAAATGTGGAACTGGAGTGCCACATCCAATTTCGTTGTCACAATATATCCCATGTTGTAACAATGACAATAAAGGTATATTCTATTCTAAGGTATATTCTATTCTATTCTATTCTATTCGATTGATGAATGATAATCCCCTCCCATCGATGACTAAATTCCTAGGTTGAATTTGTAATTCCCTTATCGATAAGTTTAAAGTATATGTCACGTCTGGCCCAGTTGGTTCTAGCCGGGTGGCGCCGGATTCTGGCCAGTTGCCGCGGTGCCCGGTTGGCCCCGCCCATGAACACCGGCTGAGACGTATCTGACTGATTGCTTCTTAGAGTAGTTAAACGCGTTCCTTTGGACTTTGCTTTGCTGGGACGTTTGTTAATCCTGGTTACACTCTGTGATACTTATGTGAGACTTCTGTTAATTCCTGTTAAATGCCTAGTTCCGTGAATCTGCCCGTATTCGATCCTGTTTTGTCTTTGGTCTGATCCGTTTAATTTTGGACATTCTTTTCTTTTGAGTGGATTTCCAATCCACTCCTGCGACCATCGATTCCCGGATCGATTGCGCGCCCTCCTCTTCCCCCAATAAATTGCGAGTGCAGCTACGCGAATGGGTCCTTTCCTGTTTCACGCTCTGCTTCGTGACAGTATAAGCAGACACTCGTAATGAGGAGAGAAGACATACATAGATTTTGAACTTGCAAGGAGAACAGGGGAGTGCCCGCCTCAGATAAGAATTTCCAAACTGTTGAAAAGTCCCTCCCCTGAGCTCTTTCCTTTAATTAATCTCCTCGGTGACAAAATCAATTCCGTCCCTAAAAGTTGTGGATATCAAGGAACATCAACGCGTTTGGCAGATAGTGCCAATTATGTAAACAGTGCAGAATAGTCCGAAATAACGAACAACAGTGTGCATTGTCATGTGTCCAATATTAGAAATTGAGTAGACTTTCCAAAGCTTACCTTTTTACCATTTTTTGTTAGTAAAGTGAACAAATAAAGCAAAAAGTTGTACATTAGGATGGGCTCCAGCACCCCCGCGACCCTACTGAGGATAAGCGGTGCAGATAATGGATGGATGGGTGGTTGGGGAACCACTAGTGGAAAAGTACAGCCTGGGAGCGCCCATCCCTCACCAGTTTTTTGGGTGTTGATGTTTGCTCCCCCATATGAAACAGACAGCACTCAAACAAAAAATCCAATAACGTGTGCCAGAATGTTTTTCTGTATTGGCTTAAAGAAACAGGACATCTTCAGTCTTTGTACTGGTCATAAACACCAGTACCGTATTTTCCGCACTATAGGGCGCACCGGGTTATAGGGCGCACCCCCAAAAAATAGTTTTTGGTCCTATATCTTCCATAGATAAGGCGCACCGGATTATAAGGCGCTACAATGGGAACGTCGACAAAACAGTCAGATGATTCAGTCCAACTGATGACCCCCTTAACATTCCCAAAGCTTGCAAAGAAGCAAATAGGTGTCGTAGACACGTGCGGATGCGGTGTCCGTACGATGTCACTCAAATGCATCGTTTCATATATTATTCGGAAGGTTAAAGTCTTGGGATTCAAGATATGCCAACCATTCCCTAGTTTCTATTTCCTTTTTCGCTCGCAACTTTACTGTGCATATGACAATAAACACTTGGAATTGAGTTTAATTCACTCAACTCACCACGGCAACATCAAAATCGTTCTAAAACAAGATACCGGGAAAATATAAAGCCGCATAGCTCACCTAAGTTCTCTCGTTCAATAATGATACGCAATCATGGTCTTCTTACAACCGTGAGTGAAGTAAAACCAGGAGAGTAAATTATTTGCAAATACAGACTAATAAAACATGTTTCTTTATGGTGTACTTTAGCAAGCTTGCTAAGCTTGCTACGCCATTGCTAAACTCGGCCAATTGCAGGGTTTGTTTTGGCCATCTAGCCAATCCGAGGCTCCGAATAACTTCAGCCAATAGCGATCGATTTAACGGATGATTGACACATCTTTTTCGGCCAATTGCAGGGTTTGTTTCGGCCCTCTAGCCTATCCGAGGCTCCGAATAACTTTCGCCAATAGCGATGGATTCAACTGATGATTGACACATTGGTTAGCCAATGAAACGCCGGTATATAAATCCCAGCATACACCGCGGACTACTCCACGTTCGGGGGGAAATCGAGTCGGCGGCTGTTGCGTAAGTTGCGAGACCTTGCGATTTAAGATTGAGCCATATATAAGGCGCACTGTATTATAAGGCGCATGGTCAGCTTTCGAAAAAAATCAAGACTTTTAGGTGCGCCTTATAGTGCGGAAAATACGGTAATTGTGCATCCTTATAAAAGAATACACCACTGTAACTTTGTCATGCACTGTTGCTTCCTCCCTTCTTTTTGCCTTTTTTGTCAGTAATTTACCCTGCCAGGAATTGATGGAGAATGTAAATATTCTGTCTGTGTTTGTCCCGAAGGTGAAGATGCAGACACAAAAAAAGAGAAAAGGTAGGCTGGGCAGGAAGAGATGGGTACCGGGGACTTCTGCCGCTGCTGACTTAAGCCCTTAATCACCGTCTTCTATGCATGAAGGGCTTAGAGTCACTCCATTTAATGCCACCTTCTCTTTAGTCAAAAATGGGAAAGTAATACCGCTGCTAACTTTCAGCCTGCTTGCTCCTTCTCACCTGCTTCCCTTCCATGCTCAATATTGCTGAAGCTTGCCTCCTTGCTTAAGTTTGTCCACTAACAAAATGAGTTGTCACGGTAAGATTGTCATTTTCTTTTAACACTTCATGGATTTTGTCACTTTTCATAGTTCATCTCATCTCATTAGCCGTACCGCTTATCCTCATTAGGGTCGCGGGGGGGCTGGAACCCATCCCAGCAATCTCCGGGCAGTGGGCAGGGGACACCCTGAACGGGTTGCCAGCCAATCGCAGGGCACACAGGGACAGACAACTCGCTCGCTCATTCCCACCTAGGGACAATTTAAACCGGCCAATTCACCTGAAATGCATGTTTTTGGAACGTGGGAGGAAACCGGAGTGCCCGGAGGAAGCCCACGCAAGCACGGGGAGAACATACAGACTTCGCACAGGAAGTCTGGAGCTGGATTTGAACCCACGACAGGTTCCCATGACATGAACTGTGCCGCACAAGCGCTAACCACTGCGCAGTTATTCTGAGTTGAAGGGGCGGATCCTTTTTTCATTTACAGGCTGGCATTGGCTGAAGCGGCAAAACAAAGCCTGCAATTGGCCGAAAAAGATGAATGCGTATAGCACATCGTTGACGGCATACAGAAAGCATTTTTTTTTACTATTCTGTATTTGTAAATATTTTATTCTCCTGTATTTACTACACTCACGGATATAAGAGAACCATGGCTGCACATTATTTTTGAACACAACTTCGGTGAGCTTCTTCCGCTTTATATTTTCCCTGTATCTTGTTTCAGACTGAACTCGATGTTTCTGTGATAAGTGGTGCAGAGAATGGATGGAATGAAGTGTCTATTTTAAAATTGTGTTTATTGTCATATGCACAGTAAAGTTGCGAGAGAAAATAGAAACTAAGGAATGGTTGGCATTTTTTGAATCCCAAGACTTTAACCTTCCGAATGATGGAGCGATGCATTTGAGTGACATCGTACGGACACTGTTTCCGTATATGTCTGAGACACGTATTTGCTTTTTTGCAAGCTTTGGGAATGTTAAGGGGGTTATCAGTTGGACTGAATCATCTGACTGTTTTGTCGACGTTCCCATTGTAGCGCCTTATAATCCGGTGCGTCTTATGTATGTCGAATATATGACCAAAAACTATTTTTTCGGGGTGCGCCCTATAACCCGGTGCGCCTTATAGTGCGGAAAATACGGTAATCAAGTTAAAGTAACCCTGCCCAAGCCTGATTACAATGCATGTTATTTATGTGAGGGAGGGCTCCTATACATTCGAAATTGTTATAATTGATATTCAATGAATCATTCGTGTTGCATTAGATGAATTATTATTTGTGTGCGTGTGTTTGTTTGCATATATTTCTGCGCAATCTTGGCCAAGTGAAGCCGGTTGACCTGGAGATCTTGCTGAGTGGGTTGAGTTTTGGAGACCACCATAAAACTGATGGGGAGACCAGACTTGTCTGGCCACACCGGCTATTATGCCGCAGGCTTATACAGACATAAAACGAAGCCATCCACGTTCATTTCTTACATCTTAAGCCAGGCGCATACCTGGCTCCAATTGAGTAAGGAATTTGGCTTTGACATTTTTGGCTGCAGAACTCAAACATCGCCGTTCCCCCGCACTCAAAATGCGGTTCTCAGCTGTGTTTTTTTTAGTTCTGCCAAGAGTTGTTTACGTCACATGTTTTCAGAACACATGTATGTGTGTGTGGTTCCGTCGTACCACACTGTGATGCCTAATGGCAGAATGATCTCCCCGTGGCTCTATAGAACGGCACAGGGGGCTTCTGTTTTGGGTTGTTTTTCTTGAGCACTTTCAGGAGGTTTGATGTTTGGTAGACCAGGATAGGTCAGCTGAGATGTGCGGGACTGGAATCTCTCTACATGGTCTCCATTGATGATGAGCGGAGCTAGATCAGTGATTGTCCTCCTGAAGTCAAGTATGACTTACCGTAATTTCCGCACTATAAGGCGCACCTAAAAGTCTTAATTTTTTTCAAAAGCTGACCGTGCGCCTTATAATACAGTGCGCCTTATATATGGATCAATATTGAGTCGCAAAGTCTCGCAACTAAGGCAAGCAGCCGCCGACTCGATTTTCCCCCGAACGCCAAGTCGTCCGCGGTGTATGCTGGGATTTATATACCGGCGTTTCATTGGCTAACCAATGTGTCAATCGTCATTTGAATCGATCACTATAGGCTAAAGTTATTGGGAGGTAAAGAGGGCGGATCCTTTTGATCATTTACAGGCTGGCATAGGCCAAAGGGGCAAAACAAAGCCTGCGATTGGCCGAAAAAGATGAATGTGAATAGCATGTTGGGTTGACGGCATAGTGAAAACAGTATTTTACTATTCTGTACAGTATTTGTAAATATTTTACTCTCCTGGATTTACTACACTCACGGATATAAGAGGACCATGGTTGCACATTATTATTGAACACAACGACTTCGGTGAGCTACTCCGGCTATATATTTTCCCAGTATCTTGTTTCAGAGTGATATCGATGTTTCTGTGATGGGTCTTTTTTTAAATTAAACTCAATTCCAAGTGTTTATTGTCATATGCACAGGAAAGTTGCGAGCGAAAAAGAAAATAGAAACTAAGGAACGGTTGGCATTTCTTGAATCCCAAGACTTTAACCTTCCAAATGATATTTGGAACGATGCATTTGAGTGACATCGTACGGACACCGCATCCGCACATGTCTACGACACGTATTTGCCTCTTTGCAAGCTTTCGGAATGTTAAGGGTGTAAGAAGTTGGACTGAACTATCCGACTGTTTTGTCCACGTTCCCATTGTAGCGCCTTATAATCCGGTGCGCCTTATGTATGGAAGATATAGGACCAAAAATGATTTTTTGGGGGTGCGCCCTATAGTGCGGAAAATACGGTACTTGGATATTGTGGTGTTCAGTATAAGTTTATGTTTCCAAAACCATGCTGTCTGTGTCTCAAACTCCTCCTTGTATGCCGCCTCAACCTTGTTAGACAAAGTAGGACCAGTATTAATAAACCTAGTACAGTTCCTAGTCAGGTAGCAACTCATATTGGATGGTATATGACTGGTCCTCTTGCAGCGGACAATACCCCACCCATACTCGACCCCTGGATGGTGAGGTAAATAGATTGCATGGACCGGCGTGGAGGTCTTAATCTAATGTTGAAGCATCGATTTACTCTCTGATGTCCCACACCCATTAAGATAATCCTATGATCATTTGATAACATTCTTTTCAGGCGGCCAAAGTAATCTTGATACCTCTGCTGCCTTGACAACTCAAAGTACTCAGTAAGACCCTCTGTATAACTCCATTAACACGTTTAAATGTGCTCTGAAATATCACTTTTCATGCGCATACATTGGGGTTTTTAAGCATTTCCATTAAGTTCTAAAACCACTCAGTTGAAAGTGACACCCGTGCTGATAATCTGATGGTGTGATGGACGTCGATTGGAGCTAGTGTACCGTATTTTCCGCACTATAGGGCGCACCGGGTTATAGGGCGCACCCCAAAAAAATAGTTTTTGGTCCTATATCTTCCATAGATAAGGCGCACCGGATTATAAGGCGCTACAATGGGAACGTCGACAAAACAGTCAGATGATTCAGTCCAACTTATTACCCCCATAACATTCCCAAAGCTTGCAAAGAAGCAAATACGTGTCGTAGACACGTGCGGATGCGGTGTCCGTACGATGTCACTCAAATGCATCGTTCCATCATTCGGAAGGTTAAAGTCTTGGGATTCAAGAAACGCCAACCATTCCTTAGTTTATATTTTCTTTTTGGCTCGCAACTTTACTGTGCATATGACAATAAACACTTGGAATTGAGTTTAATTCACTCAACTCATCACAGCAACATCAAGATCGTTCTAAAACAAGATACCGGGAAAATATAAAGCCGCATAGCTCACCTAAGTTCTCACGTACAATAATGATACGCAATCATGGTCTTCTTACAACCGTGAGTGAGTTATTAGGTGACCAACCACAGCCATAACGTTAACGTTTACAATGAATTCAACATATTTTTGACTGTAGCCACTCCCCTAGTGGGAGGTGGCTACAGTCATTTCTGACTCTTTTTGGGAGATTGATTCAGAGGAGGGGATTCTCAGCCCCCTCGCTCAACCTAACTGAGGTGTTGGGAGTCATTAAGTGAGCAAACCCCCCAATTCCAACCCCTAATGCTGAATGCCAAGCAGGGAGGCAACAGGTACTAATGTTTAAGTCATGACTCAGCCGATGCTTGAACCACAACCTCCCAGTCTCGGGGCGGGCGCCCTAACCCCAAGGCCACCGAGCTGGTGTTTACTTTTACAAACTTTAAAATACAAAAAAAAACTTGCAAAAAAATGTGTTGGTGTTGTTGGGTCTCCATGCATGTCCCTTGTAAATGTATCGATTTTCATGTATGGACGTCTAATCTATGTGACATGAGGTCCATGCAGAATGGCTATAAGTGCAGAAATTTGGTTTAATTCATCCCTGACTTCCAACATAAATGTTGCAGCGGCCCACAGGCAACTGGGCTGCCCGTGCGAAGCACACTTATGATTGATGCCCACCTCATATTCTGTATTGTCCTGTCTTTTTCCGACCGCCTGCCTGGTGGTGATACGAAGGAGAAGGACGATTTGGAGATGAGTCAGCGGACCAGCGTTTGAACTTAAGCATGTGAACGCCTGCATGGACCAGCTGGCAGAGATGGGAAGCTGCGTCGTGGCCGTCATAGACTTTCTTGACTAGTTTACAGGCTGGGGGCCTCGTTGCTGTCATGCACTTTCCGGACAAGTTTTCAACCTGTTACCTATGCTTGTGTATAGTAATGCTAATTGTGATTCACCCTGGTCATCCTGGAAGGGGGATTACCACTTGCGAGGTCCCTTCTCAGATTCAGATTCAGATTCAGATCTACTTTATTGTCATTCTAGTACACGTGTATACAGAACGAAATGTCGATACATCTGACCCGCACAGTTTCCTTGAATGTACAGATATAAATAAAATGTTGTATTGAGTTGGAGTATTGAGTACTAATAATATACTAAATAATTATGGCTATGTATAGTATTTTACAGTAGCGCAAATAGTGCAAGAGGAGCAGCTAACCAGATGTGCAAAATGGGCAGTCAGGTAAACAAGTCAGGTAAACAGTAACAATAACACTGTAACAATAACACTGTAAGTACAATAGTGCAGAGAAACAGATGTGCAAGGAGTGGCTAGCTATAAAGAACTGCCAGTAGTGCAAAAAGTCAAACAAAACCAACAGATGTACAGATTAGCAGCAGTTTAGATTTACTATGTGTTTGATTGACCATTTAACAGCCTAATGGCCAGGGGACAAGACTATTGTGGAACCTGGTGGTCCTGCACCGCACACTGCAGTACCTCTTCCCAGAGGCTAGCAAAGTGAACAGTCCATGATGGGGGTGAGAGGGGTCCCCGATAATGTTCTTAGCTTGGGATAGGCAGCGCTTCTGGCCAATGTCCTGAATGGAGGGGAGAGAAGTCCCGATAATTTTCTCAGCTGTCCTCGTCACCCTCCTCACACTACCCCAGTCGGAAGCGCTGCAGCCTCCACACCACACAGAGATACAGCTTGTCAAGGTTTCTCTTCTTCCTCACGCTGAGGTTTTGAGTTGTTCCTTGCCCCCATGTTGGTTTAAGATCAGGTCATTGTGTCATTGTAATCCTGTTCAGTCTTTTGAGACATTTTTGTGAATAAGGGCGTCATAAATAAATGTGACTTGACTTGACACTGATTTTCTTTCAAACGCATTGCCTCAAACCCCCTTTTCATGTTTGGTTCAACCATAGAGGTGCCAATAAAACAATAATAAGCAAAAAAATAATGAGATTTCTTTTTTTATTTCTTCATGACCCGTTCTGGTCCATGGCCCGGTGGTAGGACTTGACAGTGTTGGATTACACTGCAAAATAGACCTTAGTTTTTTTTAAATATCCTATATTAGTGGCTTATAATACCATGACTGACTGTGTAATTAATCCCTGGTTGGTATGAGTTTGTGTGTTCTATCCATGCCTGGTTGCTTGTCTCTGGGTTATCTGTTCACTCTCCAGGTTACAAAATAAAAATGCGAGGTAGGTCTGTTGTGGAGTCTATATCACCACTATGCATGAATGCAAGATAAAATGGCCGATTTTCCGGCTACCACCAAAGGGTTTTCCCTGCGGGAATAAGCTCCAGCACCACTAGAACCCTGTGTGGCGGCAGTAGCTCAGGAGGTAGAGCGCTCGTCTTGGGATCAAGGGATCCCAGTTGGAATCCCGGCTCGTCCGTGTTACATGTCAAAGTGTCCGTGGGTAAGACACTGAACCCCTCATACCCCCAATAAGCAGGTTAGCACCTTACATGGCTGCAAGGCCGCTATTGGGAAATGTGAAGCACATTGTAAAGCGCTTTGAGAAGTCATTGACTTGATCATTAACCCTGGTGAGAATGAATGGTTGAAAAATGAAAATAAATAAATGGAAGAATGATAGAATGATTAAAATCCATATGCTTTTAATAGAATAAAACTTGTTTTCAGACCCGTTTTGCAACTGCGCTTTATAGTGTGTCGTTATGGCGGTTCTTGGAGGGCTAACTAATCCTTTTATGTGCTGATTTCAATTTAAAAGTTTGAGAACAGGAGTTTTATGCAAATACACTTACATTGCCTTTCATTAGCCTTAATGTGAGATGAGTAAATCCAGTGTGATGTTAGACTAAAAATGAAGTGACTACAGAGGGGATAATGGCAGCAGTAAAAGACAAAAAATAAACTCCCCCAAAATATCTTCCGAGGACAGATCCTCGAAGAACCTTTCCAATCCCGGTGAGTTCTGATCGTCAAAAGAAAACACTTTTGAAAAGATCCTTTGAACCGGCAAGTCCTGGTTATTACCCTTGCAGGCTATTTGTCTTTGTCAGAGCGACCGCACAAAAACTTCAAGCTGATGTAAGCGCAAACCGGTAGGACATACGAAAGGAAGGGAAGGCATCGAATGCAGCGAGATCCATTTAACATGGCAATGAGCCTCATTTCTCACACCGGTGGAGGTTAAGGAGTATAAAAGGCTGGCAGATTTGTGCAAAAACGAGCGAGTACCAAATCATGGCACCTGAATAGATGAAAAGGTCCATGCTGATTTGACCTTGATCAAAGAGATCAAAGCCAGCAGAGAAGCTAATGTTGTGACTCATTTCATTTGCAGGTAAACTGTACCCGTTTCGTACTCATTATTGTTCTTATTTGTATTTTCTCATATGTATAAAAAGGATGATGATAAAGTTAAAACTTATGTAACGGGTGTAATAATAACTTTTGTTTTATTGAAATTCCTGCTGAAATATGTGTATAGTTTTTGGTAAATGTCCTGCAATGATGAGTCCAACAGTGCTATCTGCTGGTATGGGGTGGGGTTTGGTTTTGGCTTCTGACATGTGACCGGGAGGCGGGGTTTGTTGGCAGTCTTATCAGAGAGAACTGCAATGGTAAGACACATCTTTTGGTGCTCCACAAAAGAAGTTAATTTTAAACATTATTACCCCAGCTGACAAATCTCTCAACATGCACAGTAATGTGATTGATATTGTCAAGCTGTTTAGGTTTATTTTCGTTTTGTTTCTGTTTTACTAAATTATGAATTCCCCTTGTAGAGATCAAAGAGATCAAAGCCAACAGAAAAGCTAATGTTGTGACTCATCCATTTGCAGGTAACTTGTACCCGTTTTTATACTCATTATTGTTTTTATTTCTATTTTTTCATATACATTAAAAAAGGATGATGTTGGTTAAAATTCAGACGAAAAAAAATATGTTGAATTCATTGTAAACGTTAAAAATCCACTATACAATCTCTTGTTAAAAGTATCTTGTTAAAATGTAAAGATGTAAAAATGTATTGTGATTTATTTTCTGTAAAGTGAAAATAAAGCTCTTTGATATGCTTTGTTGGCAGTCTTATCAGAGAGAACTGCAATGAGATCAAAGAGATCAAAGCCAACAGAAAAGCTAATGTTGTGACTCATCCGTTTGCAGTAACTGTAATAAAAACCTCATCATCCAGTCCAGCGTGAATGTGGATCTTTGGTGGGACACGTACACCGCGGTTACACTTATATAAACTCTATGTTGGCAGAATTACTCAAATAAAAAACAAGCATTAAGGTAAATACATTTACTAGCTCTGTCCGGTGGCCCATCGGGGCCACCACACTTGCCCCGGCCAGGGCTCCGGCCACTCTACTCGGCCCCGTGTGTCTAGTTAACTTTAGTCACACAGGAAACAGAAAAATACACCGGAATTGCGACTTCAAAATAAAAGAGTACAAAACTGATAAACGTACAAGAGATGCAATTAGACTGATTATTGAAACGTTACTTCGTGTGTGTGAAAAATTGTTTTTATATTTAGGAATATAAAAACAAGTTATAGTCACACAGTGAATTCTGAGAAATGTTACAACCAGAACGACCAACCTATCAGATGATGTTGGTTAAAATTCAGATTAAAGAAAAATATGTTCATCGTCAACGTTAAAAAAAACAAACACTATACGATCTCTTGTTAAAAGTATCTTGTTAAAATGGATGTACAAATGTATAGTGATATTCTAAAATGTAGGTTGGAGAGCGTTCTCCATCCGGGCACCGGTGCTGTGGAATGCTCTTCCCCCTGAGATCCGATCTGCAACCTCAGTGGAAATGTTTCAATCTAAGCTTAAAACACATTTATACTCTATAGCAGGGGTGTCAAACTCATTTTACTGGGAGGGCCACACGATAGAACAAACATTCTGTCGGGGGCCGGACTAGTAGATCAAAGAGAAAGAAAAGAGATAAAGAAATAAGAGAAAGAGGGAGGGAAAAGGAGAGAGCGGTACAAAGAAAGAAAAAGAGAGAGGGGGAGAGAGCATGAGAAACAAAAGATATAAAGTCGTGAGAGGGGGGGAAAAGAAAGGGAGAGGAAGAAAGAAATCCAGAGAAATAGAAAGACAGAAGGAGAGAAAAGAGAAAAGAAAGCACGAAGGGTATGAAGAGAGAAAGAAAAGAGAGAAAAGGAAAAAGGAAGTTAGAGCAAAAGAGGTTAAAAGACAGAGAGAAAGAGACAAAGAGCAACAAAGGAAGAGAAAAAGAGAGACACAGAGAGTGAAAGAGACAGAGTGGGAGAAAAGGGGAGAGAGAGAGAGAGGAGAGAAATAAATACAAGTACAGTGTCTTTGTGTCTCTAAAAAAGGAAATAATGAAGAGAAAGCAAAATAAGGTAAAAAAAAAAACAGAAAGAGAAAGAGACATAGAGGAACAAATAAAGAGACTGAAAGAGAGAGACAAAGAATGAGAGAAAATGGAGGGAGGGAGGTAGACAGAGAGAGAGAGAGAAAGGGAGGAAGAGAAAGATAGAGAGAGAGAAATAAATACAAGTACAGTGTCTTTGTTCGAGGCACCTGGCTTTGGCAACATCAAGTGGACATATTTCAACCTGCAGCTTGTTTTTCTCTTGTGCTTCTCTGAGTGTTGTCTCGCGGGCCGGATTCAATCCCTTACCGGGCCTGATCTGCCCCGCGGGCCGCCTGTTTGACACCTGTGCTCTTTAGCATTTGAATAACTTATCCTTTTTTTGGAAAATATATCTGTATAATTTGTGATTGCAACATCCTTTGCTGTCTGAAAGGGGATGCTACATGTGCGGTCCCTTCTCAAGGTTTCTTCATTTTCCTCATGTTGGGGTTTTTGAGTTTTTCCTTGCTCTCATGTTGGTTCCAGATCAGGGGATGGTGTCATGATAATAGTCTGTGCAATGACCTGTGCAGCCCTTTGAGACTCTTTGTGATTAAGGGCGTCACAAATAAAAATGACTTGACTTGACCTATTTGCATCCATTGGGTTCCCTTTAATTGAGTGAGGTGAGAGTTGATTGGGAAATGACTCACCTTTCTTTCAGGGGACTTTGTAGCAAAAACTGGCATTTGGCAAGCCAGGAGCGGACACCAGAACGGAGACGTCGTCTTGCCCTCGTGTTCGCCATACAACCAGCCGGGGGA